>NC_141265.1:7895000-8412500 GCF_054856545.1 Hippocampus guttulatus | reverse complement strand
AAAGCAGCCACAGAACATCACCACCATGCTTCACTGTTTGCATTTTGTTCTTTTGATCAAATGTGATGCTATTTTTATCCCAAACGTTAACAGGCCGCACATATTCAAAAAAGTTCAACTTTTGACTCATCAGTTGACAGAATGTTTTTCCAAGAATCTTGGGGGTCATCAAGATGTCTTTTGGCAAATGTGAGACCAGCCTTTGTGTTCTTTTTGGTCAGCGGCGATTTTTGCTTCGGAACTCTCCCACAGATGCCATTTTTGGCCATGTCTTTCTTATGGTAGAGTGGTGAACACTGACCTGAACAGCCAGGTCTTAAGTACTTTGGGTGTTGTGCTAGGTTCTTTTGCATTTTCTTGGATGAGCCATTGTTCCCGGTTTTCTCCATTTGTGGATGATGGCTCTGACAGCGGTTTGCTGAAGAGCCGGCGCCTAGGAAATGGCTTTGTAACCTTTTCCAGACTGATACTTTTTTTTTCTAATTTCTTCGGATCGTAGCATGA
Source organism: Hippocampus guttulatus (assembly GCF_054856545.1). Lineage (NCBI taxonomy): Eukaryota > Metazoa > Chordata > Actinopteri > Syngnathiformes > Syngnathidae > Hippocampus > Hippocampus guttulatus. Next base: position 8,411,996 of record NC_141265.1, on the reverse strand, counting down.
TGCGTTTGATTATTGAGATTTTATAGGCTGCTTCACTTTGTCTGACAAATTCTATTTTTGTGATGTCTTGATTCAACAAATGTGGTGCTAGGGTGCTGCTTGTGAAATTGAACTCAGCTTTCCCAAAACTGGTGTTAGTCACAGTTACTTTGTGATTTAACAAAAAGGGTGGGGGGCAATTACTTTTTCCATATAGGGACATGTAGTTTTTGATTTTTTTTTTGTTCTTTTACAATTTAAATTGGTATTTAGAAACTGCATTTGTTATTTCCTTGGGTAGTCTCTGTGTGATATTAAAATTGGTTTGATGAACTGAAACCTTCGTATGTGATGAATACGCAAAGAACACAGAAATCAGGAAAGGGGCAAACACTATTTAATGGCACTTTAGCTTTTAAGTACTGTACAACTATTGTTCAATAAGTGTTACAAAAGTATTTTGCGGACAAACTATTTGTAATATATGCTAAAAGTGAGGGGGGAACTCTGGAATTGTGACATTTTGTGCTAAAATGAGAAAATAATTAAAAGGATGTCCCTGGCCCACATGTGCACTACAGTGATCCCTCACTATTTCGCGGTTCGTTTATCGCGGCTTCAGTGCATCGTGGATTTTTTCAAACATATTCATAAAAAAAAGAAGAAAGAAGGGGGGGTTCATATTCATGGAGTACAGTACCGTATATGTTTCTCTATGTGACTCGCTATTGTTTTGCAGCTTCTCTCGGACTTTTTGCGGACTTAAAAAAAAATAATTAAAAATATGTTTATTGGTCGCTACTTCGCGGATTTTCGTTTATCGCGGGTGGTTTTGGTCCCCATTAACCGTGATAAATGAGGGATTACTGTACATACTATTTATACTGTAACTGTATGTGCTGTTGAATTAATGGTGACACAATCTGCAGTCTGTTATTGTTGCCTCGTCCCTGTGAGAAATGTCATGACAAAGAGCCAGAATCTAATCTAAAATACATTTAAAGTGAATGTTGTGGCAAAGTCAGATTTTAGACACCACATTTATTTTCAGATCACATCAACACTGTAAGACAAAAAATGAATTGCACACTTTCTTATGATTACTTTGTTTCTCTTTCCCTTTTTTACATTTTTTTAACAAAAATATATTCACGATGAGATGGCATGAAATACAAAATAAATAGACACCTCGACAATAGACCAATTCCTCAGAATGACATTGCACACATTTGTAGGCATAGCAAGTCTCAGTTCATCCTGTGTGAGCCACAGATGACTCGTTGCATGATATCACCGATTATTGTATCGTCATTGCAGGCCTTGGCCGGTCACTGCGTGTAAACGTGTACGCATGACACTGTGAGCAACACTGTGTCGGCATGGTGAAAATCACTCCGTCTCCAACGGAGAGGCGCTCACCAGCAAGAATAAGAGAACAGCGGGTACTGGCTCCACTCGGTCACGTTGCCATGGGGATAGGGATGCACGGCTTGCGCGGTGTAATCGGCGGTCAGGTGGTGAGGAGGCGGGTACTGGGCCGGACCCGAGCCGCTCCACTGACCCAGGGGCTGCTCGGCGCCGTAAGGGCCGTAGATGTGGTGGCCCAGAACGCCCGGCTTGCTTGCCTGGGCCACAGTCATGTTGAGCACACCGGGGTAGTCTTGGGTGCTTGGGAAATGCTGGGGGGCGCAAGGGGAGGGGGCCACCTCGTGCGTACGGGGCTTTGAGGAGTCGTGGTCAGGGACGGCCACGTCGGGGACGCGCGACTCGAAGCTGCTGCGCCCCGAGCCGCTGGCGCTGCTGCCGACGCTGGAGGACGGGGAGGGAGACTTTCCATACTCGTGGAACCTGACAAGCCAAACATACGAGATCAGTATTGTGCTTCACAATGACAACATGCTGCCAAATTATGATGAAGTAACAAAGTTACCATTACAAAATTCATAATTTTTAGTGCGTTGGGACAGGATAAGCATGTTGTTGATGGCATTGTTTTGATAGGATAAAAAAAAAAAAAAGATAATTAGCACTTTGTGTCAAGAATATTAGATTCCCAAAATGTATATTTTTAAAATGCATATTTTACATCACGGGGTCACCAATGTGGTGCTCGCGGGCACCAGGCAGCCCCCAAAGGGCCCACATTAGAAACTTTCAGAGCCTTCTTCTAAAAAATAGCTCAGCAAGGATGGGACAGTTGTGATTTCCAAGGAAGGATTATAGTAGTGATCATTTGAAAATGTCACCTCCAGAAAACATTCCTTGAAATAACATTGACATGATCTTTTCTCTAATTATCATGAGAAATTAATAACACGTTTAGCGTCGTCACGTAACTAAATAGCATTAACTGTTAAATATAACTATAACGAATAATTAAGGCCCGACCGATATAGATTTTTTTGAGCTAGATACTGATTCCGATATTTGACAAAACAGAATTCTGCTAATGAATCAATTGGTTTACATTAAAAAAAGAAAAACAACAATTATTAAATAAAATGTGAAGCTAACCTAGCTTAGCTCTCATAATGCGTACAACAAAGATATCAGTTACAGGCAGAACTTTTGACTGTTTTATGACACTTTGCACTTAAGTATTTGTTCAACTTCACAACTTATTTTTAGTACCGGGAGTTGTCATTATTTTTGTCTTATGTTGTCATGTGTAAAATAAAATGAAATCAGCCAACTTGCTCTGCCGATTTTTAACTATCGGTATTTTAAAAGAGCTAATATTGGCTTGATTAAATTGGTTGGGCCCAACTAATACCATTGTTCATAGTAATTTGAACACATTTATTTCAGGAGTGTGGACCAAAGTGGTAGCGCTTGGCATTAATCACTGTCCAAGAAGTAGCTCTCAGCTTCCAAAAGGTTGGAGACCCCTGTTCTACATGATTGACCATAAAATTCCATTTCTACTTTTGTACTTACTAAGTATATTTCAGAGGCTGTACCTTTTTACCTTGAAGTAAATGAGTGAATTTACCTTGGTCTTCCTGTACAAGTATGTGTACTTCTGCCCGAGTAGACTGTTAATATTTTGCCACCTCGGATCTTTGTCAGTAGTCACCTGTAAGGCTGGTAGGATGCCGGCGCAGGAACCAGTTGCTCGGTGTTGTAAATGTCCCGTGTTTCAGCAGCAGGAGGAGAGCCGTTCCTGGCGCTGTGCTCCCTCCTCTCTGCGGACCAAGGGGAGTAGCGCTCCTCCTTGATCTCGTCCGACTCCTTCCTCTTTTGCAGCTCTGCTTCGTCTCCTTCGTAACCCTCAAAAGACGACCTGCAGAAATCTGGGACGACAAAACCCCTCAGATTCAACTTTCCCACTAGGAGACAAAAGAAAACATCTCAGGAGCCAACCAAGGAAGGAAGCAAACCTCTTTTCTCGCTCTCTTCTCACTTCCGATTGAAATGGCCATTTGGTCTCATGAGACTAATTTACTTTTTATGGCGTCGCCAGTTTCGCCTGTTTCCAGAGAGTACCAAATGTTCATTAAGGCCACTATCAGAACATTGAAGAAAACTATTTTATGGACTCCATTCACCAGTATGTCGAGAAGAACTTTTTCAAATTTGTTATGAAGAAAAAAAAGAGAACATGTATGACGTGTGGAAGATCAGGTATGTTAAATCCATTACGCTCCCACTTAAAGGGGAAGAGCAAATTTTTCTTTCAAATGTATGCGTTCTATATACCCCCACTAGTCTAAACACAGTGTTGGGATTCATATTACGTTTATAGAATATGAATTGAGCAGAAAAATCTCTTTTGCCACGTGCCGTCGACTGAAAATGACATCACAGTTGCTACGAACATAACATGACCAAACCCAGAAAACAGGTGAGCGTCGATGGTCATTACCTGAGCATCTAGCCAGTCAACAGCCTGTGGCTGCACAAGGCAAAATGGTTGCCCCCTCAGATGGATAAAAACGTGGATTTTCCTTCCTAATTTGTACTCCACAATTGCAATATGAATCACAATAGCGTGTCGAGACTTGGTAGGGGTCCATGGAACACATTATTGGAAAGAAATTTTTGGACTCCACTTCCCCTTTAAATTTTGTGGAATGTTCTCAAGAGAATATTCTTTGCTGAATGCCACATTCTTCTTTACACTTGGAAACATTTTGTGAAGACTGTGGCGCATTTCCCCCAATTTACAAGATGTTTCATTCGTGAAGGACATGGACGATTCCAGCATCTGAAGAGGAAACGATTCAATACCTGATGGGCTGTCCTCCTCAGACTTCCCGTTCATTTCAGAGAGTTTGACTTTCTTGTCGAGTTCTCCCGGGTTCTTGTTTGCACGCCTGCAAAGGAGCACCGGTGTTAATACAACCCAGTTTCAGCAGATCGAATCAAAAACCTTGTTCATTTTTTTTTTATTCGTCAGATCAGTACAGTACCTTTTCTTAGTTGTGCCTTCGTCACGAAAACCTTTGGCGAACGGGTTATGGTCAATCTTCAGCTTGGTGATCTGTGGGTCAAGACGTCAAAAGTAGATCAAGAATCTCAGTTCAATGTTGGGCTCTTAGCATCTACAGAAAGTGACCTTTGTGTTCTGGTAGGCAGTGACTGCTGTGAAAGACGTCTCCGGGAAGGTGAAAGTCTGGAAAACGCTCCAGCGGACGCTGAACAGGTCATCGGCTTGAACGATGTGGAAGCGCGGGTGGTAGCGATGCATCGAGTGCAAGATAATCTGCAGACGGGCGGAAAACCGGGTCAAGCTCACTTCTTTTATCGGCTCCAACGATTCTGTTTTCAATTTACGTGGCCGTGCTGGTCGAGAGTATTGTTGGTGAGCTTGAGCTTGAGGAAGGAGATGGACTGTTTCATCCAGTGGCTCCCCGGGGCCGGAGAGTCGGGGTGCAGGTACGTCCTGCAGGGGGGTTGAGGCTCCGCTTTTCCCGCCACCTCCCATTTCTCTTTATTCCACTGTAGGATGGAGACAGAATGTCATTAAAGGCTAATCTGTCATACAGAGCGAGTTGAGTGACGGAGAGGGAAGTCTTCTCCCTTTCCCACTGTGAGAAGAGGAAGATAGAGGGGAGAGTGACGGCCGACTGTACCACCCACTGAGATAGCGGGTAGTACAGTGGGCTCCCAGCAGGGGATAGAAAAACAGGAAGAGATAGCACGCTTTGATGTTCAATGTTAGTAAAGGTGGGGGGGATGGGGGGGGTGACAAACTTGTCTGGGGAGACTGAGAGAAATCAACAGGACAAGCTATACAAATAAGTGAAGAAAGTGTGTTCTAATTCAATGAGTCACCTTCCTGTTGTACCGAGGGTGAAACTGACCTGTTGTAGTAGTTTTTTAGTTTGTTTCGCTCAGTAACTGTCATCAAATATGCACTGGAAATGGATCATTTCACAAATTTGCAAGGAGGGTTAGGAACACCGGTCAACACATTTGTACTATTTTTTTTCAATTAAAAATGCAAGGAAATTTGTTGTTTATTTTTTATTTTTGCACAGATCCCAAATCTGCCCTTGTTTTTTTTTTCTCTAGCTTATCATGTTTTAATCATACCGGTAATAATAATAATAATATAGAATACATGTAGTCATTTTTATGAATTTAGGGTTAGGTTCAGCAACAGTTGGACTATATTTTCCGCAGCGTCACAGCTCTAAATTACAAAGCAAAGTGAAATCCATATTGTGCAAGCTCTCATTGGGCAAACTCAAAAACTTGATGTGCTGGGAAAAAAAAGGAAAGACACTTTTTTTTTTTTTTTATCGGCTTCAAAATACTTTCAGGGACACATAAAGCCATCTCTGGTTATAATTTGCTGTTCGCTAGTGTAATGAGACAATCACAAAGTTTCTTAGCATTTTTTTTTCCATTTCGGGTATTCCACATGCCAAGACCAATGAACCCTCTCATGTTATTGCTGCTACTGAGTAGCAATGCAACAAGAGAAGATTTTACTTTTTTTTTTTTTTTTTTACCTTATATCTGAAGCTATCCTCTGGCACCATATCAACCAGTAAAATGTACTTGGCGCAAGGAATCAGACCAGACAGATTGACTTTGCAGTGTGGAAACATTCTCCTACAAAACAAATGAGCACTTGAGAATGCAAGAAGAAGACACAAAGCACTTTTGAACATTATCGCTATCGCTGATGTTTTTTTGCGCATCTCACCTGCCCGGTTTTGTGATGATCATCTCTGTTCCAATCTCATGGAAGGTTCGCCAGAGATCGGGGTCCTCCAGAGTCATGCGGATGTTGCCCTGGAGATAAGCATCACCCGAAGCCATGGCAGAGGGAGGAGGGCCGCTGAAGTTTGCCTTCAAGTCTATTCGACAAATAAGATGCCTCAGGCTACAATGAACTCTTTTTAAAAACAACCTTGTAATTATTGTGCAAAAAAAGTCGAGTTACCCCTGATGGATTGCATTATCACGATTCTCAAGCGTAATGTATATTACCAAAAAAAGTCCAGTTTAGAGGGCCAAAAAGGAATCCACGTAATAATATCCACTGTTCTTTTTCTCTTGCAAAAACAAAAACAAAAACAAAAAAAGACATCCAGTCATTCAGTCAAGTTGCAACGCTGATGTGAGCATCTTTCAGTCGTTCGCTCTGGGATGACCGTGACTTTTAAGGGGGCTTCTTCTGTGGGTGGGGTCAGGCCGGCCATTCCCAGGCTTTGAAGTGCCACAATGATGAGTCAGTGTCCTGCTGGGATTGGAGGTGGCAGAAATCAAAGAAACTTAACAGAGTCTTGATACCGTCCCCCCAGGAAGAGGGTTGGAGGAAATGCATCTTTATTAACTGCTAAGAGACTTTTAAACAAATATGGACGTACTTTCCTGCTTGTAGATCGGGGATGGAGGGGCAGCGGCACCAAAAGCTGCGTAAAGATCATTCACACAGACACAACTGCACACAAAAAAGTGTGTGTGTGTGCATGTGTGTGTGGAAGCAATGTGCTAAATGACCTACCGGTAGTCACCTAATCCCGCAAAAGGGATAGAAGTTATGTCAGAGTTTAGATAGATAGCTATATAGCTAGTGACGAGGAGGTGGTTCATAAAAATCCAAATAATTAGCATTTGACAGAGGTGGGACTAAGTTCGGCATGTGCAAGTCATAAATAAGTCTCGAGTTTACACACTCAAGTTTTCAGGCAAAACTAGTCCTCCATATAACCAGCATGAAGCTTAGTTCATGTTTGATCATCAATTCGTGAGCTAAAATGTGAAGCTAACCTAGCTGACCTGCATCCGTAGGTTTCATAGTCATGAAGTTAGATGTCGTAGTCGTGCGTCTTTGAGTTACAAACTTTGTATGTTACTGTTCTGTTTTTCTCGATGTTATCGAAAAACCTATTGAATCTAAATGCAATAAATGGTGGGTCTCCTGCCATACTTGCTTCATGCGATCACAGCATGGGCCTACCTGTGGCTTGCCAGGTTCGCTCGCAATACACAAAAACGTGTTTCTCAAGAACAAAACAAATAGCAGACTTTTGTACAGATCTTCAAATGTAAACAGGCAAGTCTTGTTCACTCATGTAGTACAGTCTAAGTACAGTCAAATCTCATGAATACCAATTCAAAGTCAAGCCGAGTCGTTTATAACATTTCGCCAAGGAAGTCCCAACTCCAAAATTGGTGACTTCAATCTAACTCCAAATGTGACCTGTGACTCGAGTCCTCCACCTCTGTCATTTGCTGATATTGAACTCACACTCATCTCTTTTCTCCATAAAAGTAATAACGCTGGGAGGGAAAGTCCGCGCAAAGCCATAATGGTGTGATGATAACACTGTAGCGCTCCTTTTACAGGTACATTTTACCTGAGGGTGTCCTCTCATGCCAGCAGCACTGCCATCGTTTTGTGTGTGTGTGTGTGTGTGTGTGTGTGTGTATTGGGGCTGTCTAGACAGGCCCTCGCTCTGACAGATAATCTCATTAGGCTAGTTTCCCTGAGAGGGGCTAGTTTCTGCATGCGTTGAAAGCCTGTGCATAGGCTGGCAATTAACAACCAGTTAGCACCACGAGCCCAAAGTCAGCCCTGAATGATACAGGAGGGACGAGCAATAAAGACCTGCCGTAACAAACCGGCCGTCCTCCCGCCATCCGCATGCAGCCAAATCCTCGGGGTGTCATTACGTGGACCCGTCCCCGCTTGTGTCATAGCATGTTAATGCAAGCCACACAAAGAAGATTTGAATTGAAGTGATTTTTATGTGATTTTTTTTTTCTTGCACAGTCACACCGCTTCCTCTTCACGTTCTCATTGTTTTCACGTGCTGCATACAAACAGAGCCTTCTCTTAACACCTTTACACTAAAGCCGCTTCAGTAACTGTATGGAGAGGGACACATTTAATGCATTTGAAATGGGCGCACTTTAGAGGACATTCTGGCACTGTGCAATCAGAAATCGCAGGGTGCATAAAGATTCCCTGTGAAAATATTGATGGCCTTGTTTTACATTCCCGCGCCGGGTCGATGAGGAATGAAAAGGAGAAAAACCCCACAGCTTGTAATGATGCACTTAAAGATGCAGAGAGCTCCGTGCAATCATTTTACAACCAAGTGATGTTAAATGCGGGCTTGTGTCAGAACAACACCCCCCAACACCAGCCTCCTCGCCACAGTGGCACAACATTGGCCTTGAAGAAGTGTGATGTGTTTTTATCCTCCTTATGTGAAACCAGTTGTTGCCCTCGGAGTTATTAATCACAGGTTGCGTGTGGCTCTCCTCACTTAGGAGTTAGCACTAAGTGAGTGAACAAGGCTGCATTGGCTTCCTCCTCAACCAAGTCAGAGGTCATTGGTCTAGCTCAGTGTTTAGGGGTTAACATCTTGTCGAAGGTAAATAGATTTCACCTTAATCCATCTGCACACCTCTTTACACTGCTTAACGTCTAATAATTGTTGTTTATTTACTGCTCCTCACCCCCGCCTTAGGGCCTGAGGGCATCACCCTGGAAGGCCAGTCCACAAAAACTCTCACAGGCTCCTTTTTGAATATATAGTATACATAGTACAATACAATACAGTACTGTATTGTATGTAAAGTGCAGTATTGTGTAATTTAGTATGGTATAGTATTACTACAATATGGGGATGCCCAATACAACTTTTTTCCAGACTGATACCAGTACGCATATTCACTCTTTAAGTACTCACCAATACAGAGGACCCATTCCACTGGTACTTGTGATACAACACGTTTCATTCATCACAATAACAAAACATTGTGAACAAGGACCTTTCTTTCTGACGGAGATGATGACTTGCCAATGTGTCAAACTGTTGCAGTATACCGCCAACTACTGCCTAAGAAGGACTTACTCAATATCAGATTTTTACCCCCCTTAAATATACCGAATGAGTTAAATATCGGAGGTTGGTATCAATGGCCTCCGTGAGTGACCGATCCCTTTAAAATAAGGCCGGTATCGGCCCGACACGAATACCTGGTACTCACCCACCATATAAGTAAAGGGTGAGTACTGATACACTACTGTACTCACAATACAGAACTGTATTGTTGATACACTAGCTTATAGTATCGTCAAACCTCCTTACAACGCATTTTGAGGGACATCACAAATATGTATGCTCTAACGGTAGTTTGAAGTGAGAGACAATTCCAGCCTTCACAGACGGCGAGATACCAGATCCGTTTACCGAGATCCGTTTACCAGACGTGTTTTCGATGTGCTGAGGACCGCACCATGCCTCCAGAAGTACAACAATGTATCGAGTCGATCAGTGCAGTTGCTCTGCAACAGAGGGGAATCCTGCGCTGTACATTTTGTTCTTAAGAAAGGTGGCGGCGGCAGTTAGCTTCCCACAGTTCTTTGTAACAAAGGCTTTTTCACTATTTTGTGGGGAAAATCTGGTCGTTATAAGAAAATTTATGTTATAAAGGTGAATGTACTACTTTGGTACTTCACAATAGTTTAATACCAAAAGTAGTTTCATGAATGACTACAAAAAAACAGCGCCGTGACTATATTACACCTTAGCTGTGCAATATAACACATATATCACTCAACACAGTCAGAAGTGCGAATTATAACTGCGGCAAAGCATGCTGGGAATGGTGCTTCTCTAATGGCTTGTTGTGAGTTGCCCCCCTGGCACAAAAACTACTAATCTTGTAGAAAAGGCCAAAACGTGATTTGTTGAAGAGTTATGTTCCTTTTTTTTGATGTTTTGAGACTCAAACTAACTTGCATGCATTTATATACATTATATTTATATACTGCGTGACTTTAGTTTGCTAATTTGCTCATGCGTATGATGCATTCAGCTTCAGAATAGCGTGTATGCACACGTGTGAGTTTGTTCGAACGGTGTGCGTCATTCACGGGGGACCGCTTCACCGGGTTTTTCTGTAGCCCTAGTTAAAACCCTCCAGAAATTTATATTTACATATTATTTTCTCAGCTCCCCTATGTATCTGTCAAACCTCACTTTAGGCCATGGAGAGAAAAAATAATTAACCAATGTACTGTATATTCTCTTTGGAACATTCCACGGAAGTTAAAGGGGAAGTCAAGTTCAAATGTTCTTCCAAATATGTTCTATGCGCCCCCACTAGTCTAAACACGGTATTCTGATATATGCTGCATTAGTAGAACATGATTTAAACAGCAAATTGCAACCGTTTTCACCCATCTTGTCGACATCACAGTGCCTAACAGTTCAGGTACAGACCAACCGTAGCTCATCTGTTTTCTGGGTTTGGTCAAGTGACACTTGCAAGCCGAGCCCTGAGGCACTGTGCTGTCATTTTTAGTGGCAAAATGAACACCCCGAGGTGAATGAAAACGGGTGGATTTTGCTGCTTCATTCATATTCCACAAACACTACATGTTTACAAATCACAATACCATGTTTAGACTAGTGAGGGCACATAGAAAATATTGTGCAGAAAATGTTTGACTCGACTTCCCCCTTAACAGCATCTGATGAATCTGCCTTGATGAATGTGAAGTGTCTCCTCAGTAATCTCATGAGTAAAGTTAGAAATGTGGAAATGCAGACAAACTGTTCTGGAATTGGATTTGTTTTTCAACATTTTTTTTTAACTTTGTTTGCATTTCTAAACCTCTGCGTGTTTCTTCCACTGTCTAAAAGTGGCCATGGACGTACAATTTGTAGTGGTTCAGAATCAACTGTTAGCACTCTTGTCATGCGACCAAACATTGCCCAGTGTGAGCCGAGGACGAAGAGATGGGTATGTCGTGCCAGGAAAGAGCGTTGAACAAAGAGGAGAAGTTGTCAAACCGTCCTTGCGTCTATTTCATCATAGGGGACATAGCGGTATTTAAGTTAAAAACCTCAGAATAATAATTTGTAAAATGCATGAAAACGTTATAATATAAAAAAAAATGTTGATAAAAAATATAAAACCAATCACTGTCAGGTATCAAATCCAACCGTAAATTCTGTGCGGGGGACACCCTGAACCAGTTGCCAGGCAATCGCAGGGCACACACAGACGAACAACCAAAAAACACATTTTCAATGTGTTCTCATGTACTTTAAATCTCTCTCTCTCTCTATACATATATATATATATATATGTGTGTGTGTGTGTGTGTGTGTAGTAAAAATTTTTTTAATTTAAGATGGAAAAAAAATATTGACGTTCATGGCAATGATGTTTGTTAGCACATCAAAGCAAGCAAGTAGTTTGCTGCAAAAGTATTTGTTGAGTAGCTATTCCTTACACTGTATCTTTAAGTTGGAGGGTAGCGAAGGGGTGCGGGGGAATACAAGGGCCAAATTGCCAAATGCAGAAAATACCATTTTCACAACACAAAACTTAATGTACTCAGTTGAATTGCCCAATTTACCAAAGTTTGTTGCCTTGAAATTTTAATTTCACCCCATTTTTTTGTCTTCTTGGTACAGTGTTCCTTTTACATTAGTCACTTACGTCCAATTAAAATAATACTACGGTTCCAAAATCATAGCTGGAATCAGTGAGGGGATGGCAACAGGAAGTGATGAGCAATTACACAATATATTTATGTTCGCTGCGCTGCCCAAGCTCCTAGCATTACTATTGGGACAAAAGGTGGATCAGCTCTGTCGGTGTCATAGTGGGGGGTAACAGAGCGAGGCCTTGGGACAAAACTGGCAAACGGACCCGAGTGAAAAAAGGCCAACTGAATATTTCGAACCAAGCTAGACTCACTTTTCTCCCCGTTACCTGTCGCTCACTTGCAGGGAGAGATCTAGGGCACAGAATGCCTTGGCCACTGGATGTTCCGCCTCCCTGGTGTCAGCCTTTCGGCCATTTGCTTCCACTGCACAGATCCCCCTGTGCTCCACTGTTAACAGCTGCCAATATACAGCCCGGACCGAGGATCAGACGGCTCTGTCGCGGCCCAATAAAGAGCCCCCGGAGTGGGTTGACGAGAAATCTCACACCTTGCGTTCACATTAGCCATGCAGCATGCCCTTTTGATGCCTAAGTGGCCACTATGAGAAGGTGGTCGAGAGAAGAGCTCAAAGCTGGCATGGAACAAGTCCAAGTGTGTGGCGGATTTTAAAATCAGAACGTTGTCGAATTTAGGACACGGTGGAGAATCCAACATAATGGCAACCGTAGCTGCAGTGTTCTCTTATTTGTAATCAAGTTCAAAGTAAATCCCCCAATATGTGAGTGTCCCATGTTGCAAGCGGGGGCCGGCGATGCTCACATTTGGCCATCCACATAAGAAAACAAAGGCCACATCTCACTCGGGCAAAGGGGCAAATGACAACTTCGCAGCACTTCATAAGAAACTGCTTGAAGTTGCTAATGAAGACTAATGACTTCCCTCGTGTCACAGACTTCACACCTGAGGGTACGAGCCCTTTCAGCACCAAAGTGGTACGCAGGGTGGTCTGTTCAGGAAAAACATTTTCACTGCAAAATGTGCTGCTTATTGTGTTTTCAGAAAGATGTCATAAGATGTCATTGTATTTGTTATAGCAGGAGTATCAAACTCATTTTTTATCTGGAGTTACATCTTCCGTCGGATTTGAGGGAATTGACATTTCGGTTCAGATTTTAGCAAGGGACAAGGGTCAACCAAGCTGACACACGATTGCTTTCGTAGGCCACATAAACTGACGTGGCAGGCTGGATCTGGCCCCCGGGCCTAGAGTTTGACACCTGTGTGTTAGAGCATAATCATTCAGACCAAGGGAGCTGGTGCCCACATTCTCAATGACTCCTTGATTAATTAACCCTCCTACCCCCCAAATTGTTTTTTTTTTTCAGGGGGTGGGGGGGGGGGTATTATTAACAGGTTTACTCTACTACAGTTGCCCCTGCGCATGGCTCAGCACCGGTGAATTTACTTATTCAGTTTTTTCCCCCAGTATTTTCATGTATTTATTTATTTCTTTTGTGATAAAGTCCAAGCTTATCATACAGAATGTATCGTGCAATTTGTGTGTGGGGGAGGGGGGGTTGGGTTACAGAAAACAAAATCTTATTTTCAAATGCATTTCAACGGGTCTCAATTATGTGCGGATTTTCCCTGTTCGGTAGGCCGGCCCAGTCTCGATCCAACGGGTGTCAAACCCAAGGCCCCCCTCCCCCACCCCGAAAGAAAATCATGCGTGTCAACTTGCATGATCCATGCTAAAAAAACGTTCCGAAATGTCACATTGTCATGTGTAATAAATGTCGTTGGGATTTTAAATGAATTTTGTTACCCTTAGAAGAAATATTGAGATAATGAGATTAAACATCATGACAGCCCTCCGAGGGAAGACGCAATTCAAAAGTGGCCCGCGACAAAAATGAGTTTGACACCCCTGCTCTATCCCACGCGAATAGTGAGGATCCACTGCATAGATTTAAGATGTAATATCATTATTGACCACTACATAGCACACACAGCATAGTTGTACTTGCACCGGGACTTATACTGCCCTATACTGCTACAAAGTGATTAGGCTTGATTCGTTGTGCATTTGGAAAGACCTGGAGGACAAACATCATACCTGAATAACATTAAAATGTTGATTGTGTTAATATTGTGACAAAATACACTTCACTGTTGGTTTGTGGTTAGTGCCATTTCTGCACGAGGGCGTATTATTTATTTTTTTGCATGCATGCAAAAAAAATCTAATAAAATCACAGTATGTATTTTTTTTTTGTTTTGTTTTTGAACGTACCTCACGTACATGGTCCTACGTAGCCCCCAGTAGCATGAATGAAAAATTGTGGCTACCTCCAGGTTTTAAGTTGCCCATCCATGATTCAGGCTGTTCAAACTGTTACTCATGCGTTTCTGCATCGATCTACTAAAAAGCAGAAACAACATTTTGGCCTGTTTCATTTTGAACACCGCACAAAGGGCAGCCTTAAGTGCTTATTTTGGAGTGGCCTTTTATTGTGGGCAGCCTGTGGCACACCCGTGCAATATGCATCCTGTCGAACCAGTATCTTAATAAGCCACACCTGTGAGTTGAATGGATTGATACTGGCAAAAGAGATGCCCTCTGTGTACACCTGAAAAAGGAGAAATTGCAGCAAAACCAAGAGTTCCATTTAAATTTTTGTTCACGGTATGATGTGCAATGACAAGTTTGACAACTCTGCCCTCACATAACTTCGCTCAAGTATATTGCCACTTGCAGTCATTTCCAGCTCGAATATACCAAATCAACAAAAACCAAATGGACTATCTCGTACCGTGATTGAACCAGTTTTATCTTACCTGTAAAATAGATATGAAAAGTGCTCATCAAAATGTTTTATTTATTTCAGTTATTCAAAAAGTGAAACTTGTGCCATGCATACATTCGTTTGACACAGACTGATACATTTCAAGTGTTAATTCATGTTAATTTGGGGGCGGCCCGGTGGTCGACTGGAACGCATCGGCCTCACAGTGCAGAAGTGCAGGATTCCATTGCCACAGGTGTCAAACTCAGGTCCTGGAGGGCCGCTGTCTTGCATGTTTTCCAAGTCTCCCTGTTGCAACACACCCTCCAGGACCTGAGTTTTGACACCTATGCATTGCAGCTTTCCTGTATTTGCATGTTCTCCGTGCCTTCCGATGGTATTCTCCGGGTACTCCGGTTTCCTCCCACATTCCAAAAACATGCATGGCAAGCTGATTGAACACTCTAAATTGCCCCTAGGTGTGAGTGTGAGCGCGGATGGTTGTTCGTCTGTATGTGCCCGGCGATTTGCTGACAACCGGTTCAGGGTGCCCAAAGACAGATGGGATTGGCTCCAGCACGCCCCGCGACCCTTGTGAGGATAAGCAGATCAGAAAATGGATGGATATACTCATCTAACTTAAAATGAATGAACACTTGATATGTATGTCTGTGTGGAATGAATACTGCAATACACGAGTTTCATTTTTTGAATAGTATTACTGAAATCAACTTTTTCATGATATTCTACTTTTTTTGACGAGCACCCGTATACAGCATGAACGAACCCAAACAAGAAAACATGACACATCTGATTACCGGTAAGTAATTTAAGAGAAAGTGTGTCTTGTACAGCTGGTGGGACCCCAATATGACCACTTGTATTGACGCAAAGATGTAAACAGCCACAAACTATTTGTAGTTGAGGCTTTGTCTTTTATTGAACATGCCTTAAAAAAGATAATGCTTGATTCATAATTTCAAGGTTTAATGTAATTCAAGTTGAAGTGTAAACACGTCCCATTGTAGATTTGGTCAAATACCTAAATTAGGAGTTAAGAGGTATCTCGGGCTGAACAGTAGCAATATTTTAATACTGTGGAATGGAAGATTTGTGAAAATGTCAAGATACAAAGGAAGTGTTTAGACATGCATCAAGATGTGATTTAGTTAATTCCATGACAGATCACTATACGTGACAAAGATGTCACACGTCAGCATGCGTTGTTGTGGTGTCGCTGGTGCTCAGCAATGGTCTTCCCAACTCTCCCGCAGACCTCAAACTCACCAAAGAGATAAACACGGTGTTGATTTGCCGCATTGCTCCATGTCATGAGACATTGGGATGCATTTAAAATAGCCAATAGCAGAACAAAGTCTTGACATTTTCAAAGATATTTTTGGTTAGACATCCATGATAGACTGAGGCAAGCTCTCAGCTGGGGTACATTTCCAAAAGCTCAGCAGAAAAAAAACAAAAACAGAACAATATCACACACCTTAATGCAACAACCATGTAACGAAATAAAAATATAAAAAGGTTTTGATGTCAAGACTAATCATCTACAGTTTTTACATTTACAGTTTGATTCCACGTTTAAAAAAACAACAACAACAACCCAGTAGATAGCATTATTTTGATAGAAAACAATTAGTAAAAAAACATTCTGTTGTCTTCCACTGAGTAACGTGACAAATTGACCAATGAAAAGGCATCGGAATTTCGAGACACCACTTCAGCATGCATGAATTCGAGTGAATTCAGTTATGGGTTTGGAATTAAAGCCAATCTCAATTTCTTGCGTGCGCACCCACACCCACACCCCACACCCACACCCACACCCGCACCCGCACCCGCACCCGCACCCACACACACACACACACACACACACACACACACACACACACACACACACACACACACACACACACACACACACACACACACACACACACACACACACACACACACACACACACACAGTACCGCTGCCAAAGACATTTGGATTCCGATATGTACAAAACGTCCTCTTTCAACATCATTCACATCAGTGCTGGTGACGGGCGTCTCCCTGGTGAGAACCTCACAGCTACAGATGCACTACCGAGAAAGAAACAATATATCCTTGCAGGAACACGGCGAGTACAAAAGCAGCACGCTTGAGTGCTCGGCTGACCCAAGGTTGAGTGTAAACATTTCCCATGTGTGCTACAGGTTACAGCGTTGTGTGGTGACTGTCCATTTGTCACCTGTGCTGTCCGTTGAAATGTATCACAACCGGCATCGGTCCTCATCCCATGATACAAAGGTGCAGCTCGGGGCAGACCGCAGAAATGGTGAGGCATCAATGGGTGACGGGCTTCTGGGCGTGCCGCTGTGATATGCATAAATGGCACGTTAGAGTCATGCTGAAACTAAAGCTCTGCTAATTCACACAAGCTGGGCCACACTGTGACATGGCCAGAGCCGATGAGAATACTGCATTCTCTCAGTTGACGGGGAGGGGCGACAATGGCATCAATCAAAACCAAAGCGTAAGCGACGTGTTCTCCAGCAACAAGAACCCCGGTGAAACTGGCGCAGTGCTTGATAGAGTCAGTCGAGTGCGGTCCGCTAGCACAGGAGTATGGAAAGCTGTTTGAGGATTTATTCGATGTCCTGGACATTCAACTTAAGGTCCATGTACTAGCACACTTTCTGTCCTGAGACAATTCAGCGCACTTGTAGGACAACCATATTTTACTCGTGAGATAAAACTACACTTGGATCAGGGATTTTCAAAGTACCACTAGAGGTACTCGGGCTCACTCTTGTGGTAAGGTATACCACACAAATACAGGTCAGTTGTTTTGAACTTTTTCATACAATTTGTCTATACTGTACACGTAATGTGCATAATGTTTGAGTGACTTGCACTATTATTATTTTAGACGTACTACATCACTGGATTTTAATGTTGGTCATCACGATGACACGTGTGGCACTCTATATTGTTTTTTAGGTGGTACTTGGCATTAAAAGTTTGACAACAACTGCGCTGGTTGACATACACTACTGCAAGTACTCCTCGTGAAGGGCAAGATGTTAGCGAGTAGAATTTCATAATGTCACGAGTAAGACGCCCAGCGCTCTGTGATCAATGTGTGCAGTTTTCAACATTAGTAACGTGTAGTTGTCCAACTAGCATGTGAAAGTAGTTCTAATGGTGCGTTTAATAAACCTTACGCAGTTTCCACTGTCGATATGTTTCAAGTGAATGGAACGCCAACTAAGTGAAAAATAACCCCTACGGTAGAACGTGTGTTAACCTGGGGTGGTGTGAAAGGTACACTAAATATTTGGGTGCTCGTATTGATTACGATTGAAATGGCATCAGGTGTTTGTACTTTTTAAAGATGCGAGTGCTCAAACTAATACAATTCAAATGTGCACTAGTAGTTGAAAACCATGACTAGTCAGACAAAGTTCTACTAGTGTGCTGACTTGACTTGCTAGTGAGGATAAAGAGCATACGGATACACGAACCTTAAGTTGGTTATCCAATAAATGCTCAAGCAGCTTTATGGAAAGCCGTTTGAACGTTTATTGGCTATCCTTGATCGGGTTACTAGCGTGTGAGAGATGCCTACTAGTTGGGCCAATGGTGTTACTAGTGCAGCACAATAGTTACTAGTAAGGTATAATTGCGGGACACTAGTACGCTGAATTGCGGTGAGGACATTGAGAGTGCTAGTACATGGACCTTAGGTTCAATTTGAAGGATTGGGAATAAACGCTCAAAGGTCTTTCCACACGGGAGGCCTGGAGAGTCTCAGATGTCCATGTAATCGTCCTCCTCGTCCGACTCGCTCTCCAGTGAAGACTCCTGGCTGGATGTCTCCTGCACCTCCAGGGAAGGCTGGCTCAGAGTGTCCTTCTTGACCGTGGCGGCAGACTGCGATGATAGGATGACATTCTACGTGGGGAGCAGACAGTAGAGGTCAGCGATGGGCGCTGTGGCATGCGCACAGAATCAAAAGTGCCGTTCGGAATCCCCCACCTTTAGCCTTTGTTTGGTTTCCTCCGAGATGCTGCCTTTGGGGGAGAGAAGCGTGGGCGTTGGGGGAGTCACTGTGATTTCCGGGGGGAACTTAGTGACAGCGGAGGGGATGAAGAGCTTTGGCATGTTAGGCGGGACACGGGAGCGGATTCGACTGGGGTCTGCAAGCTTTGACAGATCACTGCTGGCATAGTGCTGCTGGTCTGGGGAGAAACATTGATACACCGCACGAGTCATTGTTTTTACTTTAATGGCCTCTATCCAGTACAGTGGAGCTTCTCAAGGCTAATAACTTGAGTTGTGGTCAATGATTTTCTTTGCTGAAATATGTTTTGTCATGTAAAAGAGGGAGTAGGCTTGATAAGCTGTCGCTTCATCCAACACCTTTTCGATTGGTTGTTATCGTGGAAAAACTGTATTGACTTTGAAATCAGACGTCATGGAAAATAGTGGCATGCAAATATTTTGGTGGAGAACAATAATTCAATTTATGTTCAACGCTGACGTGAAATGGGAACCCTAATGAAGAGTGACGGCAATTGCTGTCAAGTTCATTTTTTTAATGGAATGGGTAAGAGAAAAGATTTGGGCATCTCTGATTTCGCCAGCCAGATGGCAGCGTTGAGTCTCTTTTGGATGAGATCGCCATGTCTCAATGGAATGTTAGGTGGATTCTTGAAACCCATGAACATGGCAGATCTTTGCAAATATGTTACAAGCACTCAGTGTTTATCGAGTTCAATCGACTGCAAAGATTGTCAGAAAAGAGAACTGATGACAGAGATTATTTACATTTACAAGTAGAAGCGATAATGGAATATATGTAAATAGACACACAAACATGCACACACACACTAATAAATACTACTGCTAAATAAATAGTTTATATAGTTTATCAAATGTTACGTTTTTATAAAGTTTCATAAATACACTATTTTCCCATCAAAAGCACATTTTAATCGCCGTCGTTGGTATTTAATAGACATAAGGACTGCTCCGATGTTAAAGGCATCACAGAAGCAAAAATGATTAGTGTAAAAGTCACTCCTGCTAGAAAATATATCTTCACAAAAAGCTTGTTTTCTGCGCTTTTTGGTCCAACGTAGGTGATTTGGGTGAATCCAACCCATGTTTTACTGCTGATTACTAAAAAAAACGGAATAAGGTCGAGACTGTGTTCGATACCACTTTTTTCAGTACTGGACTCCAGTACTCACCGATACAATACCAAGTAACTGATACCAATAATATTTATGAACCATACAATTTCTGTTATCCCAAATAACATCATTTTAAAATATCTTTTGTTTGTTTCATACAAAAGGCAGATGAGTCAATTGAGAATTCAAGTCCCAAATTAAACACATCCTAATTATTCTGGATTTTGTAATAAATAATCAAAAGTGCGAAATAAAATTGACAACTCCATGAGTGTTAGTCTTTGTTCAAAATAAATGGAAGTGCAAAATAATACATATTCAACTGTTAACTGTGAAGCATGACACTACAAAGTTGGCAACTGTATAATGCACATGGGTAAGTAAAAGCTCTATGTTGCCATGCACCAAATTCCATAATGGAAATTGAGAAAGTCATCATACCATCCAAAACATAACTTCTTTTGCAGGTATCATTAAGGTTGAGTACACTTGCGCTTTTTTGAAGCCACCTGCTGTGTTGCTGACCTGTACACTGCTGCGTGCTGCTGCCGCTGCTGCTACATGTGGCCGTTTCCTCCCGATACCAGCCGGCTGCTGCTGCTGCTTCCCGCGCCTGGGACACGGTGGCCAGTTTCATCTGCTGACAAAGGTGTGATTCCTGCTGTCGGTACAAGAGCCCCTCTGTGAGCTCCTCACGCTCCTCTAGGGTGGGGTGAGCAACAACAAAAACATGTTACAGCCCATAAGCAGATCAAACAGATCATTTCTGTTCATTTATCATAAATCAAAAGACATGATAATAAAATTAAAAAAAACATCATTCTATTAAAATGTCACCCCAGCTGCAACTTTGTTTATCTGTAGCCACAACTTTTGTCTTTGGTCAGACATTTTTAATTGATTGGATCATTTTGCTGATTAGATGCAAGAGACACAGAATGCAATGTTTTAACAGACGCAGAATGTAATGTTTCTTAGTTAGAGCAAGCATTGACGTCAATCGGAAAAGGCAATTTTGCACTTCATAAATTTTTTACAGAAAAAAAAATCCCCTGCAGCTAAGATGGATCTAATTAGAAACGAATGAATACATTTTTAAGCTTGTGCAACAATGGTGTCTGGATGTAGGAGAAAGAAAATATATAAGTGTTATGGACAGTATTTGCATGCAAAGATTGTATCCCTTGTGCAGATTTAAAAAGATATCCAACTACTCATTATCTCCCAAATAGTGAAAATTAAAAAAAAAAGTTAGGAATTTCCCCATTGTGAGCCAAATAAAAGTTTTCTTATCTTATCTTAGTCTCTGTTTGGCCAACAGTTTAATTTTATTGTTGTTTTTATTGTAAAAAACTTGAGAATCTCAAATTATGAAGTCACGTATGATTAATAGCCATTACCATCACACCCATAGTTGGATTTATTAATGCTGCAAAGTGTAAAATCATTTTAAGGAATAAACTTGCCTTGAGTGCTCTCTACAAGCATTGCCATCTAGTGGCTACTTTCACGGTTGATTTATATAATAAAAACAAAATCCATGTCATGCTTTTATTACTCAAGATTTTATTTGGGAGCCTGATAGACCAGTGCTTCGCATGACTGCTTGACAGTTCGGAGGTTTGAGGTTCAAATTTCTGCTCCGCCCTTCCTGTGTGGAGTTTGCATGTTCTCCCTGTGCTTGCATAAGTTTTCTCTAGGTACCGGTACTCCGGGTTGGTCCTGTCTTCCAAAAAGACGCATCGGGTAATTGGAGATTTTAAATTGTCCATTGGTGTGAATGGCCCCACGAGTGGTTGTTTGTCTATATGTGCCCTGTGATTGCCTGGTGACCAGTCGAGTATGTACCCCTTCAGCAGAGGTGTCAAATCAATGCCCAGAGAGTAAAAACACAACAAGCTCCCAAACTGTGGCAGGGGTTTTACTTTCTGGACCTGGATATTTATAATTTTACATGAAACTGTCCATAAATAAAAATGGATATAACCTCTGTCCAATTGGCCCCTCATAGACATGTCAAAAGGCTGTTTGTGACTAAAAACGCAAAACTCTCCAATGAAGCACTTATTGAGACCAGGAGTGACATATTCCTGACACAACGGAAGGGCGAGTGCACTGCTAACTATTACATCAAGCTGACTCACAGATGCTCCGCTGAACATGTACATAAGTGAAATAATTACACCAAAACCTTGTGTCACAGAGTCTAAAATGAACCATGGGCGTAATGCAGTTTGACAGGCTATTATGTAATACAACTACAGAAGTCGACAGGCGCCCTCTGTTGGTCTAGCCGAGCTCTATCTTAGAGCTTCTGCTAAAAGACGCCAACCTTTCATGGACTGTGGCGAAGTGTCTCTCACTCTACCTGTGTGTTGTAAGAAGGACAAAGCTGCTGCTGCTGCCGCAGGGTGGCAAGCCATTCTCCTCTGTGGTTGCTGATCATGGAAGCCCGACGTTTGAGGTCTGGGTAACTTGCTCAGGGGCTCAAACATCACTTTGGCTTGGCCGTCCTGGTTGGACAATGGGTGGCAGGTGGCGTGGCCGAGCAGAACCGGCGTTGGCAGAGAGGCAGGGAAGAAGAGATCTCTGTGCTCCTTGTATTTAGGCGTGGTAGGCGCGTCGCATATGGGCTGCGGGAGACACAGAAAGGGGGAGTTGTTATGAGCAGCTCTCACCGACTGGGGGTGCACCAGCCGAACACAGCTCGGGTAGGTTAAGATTACATCCTCTGATCTTGAGTGACAACCTGATCAAAAACTCTCAGGAGTGAAAGAAGCCAAACGAGCCAAAGTTCTGAGTCCACAAATCTTATCACTTCCCTAAATTGCGGTCTCTGAATCCCTCTCTGCTGCATTCCTGAATGTCTTTTAGAGGACCACTTACAAAACACAAGAGTTGCACAAACAACCTGTGACAACAGTGGGCTGGCTCCCACAGCTGCTGCCATGGCAACAGTGGAGCACAGTTAGCAGAAATGAATACTTTCTCTCATTCTCCTTTTTAAATGGATGAAAATTGAATAAGAGAATGGAATGACCTCGATGGCCAGGTTCTTCATGGCTGTCTCATGTTGTTCAAATTCTGGGATACAATGTTGAAGACCCCGCCCCCTGACAACATGCGTTTTTACAAAGGAATCATAAAAGCACAAAATGTTTAGCAATGGTGAAACTCTTGTGCAAAAGCCTTTTCGAATCTCAGCTGGCATGTCAAGTAGGAGCTTGCCAAGGGGATCATATTGCAGAGAGCAGGCTAATTGAATGAAGAAGAAAGCAACCTTCCCAATCCATGGACAACACTTACACAGTTGTGCCACCTTTGATGATTCACTCAGTAAAGAAACATCAGCACAACAGACACCATTGGGATCGCTCATCTTATGAAAACCCCAATTCCAAAGCAGTTGGAACATTGTGTACAACAAAAATAACAGAACACAATAATGTGCAAATGCTTTTCAACAAACAGTATATTCAAATGCTTATACTACAAAGACAAGATATTTCATGTTTGAACTGATCAACGTCATTGCTTTTGTTTTGTGGAAGTATTCACTCATTTTGAATTTGAATGCCTGCAGCTCAGTACCAAAAATTTGGGGCAGGGGAAATAGAAGACTGAGAAAGTTGTGGGATACTTAGAGAAAAAAAAAGAACATTCCACAGGTAAACAGGTTAAATGGAAACAGATAATTGCCATGATTGGGTATAAAAGGAGCATCCAAAAAGGCAGCATCTGTAATGGCGCGCGCGCGCGTGTGTGTGTGTGACCTGCAGATCTTGTGAAGGCACTATGAAAGCTTCTACAATTAGTGTCCACGGTTGCCAAACGCTTGTTGAGTGTTGTTAAAAGTTTATCTGTTTTAACGAGAAATATCTTGTCTGTGTACTGAATTCAATTTAGGTTGAAAAAGGATTCACAAATTATTATATTCTGTTTTTTTTCTTTTGTTTTACGTTTTACACAACATCCCAACTTCTGTAAAAATGGGGTTTGTGTTAGCAAATCTCAGCCTTCGAAACCTGCGGCACACCACATGGAACCAGTCTGAGTGTGACAGAAGCCAGATTCTTAGAAATGTGTGTGAATAATCAATTAATCAATTGTTGATTAAGTCAGACTTGATTGAATTAAGGCGGAAGAGATTTTGCTAGTTGGTGGGGTAGCAGTTTCACTTAAATTGGTTGCATTGTAGTTCAATTTTTGCACCGTGATTGGTTGGCAACCAGTCAACGTTGCACTACGCACGCCTCTCACCCGAAATCAGCTGATAAAGGCGTCAGCCCACCCTTGATCCTAATAAAGGCTAAGCCATTTTGAAAATGAGATGAATGGGTGGTTTAACTTTTAAATGTGAAGGTGTTTTGCTTCAACCGTTTATTGTTAAACTGTGAAAGGAATTGCTGAAAAATGATTTATTGCACGACTATTCATTTTATAGGTTAAAGATTAAAAAAGTAACCCAACACCTCACTAGTTTTCCCAATCATTGGTACAGTGGAGTTTAAGAACTGAACAAGGTGTGAGACTGGCCTAAATCAGATTAGCGCAGGATGTCGATGTAGTTCCGATGGAGGAAATTTAAAATAATATAAACAAACGTTCATTCTCAGTGCTACACAGGCACGTTGGCACTCTGTACTTGTGTGGGCTTGAAAGAATGTGTGGACGTGGAAGCAGGCAGAGAATTTTCACGTTGGGGCCTGGAGCACAGAGGTGTCTCCTCACATTTGCTACTCTGCGATGTGAGCAGGCGGCGCAATGATTCCACATAGCCAGCTGTTAGATTAGGCTGCAGAAATAGGAGGCCGCCAGATGCACCCTCTACTCTTTTATTAGGATGTGATGAAGTCGAGTCACGGGCAATGGGGAGAATAGATAGGGTACTGAATATAATATGGTGGTGATTTTTGTTTTGTTTTGTTTTAATTAGCATGGTCTTGCGCAAATCAATTAGAAACATTCAGTTTGTATGACACTTTTTACGAGAAGACATTCATGTGCCAGTGTTTCATTTCCATCTTTGACCAAATTGGTTGCATAGTGACAGCGCTTCTGTACAGGCGAGTGACAGGCAAACTACAGCTGTGCTGAGATCAATGACATAATGGGAACTAGCGGAAAAGGCGCAAGTGCCAATAGGGAGGTTCACTGGGTTATATTTAGCGCTGGCATCGACTTGAATAAGTCTGGGGATCACCAAATTATTTATCAATTTGGCACAATTTACCTCCTGATGAACAACAAGATGAAATGCACGCCGAATACCGCAAATATTTTTCGTCAATACACTAAACGTGAAAATGGGAGAAAATTCATGTGCTCAGCACTGTTCACCAGTCTGGGAGAACTTTTGACAAGATTTTGGAGTGTGTCTGTGGAGAGTTTTCAATGATTAATGACAGTCAATGTGTTGGACCCCGGCGCCTCACGCACGATTCTGTATTCTCGCTGCTTCGTGCAGTTCTGCCAAATCACACCGACACAAACATGCCTTGATTGTCCTCGCGAAGGTTTGACATTTTCTGATTGGCTTCAAGGAAGGAAGGAATTGTTAAAACCCTTTTCAAAATACACAATTAGGGAAACCCTTTTTTGGGGAGGGAGGAGAAACAGCACCAATGAAAACATGAGTGATATTTTACACTTTTAACTCATTCAGTACCAGCCAATTCTGGACCAAGTCTGAAAAGACGTTTAAAAACGTCTCTGGGAGTGAACGAGTTAAGTAGTCTCAATGGCACTAAGCTCTTAAGCGCTGCACTGCCGTCTGTTGTCGTTTGTGGTACATTTGTTGTTCAATCAAATCTACAATACTGTTGCTGTAACTCTTCAAAAAGTTCAACGTCACTTGTCATCACAGGGTATGATAACTTTTTCGTGTGAATTCGAGTCAGACTGAAAAGAGTGTGACTGTGTGGCTCCGAATGAATGTTCGCCCTGCGGGAGTGCGAATACGTGGTGAGTAACAAAGATGAGCTGGATGTACCTGTCGCTGGGCAGAGGTAGCCAACTGTATCTGGCAAAACTTCATAGCCTGGTCCAGAGCCACATCCTCATCAACCTGAAGCAAGAAGAGGAACAATAATCATATTAGAACAGTGTGAGAATCACAGAGGCTTACGCTTCATAAATCTCTTTTGATGTGCTCTTTTGTGCATGTGTCAAATGGATAAAATACAAAACTACGATGGATTCCCAGCTCTGTATCAGAATCACAATAGTGGATCGATCAGCGAACCAGCGGAGTTAAGCACTGTTTGCAGCGGTTGCTATGCTTAGCATGTGAGCGTCGTCGAGCTCGGCTATAGCCAAACATGGTGCAATTAGTGGTAATAGTCATTAAACTGTTATATTGTTCCTTGCAGCAGGCTGCTGGATGGAGCAGATGAGCTATTCCCCCAAACGGTGAGATTCTGTACGCTAGTTTGGGGTTTAATGTTGCCAATACTTTCACTGAGGATATAGCTCTCCTTTCAATAGTTTGAAAATGTGTTTAAAATACTAGTGCCAACATTTTTACAATAGTAGTTTGTATCTTACATATAAAAGAACAAATAGCTTAAAACAAATCCGATTTTATTGTGTGGTCAATCACTTCAAAAAGAATTTATACTTTAATTTACTCCCCCCTAAAACCAGTGCTGCACCAACTGGTGTAAATCGGCCATTTCGAAGATGGAGCAACAGTCTGATCACTACGAAGGATAAGCTGTCCAAAGAGGGGAAAAAAAACGAAACACTCAAAATCAGTCCATTAAATAGAGCCACGCAAGGAAGAAAGTCTGTTTGTAGGTGTAGTGATGATGGAGCACTATAGAACTATATGGTAGAATAAAATCAAAAGTGGCTGTTGTAAATAGTGGACTCATGTGGAACTACTGTATTGTGCTGCGTGCTGTGCCCACTTGCGTTTGTGAGACACAGAAAATCTTGCTGAAGTTAGTTCTCATCATCGTCTCTCTCCCTCTCTCTCCCTTCTGGCTACTGCCTTCCCACTCCAGTGCTGTGGCAATAATTTCTGTGGGGCCGACATTGATCTGCAGCTCAATAGGCTTGTTCGGGCTTGTTTTGCAGCCACAGAATTGTACAGTCAGACAAGTGTAACATTCAAACACGATACAGTTCATCCTCGCTGGATGGGTCCACTTGTGATACGGCAGAATTGATATTTTGTTGTTCTATATTAAACACTTTCTCTCCATGACTTCCATCCATCAATGATGTATGCTGCTTGCCCTCCAGAGTCACAGAACCAACAATACTGTCGATATAAATTAGTCCTCTCCCAAAGTCACAAGCCCGTTGACTGGCAGGAACAACAACAAATGCAAAAGAATTACATTGGGTAAGAAAGAACAACCAATCAGCAGGTTTCATCCAAATCTGTTATATAGCTCAAAAATGTAAGTTGGAAAGTGTTTTATAGCGGTTGTCTACAAGAAGCGGTGTTTGTGAGGGGTAATTTAATCTAAAAGGAGGCCATAAAAGCTTACATGACTATGCAGAATCAGAAAGAATTATAGTAGATGGCAACACACTATGAATGTCTGCGCAATTGGTACATGTTGTGTGGCACATGCGAAGGACATTTACCTGTTTTATGAGCATGTACGTCTCTGACATGATCTTTTCAATGCGACCTAGGTCATAGGTCATAACTTTCTGGCCTTGTTGCCAAACTCTGTAGGCGTCAAGTAGGAGGGTTTTTCCAGACTCTACATCCTCTAAAAGTTTCCTTTTTCTGCTGGGTCTTCGAAGTAAAACTTGATCAGGGCTGCTCGCTATCAAAGTGGCCTTGCTCGCCGAAGACTGAAGCTGTTGCTGCCTGGAACTAATACTTAGCTCTTCAAGAGACAGCTCCGATGTCCGGCTGCTGTCAGACACTTTTTGCTGGGGCTCTATTGTGCCCAGAGAGACCGGTGCCTCTGTTTCCCTGTCTTGAGTATCTGTGGTTGTTGATGGTCTCCTCCAATGGCCACATTCCAAATCCATTGGCTCCTCTGGCCCTGTTCTGTGCCCTTCACTCGCAGCAGGTTCCACCTTTCCAGGTTGATTCTCAACTTTGCCACCTTTATCTGCAGATGGTGCGAGTGGAGGACGTTGTGTTAGGGAGCCTTCCTTGCGTCCTGTGTCAGTGGTACAGGTCCCTTCTGTGAGCACCGCCTTCTTGGGCAGCGCATGTTTGCTGTCCTCTGAACTTGGCCTGCTGGATGCGGCCGTCGTGGTCATCTCCCCCATGGAGGTGGTCGCCACTTTGGGAAGCTGTACCTGAAAAACAACTGTCACGATCAGCAAAATAGTGTGTGGGTTTAAGGAAATCCAGTAAGTAACCTGATGTGTGCTTTCTTACCCCACTGAGACTGTTCAGATTGTCCTCCAGGACTTTTACATTGAGGAAAAATGCTCTCTTGGCCAAAACCTGGCGATCAACATCGCGTAAATATTTTCTTGATGGATTTAAGGAGGAGAGAAGGAAGTGAGTGAGAAGGAGCGATGACAGAAAAAATGCATATACATAATAAGTCAAAAGCAAACACGGTAGTGCTACAGGAAATTGGCCCTTACTTTCCCTGGTCAGGGGTTCTCTGCAGCATGAAAGACACTTTCAGCAAGGTGTCGTGATCCTTGAGTTGTGATAGCACCTCCAGCAAGAGAACAATGGATCGGTTCATATGAGATGCAAAGCTTCCTGGGCGATCAATTTCATCTACTGGAATACGCCAGATGCCCTGGGGGTGGAAAGGAAATTGAAACAAGGAGCAGAAAGAGCAGTCATTTGTGACTGCTCTACAAGAAAACCCCCAAACATTTTGTATGACAAACTACAGCTTTTTTTGAAAACACAGTGAACATAAACAAAGAGAAATAGTGTTTCGAGGGAACTTCCTTGGGTGCAACTAGTAGCTTTACAACTCTAAAAAAACAAATAGACTTTGCATGTCGGAAAACAATTAGCAATGAGTATATTTGAAAGGAAAGACGCAACGGAGCAGAAAGTAACAGAATTAAGTGTGAGGGGAAAAACATGGCATTCGAAGAAGCACTAATGAGGGATGGAAAGGCTGCAGCGGAGATCTTGCAGACTGCCTGGACATGTAAGAGGCAGGAGGGAGGCACAGAGAGTGTTTTCTCTGGGCACACATGATAGGAAGCCTCATTAGTTCTCAGTTGTGGCCAAGCAGTGCAACACAGCCACAGAATGGCGGCCAACAAACATGGGCCATTCTCTGCAGAAGGCGTGATGTGTCCGCTGATGGCCAAAAGCACCTTTTCAGTAAGCATGTGCCTGGTTGGCTGGCAAAAAATGGGCCTACTTCTATCTAGCCTACCATTTTTTAATCAATACAAGTGCAGATGGCGGCCTAGGTTACATTCAGGATGCATGCTGCGCAGAGTGCATATTCTGGCGGCCGAAAATGTGTGTGAGACAAAACAAAGATGATCAGGATGGAACACAACAAATGAGATGGCTCTATCAGCTCATGGAGCACTTTTGGGAGCCTGGTGGTCCTCTGAACAGACAGCTCCAGATGGTCAGATGGCATATTCCAAGGCTCTGGAAGGAAACTAAGCGGGAAAGCACGACGCGGGAAACCGAACAAACGATAATACATATCTACAGACAAAGTTCCCAACTACTGACAAAGTAACAAAGCCACCACCAAAAATGCACAACATATGATTGTATTCTGAACCCTTATACAGTATGTAGCAGCTGCCCAGTAGGTGCAAATTTTATACCAAAATTTTTCTTCACATATTCTTTGGTGCATAACCTCATCATAAAATTGAATCTGCAGTGCGTTTCCCAAGGCTAAGCTCACTCAATGCAGCCTTACATAAGGAAGCAAGATGGGCATAGTAAAGTTTTCCCTGCTCAGATTCCAAGCACGCAGGGTAAGTATGCTAAAGATATTTTGAACAGCCTCTCATGGACGAGGATTGTTCATAGAACCATCAAACCATCATCAATGTAAATCTGTTTTGGGGAAAGCAAAGCCATGGCTTTACGCAGATTATTCTGGAGCACAACAGCTAAAGCAGATTTGGAAAACTGAAATGGTTTTAAGCATCTTTTTCAGGAGAAAATACAACCAGTGCCAGTGGAGGCGTAGCTCCGTTGTGGTGAATATATCACACAACAACGAAACAGGCAGAGACTTAAGAAAACAAGCACTATGTAGAAATTAAGAAAAGTATACATTAAGAGCAACAGCATTGATAGCGTGACAAAAGTGAGAAGTACGGCAAGCTGCGCTCAAGCTTTGTGAACGTGTGAGTCAAAGGCAGGAGTTATGCTTTCACAAACTTTGAACGCCTTGTCACGTCTTCCTAGATACATGTCTCAACACGTATAACACTGACTCAAAGTGGTACAACGAGAAAAAAGTTGGGTCACGTAACTAGTAGCAATCAGTGACAATTGCTGCAGTTTAGCAATAATGACATCAGCATTCTGACAGCCAGCTATGTGTAACTTGAGGAAGGAGCTATGTCTTTGAATCAAGCTGGCTGTGACCTGCCATTGTTACAAACAAGTGGCAGGTGCGTGGTACCATTTGTCATCTTGAGCCTTACCAGAAAGAATTACGATCGGCATTTGCTTACACTAATCACAACTCAAAAGTCTCCCAAAAAAACCACAACCAAGACTCGGCGTTTCCAAAAGTCTGACAGAAAGCAACTCACCATCACCAAAGAAGGCTATTCCTCATTTCCTATGCTGGTATTTTTTGGAAGGATTGCTGCAGGCGGTAGCAGCGACAGCATCCCTGGCAACGCCTCCACTCTAATAGAATCTCATGTTCAGAGAGCAAGGGGTGGGCTGCGTTTGGGTGCGAGGGCAGCGGGAGCTGCAGTGGAGAAAACGCGGGAAGCTCAGCTGCACACGGCAGAACTGACAGAAGAAGAAAGGTAGAACGGTAGATGCCTTGGCAAGAAGAGAGTCAGCACTGAAGTCAGGGTCCAGGAGCCCGCTGACAGAGCAGGAGACTCGCTCCTCTCCTGCCTGCCATCTCAAAACAAAAACACCCACGCACTCCATCTCCACTCTCCCCTGACCCCAGCCTGCCGGAGATCCCCCCGCCCTCTTTCCTTCTCCTGTGCTTTCTCTTGCACTGTACACAGTGCACAGCCAGCCCTTGTAGCCCTGCGCCAGCCAATCACATGAGAGCAGCGCAAAGTCCCACCTATTAATGCACACCCACACAAACAGAGGAGCAAGAGAGTAATGAGGAAGCCGAACAAGAGCAACACAGAGAGGAGATAAGTGGAGTGAATAACAGCCAGGGGGAGGGGTAGAGCATGATCATGCTGAAGTCAGAGCAACAGGAAAAGAACATGAGAACATCAACTGGCTGAAAAAGGAATTGAGTGCTACAAAAGCAATGTACAAGTGCACACGGCAAAGCTTGGCACACCATGAAAGGCAAAGAACAGGTATGTATAAACACATTCCTTATTAACCAAGTGAAACAAAACATGCGGAACCGCCTTGCCTGACGAGGCAGGAATTCACGGCATACATAATATTTCCTCAGCCAACAGCCCTCACCTGCTTCCTTTCAACACTGGCTGTCTCTCTCCAGATGGCCACCGTAAACATACTACACATGCATAACCTTGTTTATCCTGTTTCCTGTGTGAGCAGAGAGGGACAAAGTGCTGGAAAAGGTCAAGTTGAACTGAAGAAAGCTAAGCGAGGCAGCAGAATCCCGACTGACAGAGGGGGCAACCGCTAGCATGCAAATCAAAACCTTAGAAAAATGTTTTCACTGCTCAATACCGCTCTCTTACGAACACCCCCCCCCCCCCCCCCTGCCAAAAAAAAAGAAAAAAGAAAAAACCAAAACACGGTTCTCGTGAGTGGAGCTCCACCTACGAACACCACACTGCGCAACTGAACACACAAATGTTTTGAGTCATATGTCAAACTGAGGGAAGTAATTCAAGAGTATGGACCATTTTTACAGTAAGTTTCTCCTCTTAGTAAAGTTTAAGTGAAGCGGTCATAGTCCAAAACCTTTTCTAAAAAGATGCTATCAGATTGACAGTTGTGTTTGAAACGGGCGCGGAAAGGCACAGTTTAGTTAGTGTTGCCGAAAATGCAAATGCTATTTTCCCCAAGTAAAAGGAGCTATTTGCAAATGTTCGATACGGATTAAACACAAAGATAATCACTACTCATGTCTTTACATAGAGTCTTGTATTCCAATTAGAGTGAAACCCTTCCATCCATCCATTTTCCGAACCATACTACAAAATGAAATGGTTCAAAGGCGTGAAATAGAACACATTCCTGTTGCCAATCCTGCTCATTATAAAATTAATAATTGAATCAGAAATTTCAGACGTGTCTGTGTTTGTCGAGACTGTTAAAAGCATAAATAAAGTGTACGTTTAAAAAAAAACACAACACCACAGCTCTCCTTTTTCGGACC
Source organism: Hippocampus guttulatus (assembly GCF_054856545.1). NCBI lineage: Eukaryota > Metazoa > Chordata > Actinopteri > Syngnathiformes > Syngnathidae > Hippocampus > Hippocampus guttulatus. Next base: position 8,379,711 of record NC_141265.1, on the reverse strand, counting down.
TGCGACATGTATCTATATCTATTTGAGCTATATTAGCCTACTATCAAAATCTTTTTCCATTTTCAAACATTTTTTATAAAGCTCCAGGGAGCCACTAGATGTCGCTAAAGAGACGCATGCGGCTCTGGAGCCGCGTGTTGCCGACCCCGGCCTAAACCGTAAATACTTGAGTAAATGATTACTGCAGCGATCAAACTTGAATGTCAACAAGTCCAGACAGCAACCACCGCCCATTCTGACACTCTTTGCAACCATCAAATGTTTGAGATGAGCGCAAAGAAGTGAGATGGTAATGATGCTTGCCCTCTGCCAGAGATGACGCTCGTTCCCATTGAAGGCAGTGCGCCAAAGCATGTGCATTAAAAATAAGCCATAGTTTGCTCAGTTTGCAAATGCTTTCCATGACGCAGATATGTTTTTATTTTAAATTTTTGTCAACGTCAAAACTTGTCCCATCATATCATATCATATACACAGTATATATCCTTGACTTTTTTTCTTTTGGTTTTGTGATGCCGAGGAACAGAATGCAGGCGTGTCAAATGATCGAGCCACTCAGTTCCCACAGCGCATTGCGTGATGCAATACCTTTAATTGATGAAGTTATAAGGACATGAACCCTTGTCTTAAATGTGTGCTCCTGTTACGAGCAGCTGAATTTGTCACATTTAAACGGTAACATTTCTCTTTTTTTTTGTTGTTTGTTTTTAAACAAACCGCAAAATTAAGTTACGTGTGAAATTGTGACATCCATTTCAACTCCTCAAAATCATTGGCGACGTGCGATAAATGATTGGTAAAAGTAATGGAAAAGTAGTTAGTAACTTGGCTATGCTTAAATTGATAGTAAGATAGATATTTCTATTCAATAAACACTTTAAGGAAAAATGTTACTCAGATACCAGAACGATCACATACTGTACTTAGGGGGATCGTGCACTTTTTGATGAATATCAGCGATAACTATCGACCGCCGATCCATTGGAATATCCTTGGTGGAGATGGGTAAAATCTGTAACACTGAATCAAATGTAAGCAGACAGGGCCGATGGCTCAATATAACCACACAGTGAGGACCATAAACATTTCAACGATGCTGTTAGAATAAATTCCAAAAACACACTAAGGGTATGACAGAGCCAGTAACAAGAAGTTAGAGGGCCCACCACCCAGCAATGCACTGTATTTCAAATCCACCTGCCTGTCAAATTTTGATCAATTTGGTAGAAGCAGAGCAACAAACTCTTTGGTGAACATGGTGGGAATTTTTTATAATTACAACCACACCTATGTATATTTCGCCACCAATGTACTTTCTAAACAGAACTAGTGCAGCACAGTCATAGCAAATGGCAAAAGTAGGGCATCCAGACCCAAATTGGGAACTCGACAGACATGTCACCTCACCTTGACGACGTTTCGCGTTGTGCACCATGCTGGGTTTGTAAATTTGTGGCAGTTGTGCATTAGCATAACATTTCTGTCACCAGAGAGATGACTATCAAAATGTTGTATTCTTAAAACACCGACATGTGAGGACTCGTCCGCATGTCAGTAAACCATCAGGCCATGCTGACTTAAGTATCAATTTAAGAGAAGCTTGGCGCTCCACAATGTTGACGACTCCCATATCAACAAAGCAAAAAGTCAGTGCTGGGGAAGGGCTTGTAATCTTAACACGTGCCAAGATAAAGGTGAGGCTCCTCATAACCAGCTCAATTTAGTGACTCAGGAAAAATCTTTGCAATCGTTTACTAAAAGGTTGTCGCATGATCATGCATGCTTTGAAATACACCCTAAAGCTTTGACAGCTGGCAGACCAGGATGACAGGTTTCATTCCAAAAGGGGCTCTGTGAGAACCCAATGGGAGCTAGCTCACTGCGGATCTCCTGTTCAGCCGTGGCCCACATCGCCTCTGCAATCTGTTACCAGAAAAGGTTTGAGATCTACAGCGCAAACTGCAATAACCTGGATTGTATAAACTGCTGAAAAAGGCAGAAACAGCTGATTGGTATGAGACACAGACTTAGGATCTTGCATTCTCGGATCTATGAGGAACTAAATAAGCAGGAACAAATCAAAACCTACGTTGCTTCTGCACTTCTTTTAATTCGATGGAAGAGCTGTAAGAACAGATAATAGAGGCAAACTCCATGGGAAGCAAATGTCTTGTGAAGACAGATCATTCACCCACTGAGAAATGCCATTTATAGAGCTGCTTATGATCCGTTTTCAAGCCAGATTTCCGAGCAGCCAAGTGAATTATGTGAGCCACGGGTGTAAAAAAGTGTAACCCTTATGATATGCCAATATTGTACTCTACTCACAGCAAACAAGTGAGCACATCATGAGCAACAAATCATGAGGACACACATCAGTGCTTCACAAGCTTGTCCCTTGAGATTGTGACTTAGCGGCGAACATGAGGGGTACGTTACACTCATCTGAGGCTGCATTCGACACACTTGCACAATCGAATGAGATCCAATACAAGAGAGCTGAGAAGAAAATTTGACATGACATCCAGATAACTACAATGGTGTTCAGTCCGCCTGCCTTGTTTGATTGGGAAAAAAAATCTGTTGGGCAAATCATCACAATGCCATCTGCTCGATCTGATGTGAACCCGTTTGGCTGCAATGCAAGTGAAGTGTAATGGTGAAATGTCAAAATCAATCTCGAGTCGAACCTCTTCCAGAACATCCTTTCACAAGGTTTCAAAGAAACAGTCGTGTAGTTTTTTTGTGTGACACTTGCTCATGAACATACAAAACTTCTTAACCAACAAAGAGAAATTTGTGATGTGGAAAAATGTGACCAAGATCAAATCAAATAAAAAGTTCAAAACATTTCCACGTGTAATGTGTCCTAAAACCGATGAAATATTTTTTTGAGAGGGCAAATAAAATTAAAAAGAACTGGGATAATGTGGATGCACCATCTTAAAACTGGAGATGTAGCTCTGTTCAGAATTAAACAATCAGATTCAAACTCGTGTTAAATGGCAGTCAGGACACAATTTAAAGGTCAAGAGTCAAGTGAACTTGGCCAACCATCCTTTGCGTAATACTTAAGAGAAACTATTTCAAGCATAGTTTTGAAAAATTGTTTTGTTCAGCAATCTCCAACAAATGACATTGACAGAATGCAGAGTGCCAGGCAGCCGTTGTACTGCATTGTTGTCCCCTTAACTGCTCTTTGACATTGTTAGTGTTATTCGGCGAAACTCCTCGGCGCTGTGTGGTGATGCACTGTTCACATTCAGGCCAACAGTTGTTTGAATGGCCAAAAGAAAAGAATAGGGCACATACAGTACATATGCACCAGAAATTTGGAATGATAGTTTCATCCTGTAAAGGGAATGAATTCCATGCCAGTGTCAACGAGTATTCGTGTTACAGACATTTAAAATTGTGTCTGTAGCTTGCATGAGATTGATAGGCGTTAATAATATTTGTCCACTTTCATGTACCAAAATAATGTAACCAAAATAGAAAAAGCATGTCTTAAAAATCACTCTCACTGTATCCGTTCCAACGTGTTTATGACCCACATATTATATAAAGCCTGCCATTTGAATATATAGATGAATGTTTAATGATTCAGTGATAACTGGTATCTACAAAAAGCTGATAAGAAATGTGCGGTGATAAAGTGACACAGGAAAAACAACATAAAAGGAACTGTGGACTGAACTTACATTGAACAGGTTTGTCTTGTTTCTTTCACAGAAGAGTCCTTGTGCAGGCATGTGCTTCTGTTGTTGCCATGGGACACTGCTTCCTAGCAACACATCTCGGGCCCACTGTAGGTTCTGTGGTAATAAATAAATTAATGAAAAACACGTCTACATTTTAATAAACACAACATTAAACTATCATCATGCAGATGGCCTTCTATCATCACAGTACGTTTGCTTGCATGTTGTGTAAACATCTGCTAAAGTCTAAACGGTGCTCATTGGCAATCAGGAAAACCCTAAGATGCAAAGAGCTAGGAAAAGGTAAGCTAGAATGTATACTTAAAAACATAGTAACAACAAGTACAATAAATAGTAAATAACGAAAAACGTGAATTAGTGGAGACAAGCCTCCATTACAATGGATCAGAAAACTGACAGAAGGATGCCGCCACAGTACAGCTGAGCACAGCATCTCTGTGCCAAACTGGCTGAAAAAGCATGGCTCTCAACCCACACATACCTCAACCCACAGAGTATTGGAACTCACATAGCCTTCGTCAGAAACTAATGTGCGGTGAAAGAAATCGAATGCAAACAAGAGAAGTTGAGGGGAAAATGAGGCAGCCATTATAGCTGATATTATTTCCAATTCTGATTATACCTGTAGTCTGTAGATAGTGTAGTCATTAGTTTAATTACATACTGTGCTGACATTACACAAATGGGTGGCATGTTATTAGTTAACAAGAGTTGACGGAGGTGGACTGACCTGGTGGGTTTTGCTGTTGGTGTAAAAGAAAGCCAGGCGGTAGAGACTCTTATAATGTTGAGGAAACCGCCCAAGGCAGAGGAAAAGAGAGCGGACGCACATTTCCACCAGCATTTTTTTCTGGTCCGCATGTTCTGCAGGCAGGGCCTTGGGTACCTCAATCACCTCGGCGGGTGGCTCTGGCTTCTTTTTGCCTTCGCTGGCTGGGGTTTGAGAAGCAGGCTGTTGAGAGGTAGCTGCTTTCGGAGGAGTGGCTGGTACAAGCACAGGCGGGAGGCAGACATCTGCAGAGATTTGGGTAATCGAAGCCTCAGGGAGGGTCACCACCACCATTTCCACGATTTCCTCAACCAGGTTTTCCTCTGTCTGTTGGACAGTCTGATCGCCATGTGACTCTAAAGGAGGAAGCAGCAGATGCAACACTGAAGACTGGTGAAGTCAAAAAAAGCTGGGAGACGTGGCAAAAAAGACAAACACCTGTTTGGAACACCCCACAAGTGAATAGGCTAACTGGGAACAGATGACTGCCAGAATTTGAAAATCATCATATTCTGTTTTTATTCATGTTTAAAACAACATCCCAACTTCATTGGAATTGTGTTTGTGTTGATACATCCATCCATCCATTTTCTGATTCGCTTAATCCTCACAAGGGTCACGGGGATGCTAGAGCCTATCCCGGCTGTCTTCCGGCAGTAGGCAGGTTACACTCTGAACTGGTTGCCAAACAATCGCAGGGCACAAATAGACAAACAAATATCCGCACTCACAATCACACCTACGGACAATTTTGAGTGCCCAATCAACCTGCCATGCATGTTTTTGGAATGTCGGAGGAAATCGGAGTCAACCCACGCAGACATAAGAGAACATGTAAACTCCACACAGGATGGCCGGGGCCGGAATCGAACCCTGCACTTCTGCATTGCATTGCTGACATGCTAACCAGTTGACCACCGTGCTGCCCTGTTTGTATTTATGAAACTTTTTTAAAAATGCATGAACGTAATGTATACATACAATACAGGTACATGCATAGTGAGATCCATCCATCCATCCATCCAATTTCCGAACCGCTTGATCCTCATTAGGGTCGCGGGGGGTGCTGGAGCCTATCCCAGCTGTCTTCGGGCAGTAGGCGGGGGACACCCCGAATCGGTTGCCAGCCAATCGCAGGGCACACAGAGAGCATCCACGCTCACATTCACGCTCACATTCACACCTAGGGACAATTTAGAGCGTTCAATCAGCCTGCCAAGCATGTTTTTGGAATGTGGGAGGAAACCGGAGTACCCGGAGAAAACCCACGCAGGCCCGGGAGAACATGCAAACTCCACACAGGGAGGCCGGAGCTGGAATTGAACCCGGTACCTCTGCACTGTGAAGTCGACGTGCTAACCACTGGACTACCGGGCCGCCCCATAGTGAGATCGTACTGTAAATTTGCGGACATCTCTTTCAGGCAAAGAATAGTATAGTCTGATGTCAGTATGTGAGTCCTGGTATACCCGTATCCTCGGACGCAGGCTGCCCTTCCTTCACAGGCGTTGTGCTCTCTGATGATGATGTACTGACTTTCCCGCAGGCAGGTTTGTGACTACTGTCTTGTGAGCTGGTTGGATCTGTGAAAGCATCCTGGGTGGAGTTGGAGTCAGAAAGCATTACCACCTCGCTGTCCTGACTGCGCTCTGCCAAAACAAAAAACAACACAAAAAGTTATTTCACCAGTTGAATGGCTATAGCTCGATTGAAAATCATGAAAACGCATTTCAAGTTCATTTTGCCTAAAAAATGTCTATATGTGGGTCTTTCGTTCCAGTGTACTTATATTGTACATTGTTTTAAGATATTGATGACCTTAAGTCCAAAGTGAGTCACACAGACTTTAAGTAAGAACAATACAAGGAGGTTGTAACACAAAGAAGGTGTGGGGGGGGGTGGATGTAAGTAGGATAGGCAGGGTTGGACAGTTTGGAAAGCCGACCAAAACTATGTCAGTTCCGCTAAATTGTTACTAGAGATATGGAGGATCATTGGCAGAGAACTGTATATAACCAAATGAGGAGTGGAGGAAAGCACACAGGAATTTTCACAGTCACGAGTGAACAGCAAACATCTTATGGCACTGGAGATGAGTAATTAAAGTTAAAACTGTGAAAATGTGTGCCTCTGTTAAGAATGCACTTCATTACAGAGCTGTTTTCTGACTGAAGGCAAAGCCTCTGAGAGAGTTTGGTGGGTTTGGAGAGCAGTACCATTCAGGGAAGCCAGCCACATTGAAGACCTGGGCAAGCAGTAATCATGGTCAAACTCTGGTGAGGCTGTTGAAGATATGGGGAGCTGGTTTTACAACAGTATCAAGCAGAACTGTACCTCTGAATGCATTTTATACATTACATTTAAAATGCAGGCTGGTTATAAAAGAAAAGAAAAATAAATCATACAGTTTTGACAAATGGGGGCATCAAAGCCAACCCCCTTGTACAACCCAATTCAGACAAAAAAATTAATCCTTTCAATTTTGTTGCACGAATCATAATAAAGACATTCTTATTCTTGGACAATAATGTTTCTCTATTCGACTACATCTAACTTAACCTTTTGCCCTGTGAACCTAAATCTAGCTAGTCAATATCTTGGTCAATGTGAGCAAAGATTAATAGGACAACCACAATAAAGCTATGATTGTCTATCATTGCGTTAAAACAGAATCAAGAGAAAGTACGTGTGGAAGGACAAAGGACAATCTTTCCGATGACTTTATGTCTGAATCAGGCCCTACAGTCTTCTCGCCGAAATGTGTTTTAAGCAGAAAAACTGGCTAACACATGCATAGTGCCACATTTCCATAACTTGGGTTTCAGTTCTTTGCCAATAACAGACCACCCACTGGTTTCTGAGTGTGCTCATTTGCACTAATTGGATAGAATTTCCAAATATGTCCCATTAGTGCGATGAACACATGAATCACACAGGACAAGGCATCCCCAGGGAGTCAGCATTTTTAGTCAAGTTAAATCCACACTGAAATCTAACAAAGCACAACTATGTGAAGCACCAGACAAAAAGGTGAATTGTGTTAAGGATCTAAGTTGTCTCAGTACTGAGGACAGTGACCCCATTGGAACTACATGCATATACAGTAATATACAGGCAAAGCAGGTGGTCAAAGCAAGCAGGCAAAAGAGGTAGCAGGCAGGTAGGTAGGTAGGGAGGAAGGGGAAAAAATCTGGAAAGCAGGGACAAACCTGGCAACATGGGCAATATGGCTGCATTATAAGCACATTCAAGCCTAACGTGGAACATTGGATGTATGTTAAGACAGGTTTTTTTTTAAAGTAAAATGATATTCACCCCCCCCCCCCAAAAAAAAGTTTCCCTGGTGGACAAAATCTTTGCAGATTGAAAATTTAAGGCACATTATCCTATATGTTGCATACCTGCTTAAATTATATAAAATACATTACATTGTACTGTACATTGTAATATCTGGATGTCATAATTAAAGTCTATTAATCTTTTTTAAAAATTGCAAGTTTACTGTACGACCGTAAATAAAGTGAGGATCTTATAAGCCTGTCAAGTGTTTTACTTTTCTTAGTTTCACAAAAACACATTTGTATGGGACTTATCTGTATAGACTCTTGCACTATGTGCATTAAGTATTATGACACTTAAGCTTTTACTCTTAGAATGCGCTGGAAAGACATTTAACGCGAATTTGGACCATGGAAATCTTTGTGAATTCAAGCAGAAGATTATTTTTGTGGTCAGAGAAGGTGAATGTCAAAGGAGAGAAGTCCCTTCCCCAAAATGTCAATCAAATGAAGAGTCTGAAGAAATGAAGGGCCCAACCTTCAATTATTTGATTGTTGAGGTTAAAGGGGAAGTAAACCCAGAAAATGTTGAAGAATCATTTATGTGTATGAACTAGTAAAAGCATAGCACTCTACTTAATAATGCATTTGTGGAAAAATAATTTAACAAAATAATTAATCAGTCAAAGAGGAGCGCCATGTTGGAAGAAATCATTATGAGCTGAACAGCAGAAGCGAAGACAAAACCACAGTAGCGCCTTGCTTGGTAATACGGCGGGAAGTTGAAATGTGCCAGCTGACAGACTGCTGCTGAGAGCGATGGATTTAATCATTTGATCTTGTGTACACAATGGCTAAAATGTAAAACATGCAGCGGTCATCAGAGGAAGTGTTGGCAAGAGTAAAAGCATTGTACATCCGTTTGTCGAGACGAAAGGGATCCAGATCAGGTCACATCTCAGTAGGTACTTGGAACGTTTATGATTGTGGTTTATTATGTTGTTTTTGTACATGTAATGAATATGAAGGTTGTCATTTCAGAATATCGACTAACTCTATGGTTTTGTTCAGTAAAAGTAAGAGAAACTGTCAGGAATTGGCTCACGCGCATGGTATTCCTGTGAATTCGCACTTGCGAGAGCAAAAGACCTTCAAATGGCAGTCCCCAGAAGCGAGTAGATGCCATGTTTTAATCTGTATTGTTTTCAAAATAAAAGCTTAGTAGATTTAAGTAAACAGCAGCTGAAAAAAAATTGCACATTTAAAATACAAAAGAAAGTTTTGACATGCTGGATTTATTTCCTCTTTTGGGTTTTTCTGGTTCAGTTGAATGAATGACCTCAATCTTTAGTTTAGTGAATGAATTTGCTATACTGTATAAGAAATTTTTTACAGTATTTGATTCATGAAAAACTATCTCCCTCATATTTATTGCCTTTACTAATTTTAGTGGATTCTATGTTTATTTCATATTATTAGGTAATATTTATGTATAGTTTTACATTAGATATAATATGGATTATATCTCTGCATTTGTCTGTTTAATATCTGTGGGCTCCTTCAACCCAATTGCCTCCAGGATGAAGGAAGCTGTTTAAAGTGAAATGGTGGCAGTCATCAATGATGGAGCAACTATATTAGGAGAAGGAAACCGATCAACTGGGAAGGAAAGCAAAAAGGACAAAGCTGTGACAAGCCACACAGATAGATGCATGCGCACATTACAGCCAGTATGCCCTCGCAAACTTTAAATCTACCGCTTTTCGGTAATGCAATGTAGTCAAGTGGACTGTAGCCATATTGCCCATTTCACCACATCCCAATCATCCAGTGCAAAGGGTCCATTGAACTCAAACCAAGGCCACACAGCATGGTGATTATCAATCTGAGAACTTCTCAGTGGACTTCCTGCCCCAATGCAAAAAGGGCGAGGGGGCCCAAGCACTGAGACCGTGCTTAGAACTTGGACTGTACCATCAGCCTGCTGTTCCTCATGCCGCTGCTGCTGCCACTGCTGCCGTCGGAGAGTTTTGCGTTTGGCGTAATCGTGGTCAAATGGTGTGGCAACGTAGAGAGGGGATGTCACACCTGGAGTGGCAACTGATGGAAGGGAAGAGCTGAGGATGTTGCCTACGCCTACCGAGGAACTATTAAGGTCTTCATCTATCACAGAGGTAGATTTCTCCCTGAAATGAATGAGTAAACATAATTTTTACAATGTAAGCTTCAAAATGTAATCATTACTCTTGTGTGACCTTCGATAAGGTTACTGTACTTACTTTTCAGTAGACCTTGGTATGCTAGGCATACTCTTCTCTTCCCCTTTGGCAAAGGGCCCTGTCGCTGCTTCAACCAGTAAACTGAACAAGACTTCATGGTCCAGATTGGGCTCATTAATCTGCAGCAGCTTTAAAATGGTGGCACTAAGCCGGAAGTGCAACTGGAAGAAATCAAGTTAACGCGTGCTTTCAAACAACAAAACTGAGTACCTCATAATTCAACACTCGGGTTGAAATAACAGTATGCTGGATAATCTTGCGCAATTTACCTCCAGGGCCTCCATTGCCAGGTCAGGTGGATTGTGATAATGGATTTTACGAGGATACCTGGCAGCCTCTTCATGCAGAAAGTGTGCTGCCTTCAAATTCAAACAGATAACACTCAACAAAGCAGTCAAGTGCGATGTGGTAATATAAATAGATGAAATGACAAGAAGGGTTCTTGTATGGAAGAGGAAAGTTAGATCATTGCTGTCATACGAATGCACTCTGCTTGCATAGCAAGCCACCCAATCCCTCCCCAATCTGCTCCTGACCTCTACGACATTGTGTTTCAAATTCCAAAGTTTACCTGCCTCCATCAATTTCATCATAACAACAGAGCTATGACTAATGCTTTATGTTTTTTTTTTTTATCTCTTAGGAAAACACACACACAGACGCACACATCTTGTGAGGGGAGAGAAACAGTTATTTGTTTTGTGTAGGTGGATTATGAAACAAACAATCTCAAGAGTGCTGCCCTGTTTAGGAAAACACAATGTAAACAGATCCATCACATTTACTTTGTTTTTCGATGAATACAATCCCAGTGGTTTTATGATATAAATATTATTATAGAATAAGTATTATTCTTCAAACTGGTGTATATCAAACTGGCACAAGTCCGTTTTTGGAAACTCAAAATCCTGTTGTTATAAATACTATTCCCAAATCGGTCAACCCCTGGGCTGGCCTTTGCTGGGACAGGACAGTTAAGATTACCGGTAATGACATTTTTTCGGACATTTTCCTTGATGTGTAGCGAGGGGCACAGGTGCATCGCCGGGAAATGAGGATGACACACGTAGAACATTTGCGGTTTGCTTAACCCAACACTACCAGCAAAAGACAAATAAGATGAATACACGAGTTGTTTTGCTCACATGACATGAGTGAAGTGATCTGAGGCAGCGTAACACTCGGCGAACCAATCGCCATTGTGATATGCCACAATAATATTAAAATGTGAAAATGTTTCTTGATTGCTCACTATTGCTTTGTCAGGAAATTGTGCCAAATGAACTGTTTTTTTGGGGGGGGGGGGGGGTAGCGGGGGGTGTTACAGCAACGCTGAAGCCTCTAAATTTCATTGTGCAATCAATCATGGCATAAAGTACACTTGCCGTTTTGTCACATGAGGCTTAAAGCCTTTTAAACATTGCCTTCAAGCTTTAAGGCATACAGTCAGGCATACACCTTTGTACTGTCATACAAAACCGCTTATTGTTTGGTGGCCTCTTTTTTCACCTTGATTCTCACGCAAGCGCACAGGAGTGTGCAAGTGGCTTATTGGCGCCCATTGAAATACATTAGGGGGAGGGAATAAATGAATTAATGTCCCCACACCCCTCAAACAAAACGTTCTTCAAAAATACTGTTAAACATGTCCCCCACACCCCTAAAAAACTAGGGGTGAGGGGGGATTGGGACATCTCAGGGGGTGGGGAGAAATAAAAGAAACATTGACCTTTTTTATTTCAAATCTGCAACTATACAAATCCGCGGGTGCTGAAACCGGGAGTATGCATGGGTCGACTGAATCCAAAGGTCCTTGGATATACTGTAAGTAGGAAGTGTCAAATGAAAAGTGGGGTTTCCAGGGTTGCCTACCTTTTTGTAAAGCTTCAGATATTCCACAGGTGTCTGTTTGCGTTTCTCTGCTATCTTGCCCTGCATGTAATGGATGAGCCACTCTTCTTCATCACTGTCCCCCTCACACTGGGAAGCTCCTTGGAAACACTGAGATGCAGTCTCTAACATGGATTCTCTCCTGTCCTCCATCTGAAAATAATGACAGAACAGAACTTTGAAAGGTAAATGAGCTTATTAGCACAGTTCTTCGCAAGGCCTTCATAGGAAGAAGCAAAACCAAATGACAAGATGTGACACCTCTGTTGTAAAACTGTAAAAATGACCTTGTTAACATGCGCCTCACCTGTTTTACCACCTCGGCTGGAAGCTCATCACGCCATTGCTTTAGCTGACGTGAAGCAAAGGAGTGCAAAGCATATGATATGGTTCCATACTCGATCCAGAGCGACAGGTTGGAGCTTTCTATCTCTAGGGCCCGCTTAAAGCAGTTGAGCACAGCCTGTGAGTGTTTCCATATGGGTACATCACTTTTTAGCTCATTGGAGTTGAGTTTCTCCTGAATACGACTGGCCCTAGCTAAGGCCATTCCTGCCCAGGAATCAAACCTATCCACAAACAAAACACTGAGCATCAGTGCAAGCAAAGATGAAAAAAAAGACCAACTACAAGACTCGGCACATTTGGTTGGGAACATTTATCTTAAAAGAAGTTATAATAAACATAGTAGTAAACCGACCTACCTGTTCGGACAAACACAGATGTCATGCATGTAAAACTTAATGGCTTTGGACTGCTCCTTGTTCTTGAAGTGATAATCAGCCAGCAAGTAGTAGACCTCATTAATGATTGGAGGGGGTGGAAGACTACCCTCAGGAAGGCTTGGGGTCTTAAAAAGCAACAAATTGCAAATGTGAGAAGAAACTCCACTCATTCTCTGTACTGCTTACCCTCCCCTCCCTATGGTCACAGGTGTGCTGGAGCCTAGTCTATCAGACAGGTAGGTAGGTGGTGGACAACCCGAACTGATCGTCAAGACGATCACAGGGCACATGTAGACAAACAACCATCCACATTCACATCAACCTACGGACAATTAGTAGGCTTCAATTATGGTAAACTAACAAGCATGTTTTTGGAATGTGGGTGGAAAACCGAGTACCCGGACAAAACTCATACAGGCAGAGGGGAAGATGCAAATTCCACACAGAAAGGATGGGGCCTGGATTTGAACCCACTACCTCAGACCTGTCTGGCAACTGTGCTAACCAGTAATAAGAGTAAACTCCAAAAAATTAAATAACGGTAGTTTAATTTTTTTCTTCAAATAAATACTTAAGACAATTTCATTTAGCCAATGTTGTAGCAATTTAAATACACCAACATTTAAAATAAATGTTTTGTATTGGACCATTTTATGTCACATAAATTGAGTGTGAGATCACAAACTTACCTTTTTTGTCAGGCCCTCAATGTAGGCTGCAACCTCATCCATAGTGAGAGTGGGAGTTTCACTTGGGGGGGCAATTCCTGCAAACCTCCTCAACAGATTAGCTAAATCTGCAGAAACGGTGCTTGTTTTGTAGCTGTCAAACTCCGGCAGTGACTTTGGTTTAAAATAATGGAACATGAAAAGGGCATCACCCCACAGCAGCTCAACCTGCAACATATTTATTAGTTCCAAGGACCATATTAGTGTATTCAATATTCTAAAGCATTTTATTACATCTGACACCGGCAAAGCATATTCACTGTACTGTAATGTAATTGGATTTTCAGGGAAAAGCCTCTTGCACAGGGGAATAGCCTCTTATGAACAGTTCATTGAAATATTTCAATCAAACACATTGTGATACTTGATGGCACCTTCCAGTCGCCAGGTACACAAATTACAAAATGACAACTCTCAAAGGGCTCCTCACAAGCCTCACATGTATGGCTTGATTCCGAATAACTACTTTAGCTGGGAACGGTGCCTTAAAATTGAAATGCACCTCTATATTGATGTATTGTACTTTTACGGCAGCATTTTCGATTCATTCATTTATTGATGTACAGTATATACTTTTTGCTATTTCGGTCAAAAGGAAAGAAGTCAAGCCAGCCGCCATAGTGACTGTTTAGCCTGCGTATTGTGGTGGACTGCTTCTGGCGCGTTCCCTACTTCTGGATTACAACATGCACCATGACAACTCTGTGCCGAGTTCAAAATCATAGCCTGACAAAGCATTTCTGTCCATGTTTTTATTGGTTGGGCTTTTATTTAGAATTTGGCACACAGCGAGTTATCGTGGTTCATGTTTTAATCCAGGGGCAGGGAACGCCGGTTCCTCGAGAGCCATATCCTGCCTGTTTTAGATCTTTCTGTACTTCAACACTCCTGATTCAAATGATCAGCTCAGCAGCAAGCTCTGTAGAGGCCTGAAATGATAATGAACAATTTATTTTCATATAAATGATAAATGATTATATAAAAGATAAATGATTTTATTTTATGTAAATGAATAATTTAATATTTTCAGGATAATTTCCCTGCGCTGCCACAAATTGTTTTTACTAAATAATTGGTGCATTTAATTTTCTGTTTAATAAATGTCCCTGGCCATGAAGGTTTGCCAAGGGGAACACAAAGATTGTATTAAATTCTAATCTATTTAACATCAGTGATTTGAGAAGAGTCACATCACATAGTGCTGTCCTTAATAGAAGTCAAAAAGATTTACAGGTTGTATGAAACTTAACTGTCACAATTGAATGCGTAAGCACTTTAATGTTACATTTGACCAAACATTTGCCTGCCGAGGGTTAGGATAAGAATCTGACCTGTGGAGAGGAGTGGTCTTCAAGGAAGCGGGCCTTGCTCTTCTTACTAGGATAGGCATATAGACAGAAGAAGCACTGTTCTAAAGCCATCTCCAACTCCTCTTTGTAGGGATGACAAATATTGTTGGCAGAGCCAGTGGTGGCAAACTCTTTTTCCAAAACTCGAACCTATGGTAAATATCAAATTGCTGTCAAACCCATTTACAGTTATACATTCAAATTAATTCACACTGAGAATTATATTATGTGAAGTCAACGAGCTGTTTGAAGGTATGCCCAATCTTACGAAAAACTTGAGGAGTGAACCATCTGAACAGCAGCACATGGAGCGACGACCAAGATACTCATGAGCAGTATTCAGAAGCATAAGGGAGGATGGCAGCATCGGAGAGTCTGAGTCATCTAAAAGTCATGTTAACACGGTCATTCAGTGCAACACCATTGCTAATGAGGCACAAGCATGAAATCGAGGACTCCACAAACCTTCCTCATCCCCGACAGACATATGTTGTTGAAGCATTGCATTAAACGCAGCTTCTTCATGTTTGATGATGTGATATAAAATAATCCAAGGCAGCACAGAGAAGAAATAAGGCTCTTTCGGATCATCGGAAATGGTCATGCTAAGGTCGATCAGCTGAATAGACAAACATAAAAATACATTAACATCCCATTGAACTAATGCCCCTGACCATGAGTGGGTCTGTAATGTAATCATGAGTAGTTAGTGCTCTTCTAACCTGAATAAGATTGTTTGCTAGCCGAGCCATACTGGAGAAGTGGGTGAGGTTGCTAAGGAGCTCTGAGTCTTTGGTAAAGCAGACGTCGATGCCCTCCAGCAGCTTCGTAATGGTGCAGACCCATTCTTCCTTCACAGGTGGGGAGCTACTTGCAGAAGAGTTGAACTGCTGCAGAGCTTCATTTAGAGCCATCTCACTTGTCTCTAGACATTGCTGGTAGTCTTGGAGCCTCAACAGTGATCTCTGTGGTAAAATTATACACAGCTGAATGAAAGGCACTAATCATCACACATCAAATCTCTGTGAAGAAGATTTTGTTGTTGTTGTTGACGCATGAGTTGCATCATCATCTGACCTGCAGTAGCAGAAGCTGAGCTGGACGTTCTGGTGCTGAGCTAACAAACTCCAAATGTTTACTCCTGCTGCCGTAATTAAGAGTAGGCTGCAACAAGCGCACAACCGACTCAAAGTCTGCAGACTCAAAGAGATGCTGGATTTCCTCCAATGACTGACAGCGCTCCAGAGACTTCAATCTTTTGTCAATCTGGCCATGAAAACAAAAAAAAAACATTGGAACGAAAGAAACAAGGATTTTATTAATAAAACAAAAAACTATTTTAGTCATAAATCAGTGCACTGACCTCCTCAACAGATATTGCTGAATCTACCCTTAAATTGGGCAGTCTTATGGTATAATATCTCCCTTCGGGGGGCTTGGATTTGCTCTGCAACAGTCCTGTACAGACATCATAGCTCTCTAGAGCCAGTTCCATGTCTCCCTGGAAAGAGAGCGAAACTTCTTAGTCAGATCGAGTTAAAAGGGTGTGTTGAAATGATATAGTCCTGAACAACAACCTATGTACTTACCTGGAGAGCAAGCGATCTAGCCTTCAGCCAGTAAACACGCACCATGAAGTCTAACCAGTTGTCGTCAAACAAATCTTTTTGGGATGAACCTAAAGCCAGGAGCAAGAGGTCCGCCTGGAAATGTTGCCCAGGGAATTCGTTTTCTGCTGTGTCATTGCAGGAACTTGTGCTTCTTCTTGACGTCACTAAAGGAGAAATAAAACAGTCGTTGAAAACATGCAGTTCCTCACAACTTTCCAAGAAATCACTGAGATACTGTATAATACTGGGAATAAATACAGACATACTGTATTTGCAGGATGTATTTTGACAGATCATCAGCAAATCATCAATATAAAAATAAGACATTTTATCATCCTGTATAATTTAATATTTTAAACCCAAAAATGTTTGAAATGTTGTGATGCTCCATACCCACCAGTCTTGCCTTTGTTGTGCAACCATTGCTCCAACTGCAATTCCATACATGCCAAGCTCATTTCCAACATTTCCTGTACATAAAGAAGCAAAATGCTCACCGACTACAATGTATTCATCAGTCAAAAATTATGCATTCAAGCATGTTTATGAGTCAGACCAAAGAACTTCGACTGTGCCTTGGGTCAAAATTAGCCTCACAGAGTGTATTTTCATCACAAATTAAAACCAAAGGAAAGCGTTCTTCAAATAACTGTGACATGAAAGGAAAGAAAAATACAGGACAAAAACAAAGGACAACAATGGGAAGTTATACAAAGTAGCTGTATGCACTACAGCTTACGTAATGTTTTCATTAATTGATTTGTCATTTACCCGAATGTGCTGCTTACTGCAGTCTCGAAACAAAGGGTTAGGAAGGCCACAGCTGTGCTTTCTCCAAGCCTGGTAGACCTCCAGCACCACAGCAGTCATACCCGGAGGCCATTCCTCCATGAACTTCTGACCCACTGCTTTCAGATAGCACAACATCAGGTCAAGTATTCCTCCATTGGTCATATTTTGAAGAAGGAAGTTATGAACATCCTGCTGTTCTACAAAAAAACAAAAACAAAAAAAGTGTTAGAAAGAAAGATGATGTCAAGAACATAACGATTCAAGAAGGATTGAGTGTACCAGATTCCATGTAATCAACTGCATCAACTGGAACGCAGCTCCCAAGTCGAGGCTGCATGTCATCCTTCCCATTGCACTGTGGCTCAAGATTACTCAGACTTTCATCTTCATTATCAGGATCAAACTTTCTTAACCTGCAAGAAGGGGAATGATTTCATACATCCGTACAACAAAAGCAAGCCATCGGCCTATCTACTGTCTATACCGCTTATCCTCACGAGGGTTACAGGTGTGCTGGAGCCTATCCCAGCTGACTTTGGGCAAGAGGCAGGGGTAACCCCTGGACTGGTGGACAGCCATATAAACAAATAACCATTCACATCAATAAAACTACATGATATACAACAGCAGCACACACACACAAGTTGTATGAACAATGACAACACAACTTGTGGTTACCTTGAAGGAAGGTACTTAAACAGCAATTCCTGAAAATCAATCTTCTCTTCTTTTTTGCATTTAGTGTTCCGAACCCGTGCTGAACGTCTCTTAGCGGTCTCAACATTATCTTCTACTGCACGTTTTCTTTTTGGTGCTTTCTTTGCCTTGTCTATCAGAGAAATGTCCATGGCTGTAACTGTGGTAGGTGAGGAAATAATTCAAGATGATTTGACACCATGAAATCACCATGAAAAAAAACTATAACTTGCTTTTCCAACTGACCGACAGAAGGAGAAGCTGTGGGTGTTTCCACAATCGTGATTTGTGGTTGGATGGCAGGTTGTGAAAGCGCGGATGGCTCAGGAAGGACAGTCGGTGGCAGAGATGAGCTGGGGCTGCTGCTCAACACCGTCGTCTGGACTGTGCTGATGGGACTTGTGGGTTCAGGCAGGTTTTGGAAGAAGCTTCGTTCACGGTATACAGACAAGTCAATCCTGTGCCCGAGACTAAGCCGTGGCGGCCCACATGTGATTTGATAGCTATACATTGCAATAAGGCTTTCACCCACATGCTTCCACCTGTGTTAAGAAAGTAGTCGCATGTCAAATCAAATTATCCAACCATGTATAAGAGGTCAAATGTTTGATATAACCCAATACACTAAATAGACAAAAGTATGCAGTCACACCTCACGAATCAATTTAATGTTAATGAGAGTTTGCTATTGTCAATTGCCTCTATATCAGGGGTCACCAACCTTTTTGAAACTAATAGCTCCTTCTTGGCTACTGATTAATGTGGATGCTCTACCAGTTTGATAGTATGCACGTTTGAAATACAGTAAATTTGCGCAAACTACCTTCATATGTAGTAATGAATGATTAATTATATTGATTTCTGAGAAGACACTGATCACATTAGCGATTTCTCACAATATCTGCCAGAATTCACATTTTGAAATAATCTACAATACTCCAGGAGAGTCACAAGTCTAATCACTGGTGAGCTATTTGTGGAATAGGCCCGCGGGCTACTCAAGTCATCTTTGAGAGCTCCCCAGTGCCCGGTGGCACCATGTTGATGACCCCAGCTCTATAGATTCAATTGTTGTACGCACTCATTAACCTGGTTGTGTGTGTGTGTGTGTGTGTGTGTCTCTCTCTCTCTCACACACACACACACACACACACACACACACACACACACACACACACACACACAGAGTCAGTTTCAATGAACAGTGGAATTTGAAATAATTCACAAACACTTTTAAGAGTACTCACGTCAGACATCGGATAGGCTTGATCAAGACAAGGTCAGAGGTTGGTTCCGTGTAAGAGAGAGCCTGTCTGCGTTTTCGTAAATCCAGAGCTTCTTCCACAATGGATTTGCGCCCCTCTTCTTCCACTTCGACGTAGTGGACAGACATGTCGCTGCAAACACCCCACAGCACAGAAACATTTGAAAATGAAAAGTTGGTGGCAGGGCTTCCTGAAGAAATGTATATATATAAGGTCAAGGACTGAAAAATAAGTGCAGTCACCATCGCTTGAACATTTGCATCGTTTCCCTTTTGAGACTGGCCTGCTCCTCAAAGATTTTCTCCTTCAACACCAGGCCTTTTGTGTAACAATGATCCTTTTCAAGGGCTTTACTGATGAAGTACAAGCACCCTGGAAATATTCATAAAGATGATCGTTAGTTTAAGGCGTGTATTGTGAAACGAGTGACAACAAATCGCTATTGGCAAGTTTAACATACAGGTATAGTCACAGAGTGCGTAGAGAACAGTGATCAGGTTGTCCAGGCAGGGCCAGTGGTCTGGGTTACACTGCAATCCCTCCTCAAAGGCATGCCGGGCCAAAGGAATACGCAGGAGTCGGACAGCCACTTGTCCAATTTTGTACCACATATTCACATCAGTGGAATCCAGCAAAACGGCCTACAGAAAGAATGGACACGAATATAAACAGGATTCTTATCCTTTTTGTATAACGACTTTTTTTTTGCTGCACTAAGTAATGTGTAGCATTGTTTTATTGTTTGACCTCTAAGTAAAACTCCATCGCTGTCTCCAGGTCATCTCGTGATGCAGCCATACTAGCCAGGTTTTTAAATGTGGAATACTTCAACATCAGTCCGGGATGCTTGAGACCCAAGCTCTGATCCTCCGAGGGCATAGCCTTCAATAAAACACGCAGAATTAAGTTAGTTCATACTGAGGATTTGTTTTGCACATCGCAAATTAAAATCTCATCAAAAGCTTACTTATGACCACCTGATGCTTACCTTGTTTCTCACATTATAGCAAGCATTTTCATAATTATAGATTTATAAATTATGGCAGTACCAAAGCAGCTCCTTAGTTTTATGTAGACTGAATTGGAAATATTACTGCGGTTTTGTGAAAGCATACATTACGGCCATGGACTGTCAGAATTCTGACATCATCAAGTTAAATTCAAGACTCTTAATTCCATTTGGAATGTAAATTTTACACCAACTTCACAATGTATACTTTGCGCCGTTGAGCCAATGAGAGCAATTGAAAATAAAATGACTGGCCAATTATATTTCTTTGTCACTGCTGTTATGAACAAAAACACAATATTGTGCTTTTTTTTATTACAATATATTGAGTTTTTACACAGTATTGTGAACATGTGCTTTTTTCTTACTATATATTGAGTTTTTATACAGTATTGTGAAAAATTTTTATATCGACAACTTCCCCACAATGTCGTGAGAATTATTGTATTGTGAGGTTCATAACATGATATATTGTGACGTTTGGATATCATTACATCCATAATAATTTTACTAATAATAATGACATGCATTTTCTCTATAGAGTCCTGACCAAACCTACATCACTGGTTTGTTAGTTCCACTCCGTGATTGCATGATGTTACCCCAAAAGTCATTTCATGTTATGGTTTTAAGAATGTGTGTTTATTTTCAGGCTTGATTATTTCCAGTCATTAAATTGTACTTCATGTGTTAACAATCATTTTTAATACTTATGTAAGATTGATTTAAGAAGTTTTAATGCCAACTAAGGCCTTTTTAGATTTATGGATTCAATGCTTAAGAGGGTTTCAAGGTTACAGGGGAAACGTGACTGTATAATAACAAAATACACTTATGTATGCTAGTTTACCTCTTTGAGGAGTGGCGTTTTAAGCAACTCATGGTATGCCACGGCGGATTCCTCAAACTTGTCATGTTTCTGCAGATCTAAAGCTTTATGATACAAGGCAAAAGCCTCTGCTTCCTACACAGAAAAAAAACAAAACAAAAAGTCAGCAGGGAAATGTCAGCAGTTGATAAAAAGCAACACACAGATTCACTGGACCTGAGCCTCTTTTGTTCGACTTTTTTTACTTCTCAACGGGTCTTGAGACTCATCTGCAGCTGTCGACGCGGCATTCAATGCCGCGATTCGAATCTATAAATAATAGAATAAACAAACCCGAAAACAGGAGAAGCTGACACATAGTTAACTCGTTGATAAAGCATATTGTTTGGGTGTAACAGTTACATTAGATCACCTTACCATTTTTATGTATCACAGATGATGTGCTATTTGGTAACAGACCATCCAGCTTTTGAGTTCGGCAGCTTCCGATCGGATTTATGTAAAAATTTAACAGCAGAGAAAGAGAAAACAAGGTCAAATGGCATGTGAGTATTGAAAGTACCGTTATAAATAATGTGCGTTGACAGGAGTGTTTTACAGTCTTTGGGGCGGGTTTGATCAAATATTATATCATTTAGCAGAGTGCAAAATGTCAATTCAAGTATAGCATAGTTAGCTTAGCTTTGCCACAGGACACAGTTGGATGAAAGAGAAAACCCTCAACTGTAAATATATCATGTAGAAAAGGCGATTCTAAAATGTTATGAGCTGTTAAATGTCCAACGTAAGGAAAGTGACAAATGTCCGTTACGTACCTGAGTTGAATGTGCTACTAGGTTCATTCACCAGATGAGCCGATCGAGGCAAAACGACTGAGACTTGACTTCATTTCCCTCTCGACGGGAACTATAACATTAACGTTATTGAACCAGGGGTATTATACATGAAAACTCTATAAGAGAGTAAATACGGCGTACTATTTCAGTTTTGAACTTCATTAATTCATCAGCCTTTGTTGTTGTTCGCGTCGGAAGCGCCACAGCTTGACATGGGCTACTCACCAGTAAACTCAACGCTCATTGACTAATAACGTATTCGACTGGCCAATCACACATTTTCATATTAAACAACGGAGTTGTCCCAAATTCTCCGATACAATCGGATGTCATTTTACGTAAAGAAATGTAATTAACAATTTGTTAACGACTCTTACTGAATTAACCCTTTCATGCACCAATAATGATAACCTGGAACTGATAACATGATAAGCTGTCCACTGAAGTAACCGCTGTTCCTGAAAGGGTTAATTCGAGTCCTTATACAAGAGCTATCAACTTAACTGCTGGTTTCGATTCTGTTGCGGAATCCGTTGCGTAAAGTTCATAATTTAATAAAGATCTGATTGAAAAAATAATCATCATACCGAGTCTGTCATCAACGGGATCAAACCTGCATAGTAAACAAACATCCACTAGAGGGCAAACAGCAACTATAATACAGTATTTCAAAGGGACAGAAAATACTGTATAGTACAGTGCACATTTGGAATGTACAGTTTATCCGCTTTCAGTGTAAAATTTTGAAGCTTCAACTGCATCCATCATCAGTGCATTTAGTTGCTTTTCATGAAGACACACCATGCCGTTCGCAATGTATTTATGTATTACTTTCACCTTAACACTTTTTTGCCTTATAACATGACAGACATTGAAATGGTAGGTTAAAACATGCAGGTTTAGGAGTACCATGTGGTGGGATGGGATGGGATGGGTGAAATTGCACTCAGTGACCCTGCTTCTCAAAGTGCCCCTGCCACTCCACATATTGAACATCCTCCCCCCACCTCTCGCTCTTGGCTGAGACTGGCTTGCTGGCTCCATTATCAATTCCTTTTGTCAGCATGCCTGCAAAAAGCAGCTTACGTCACGGTCATTACAGGCTCTATAAAAGCCAGTGTAATGCAGAATCACTGCGCAGTTGACACAGCTACATCACAAGACTCAGAGCAGATTATCTTAAATGATGACTTCCACCGGCTTTGACTTTTATTTTCCTTGTACTTACAAGAGGAGAACCGTTGTACGTAGTGCAGGGCATGGATCTAATGGAGGCATAGAATCAAGGGCTGCATATTCGAGCCGCTCTGCCCCAACATCTTATACATCATCATACAGAAGTTTTCCTACCTACAGTCGAGCTAGCTCCAGCTCTTTCCTGCTTTCCGCTCCAGGGTATACAGCTGCCACTGAGCTACGCCTTGACCAAGCAGCACAGGTCACCACTGAATTCAAACGATTAAGGACCCAGGAAAAGGCTGAGCTACAAGACCTAAATGACCGCTTCGCAAGCTTCATAGATAGGGTTCATGAACTGGAGCAACAAAACAAATTGCTGGAGACTGAACGCTTGTTGCTCAGGCAGCGCCAAACAGAGCCATCAACCCTCCGGGCTCAATATGAGCACGAGATCCGCCAGCTAAACGCTGCAGTGGAGGAGGCCCGTTTTGAGAGACAAGCTGCCCAGCACCACAGGGATGAGATAGAAGGCATGCTGAAGAACTTGCAAAAACGCTATGAGGATGAAGTGCTCGGTAGGGAGGGGGCGGAGGGCAGACTCATGGATGCTAGAAAGGAGGCAGATGAGGCAGCAATGGAGAGAAGTGAGCTTGAGAAAAGGGTTGAAATTCTGTTGGATGAGCTGGCCTTCCTGAAGCGTCTCTGCGAGAGTGAAATTGCAGAACTTCAGGCCCAAATCCAGTACAGCACGGAGGTGTCTGTGGAGATGAATGTAGTTAAACCTGACCTATCAGTTGCTTTACGTGACATTCGAGCCCAGTATGAGACGATGGCACAACGCAATCGCCAGTCGGCTGAGGAGTGGTTCTGCAATAAGATGAATGTTATGTCGGTAGGCACCGCTCGCAATACAGAGAGTGTTCGTAATGTCAAAGATGAGGCTGTTGAATACCGCAGGCAGCTCAAAACTAGGACGTTGGAGATTGACGCCTGTAGAGAGATAAACCAAGCATATGAAAACCAATTGCAGGAAGTGGAGGAGAAACAGAGTGCTGAGATTTCTGCACTGCAGGTGAGCAACTCAAAGACATTGTCACATGTTTGTCCTCATTTTAGGACAAAAATATCTGCAAATACTGGAGTGTATTAAATGATTTACTCTGTTGCTTGGTAGATCTGCCGCAAAGTACCTTTCCTAAGTTGTTTTGGCATAGGAAAGGTTGTGTATGGAGTCGATTTCTGTGAATTATGTGTTTTTATTTTTCACCACAGGATGCCATAAATCATCTGGAGGAAGAACTGAGAACAAATAAGAATGAAATGGCTCGTTACCTGAAAGATTATCAAGATCTCCTGAATGTGAAAATGGCCTTGGATATTGAAATTGCAGCCTACAGGTTTTACCCCTTTGCACATCGTCCATGTATTTTGTATGATGTTTCGCAGACAAATGCCACAAATATGTTTCCTTGCTGTCCGTGTTGAATACAATTTCAGAAAGTTACTTGAAGGAGAAGAAAACCGCTTAGACCGGTGTGGCCAGATGTCTTCTGTTCTTCACTCCCAAGCTGCATTCGCTGGACCAACTCATGGAAGAACTGTGTTCTCCATGCAATCTCAGCTGCATTCGGCTGCTCCGTACTTATTGACCCCTCGCTTGTACAGATCAACAATCTCCACTGAGGAGACACTATCTGCAAGTGAAGCACAGCAAGCGGAGACCAGCCCCCCTCAGAAAGAGGTGGAGGAGAAGAAGGGAGAAGAAGAGGAGGACGAGCAGGAGGAAGAGCAAGAGGAAAAGGAGGAAATAGATGACAAGGATGAAGGAGAGGAGGACGAGGAGGGTGAAGATGAAGCTAATGGAGAAGGTAAGTGTGTATATATATATATATATATATATATATATATATATATATATATATATATATACACATTTTGTGTGTGCGTATGTGAGTGTATATGTATGTATGTATGTGCGTGTGCGTGCATATAAAAATTCCTCATCTCACCCCCCCTCGGGTGGTGTCCGTCCTTCATTCAGCTCGGGTCCTCTACCAGAGGCCAGGAAGCTTGAGGGTTCTGCGCAGTATCCTTGCTGTTCCCAGCACTGCACATTTCTGGACTGAGATGTCCGATGTTGTTCCCGGGATCTGTTGCAACCACTCATCTAGTTTGGGGGTCACTGCCCCGAGTGCTCCGACCACCACAGGCACGACTGTCACCTTTACCTTCCAGGCTCTCTCCAGCTCCTCTCTGAGCCCTTGGTATTTCTCGAGTTTCTCGTGTTCCTTCTTTCTGATGTTTCCATCACTTGGGACCGCTACATCCACTACAACGGCTTTCCTCTGCCCTTTATCTATGATCACGATATCTGGTTGGTTCGCCATTACCATCTTGTCAGTCTGGATCTGGAAGTCCCACAGGATCTTCGCTCTGTCATTCACCACCACCTTCGGAGGTGTTTCCCATTTTGACCTTGGGGTTTCCAGTCCATACTCCGCACAGATGTTTCGGTAGACTATGCCAGCCACCTGGTTATGGCGTTCCATGTAGGCTTTCCCTGCCAGCATCTTACACCCTGCAGTTATGTGTTGGATCATCTCAGGTGCCTCTTTTCACAACCTACACTTTTGGGTCTTGTCTGGTGTGGTATATCTGGGCCTCAATGGCTCTGGTGCTCAGGGCCTGCTCCTGAGCAGCCAGGATGAGTGCCTCTGTGCTGTCCGTCAGGCCATCCCATCTCTAGCCATATATATATATATATATATATATATATATAGAGAGAGAGAGAGAGAGAGAGAGAGAGAGAGAGAGAGAGAGAGAGAGAGAGAGAGAGAGAGAGAGAGAGAGATCTATACTGTATCTATACAACAATGACTGGTGCATGTATAGCAATCAATTACTGATTCCTCTTGTTTCTCCCTAAAGAGGTTGAGGCAGAAGAAGCACGTGAGGAATCTGATCAGAAAGAAGACGGGGAGGACTGTGATGATGAGAAAGAAGGAATACAAAAAGCTGCGGAAACAGAGGCTGATGAGAAAAATGGAAAAGCCTAGCACCGTTAATGTATGCTTCGGCAACTTGCAGCTAAAGCAACTGCTCTCCCGTGAAGCTCGGATACATCATCCGTTCAATTGTAATGATGAATGTCTTAACTTGTTGCATGGATGTTATATTAGAACAATATTCAAAGATATGAGAACGTCACAAGTATCAAAACTATCATTGTGGTTTGTGTATGTACCGGTATGTAACATGTTTATGCCTTCTGTATGCTTAAGTGTCACCAGAATATGCTAGTAAGATAATCTGTACTCAACCGGCTAATTTCCTCACAGTGGTTACTGTCCATAACATGCTGAAATAATAAAGCCTTTGAAGCCTTATTAACCGAAAATTCACGCAGTGGTTTTCATTTATGGTTTTACGCACAGTTGTTGCATCAAAGAAAAGGGATTTTTAATGAACATTTATTTCATAAATATATATTTTGCTGTGACTTTTACATTTTTTAACCAACAAGTCCTTTTTCTCTCCCAAGGAGAAATTAAAAGGTTACCTTCACCACGGTCATACAATTTACAATAGACATGAGCAGCAAAAAAGGTGCTGGTTCTCCTGCATCACTAAAGCACGAATTAGAACCACTTAATGGCATATAGAGTACTGTCCAGTACTACATTATTTAATTATTCATTGTTATTTCCCCTTAATTGCCAGTTATGCACTTTGTAATTTAGCATGACTGAGCTTAGAAGGGTAAAACAATAAAGTTACAACAGTGACTTTGTGTTTACTTTGAGCGAGCATGTCATTGGCCTAATAAAATCTGCAGTCGGTGTTGATCACTGAAGCTGATGGCGGTGTTTTTCTAGTATGCCACACCCTTATCAATGTCCCTGTCTATGGACCAGAGCACGGTGAAACCTTTATGATTCAGCTAGTGTGCTGCGCCAATGAATCTCCCCAAGTGTCAGCTCTTGCGAGACAGCCAGGGAAGGGAAATTTCATTATTTTACTCGGGAGTGGCGAGAGAGAGAGATGGTTGGGATAGAGGAGGAATGACTAAGGGAGGAGTGCAGAGAGATATCTCATTGCATTAAACCTTGACAGAGGACAGGCTGTTTTATATCCAGTAAAGAGATGCCAGGTCTTCCTTTAGACATCTGCAGCAGCTCAGTCCACAGTATGCCATTTAAATGAACAGCACACTCAATATCTTGTCTTATTACACTCAGATACTCCCTGGCAAATGGAGACATTGAGACTTCTAATTCATTCGATGCAGCACACACTAACAACATGTATAACACCATATTTTACCCATATATAATAAATATGAATACTGTCTCTGCATTCTCTTCATCCACCTTGTCCTTGGCTTACTATACCCTAAGTGAGACTACATTATCAGCCTCCTTCTGTTGCTACAATACAGCTTGAGCAAGTCCAAAAATGCACTCAATTTAATCATCAAAAATAATGCCTTCAGTGAGTTTGGCTACACCCACACCTTTCACGACTCAAAGCAGTAGCAATATGGTAAATGTTTTCTTATTGATTAAAACACTCAACCAGACTAATGATTTTCTCTTGGCTGGACCCAAATACACAAACCATCCAGCAGACATAGTGCTGAAACATGGGGCCCAAGCTCTCGGTGCAGATGGAAATACGAAAACAATAAGATAAAGTCATCATGTGCATACGAAACAAAAGTATTGAAACACAACTATGAATGAAGTAATATGGACCAACTTTATCAAATTTCATCTTCATATATTGAGTTTCAAGTTGCAGTCCAAATGTCATAGGTATGTTTCGAACAGACTAGCTTAAACAATTGATTAGATTTTCAGCTATGTGTGCATGTGTGCAATGTCATCATTGCTAAGGTGTACAGGACTTGAGAATAAACAAAGAGGTGAAGATGCTGCACAAAGCATGAAATGACAATTACAGGTTCTGTAACCTGCAAGTATTGTTGGCAGCTGATGTTAACAGCCTTTAAATGTTACCTTCATCAGCTATAAATGGAAATCATGGAAACTACAGTTCGAGGAAATTCGGAAGCCAGAAATACAATGTGTTGAAGGGAAATTGGAAACACAATCTCTTGAAGCTTGAGTATTAACAACATGGAAATCTTATGTTGCCCTGCAGTCTGATGCACCCAACAACATTTGAATTATTGATTAAGGTGATTCTGAGCTGAAATTGCATGACTTTTGTATCCTAGAAATGCAGGCCAACTATAATGACAATGGCGCAAACACGATCACATTGCATTGCTCATGACAAAAGCAAAAATAACACAAATACTGTCATTCAATCAGCTTTCTCAGCCTTCTTTTTTTAAACACTTTTAGCAGCTGTGTTCTTTTGACCGCTGTTAGCTGTAACCAGTCCTAAAAGTGACACGCTGCTCTAGACAAAGTCCAGACACTCATGGTGGCACTGCTGCATGGTTTCACACAGCCTTGCTTTGTTTCCACAAAGAAAAAAAGAGTCTTTGATAAGCGTTTTGGCTCCCTCTGTTGAGCTCAGAGAATCTCCTAATTAAATTGTTCTGCTGACAAGCCTCCTGAAAGACAGAGGACTGAGACTGTTGATGTTGAAATACAATTACATTATTAAAGATGTTTTGCTTTGCATGGTGCACATATTTTAACAGGTTTGAAGTGGCCTCATGTGCCACTTGAATGTGAAGTGTAACATTTCTCGTTGATTCAGATGGCGACATTGAGGGAGTCTCTTGAAAGTTGTGAAATAGTTTTAGAAAAGTGTAGTAGGCTTTATAGCAGACAGTCATTAACATATAATATATATTATATACACACACACACAGAGAGAGAGAGAGAGAGAGAGAGAGAGAGAGATAAATAAATAAACAGCTGTCAGATACTGCATGATGTTTCATCACTGTCCCACAATGTATGGCTGGACCAAAGTGCCAGATTAGACTATTCCTGAGTATTCTCAAGGTGAATGCTATTTCTACATTCACATCAGCTAGGTGCGGCATGGCTCAGTGAGAGTTGTCGTTTCCCAAGGCACAGGTTGGTGGTTCGATCTCCTGCCATTGCAACCTTGAAGTTGCCTTGAGCAAGCTGCTGAACCCTCAGTTGCTCCTCAGTAGGTGAATGAGGTGATAGTGTGAAGTACTTTGACTACCCAAGGGAGAAAAGCACTATAAAGTGATAGCCCGTTTACCGTTCGCAACTTTAAATCGGCAATAAATTGTAGCCTTAATACTGGGAAAAAAGCTCCGCCTCTGTCTGATGTGCATCAAATTTCTCATACAAGTGCAACTACGAAAATATACACAGTAAATGTTGTCGACTTAAATCATGTTAAAACATAATAACTGAAAAAATCAAGCTTGCAGGTGCAGCAATGCAGTTATGTTGCCAGGCAGATTAGAGAAAAAAAAACAAAACAAAACATTAGACAACAGACAAGTGCACAGTGTTGCTATGGCAGCGACCTAGAGCTTCACTGCTCTGCACAGCGGAAATAAAACCAAAAACAAAGGGAGATATTTGAAGAGATTTGACCCCAAACAGCATGACTCATGTTTAACTATACTGAAGAAAAGTATGAATGCAACTTTGGGACTGAGAATTTTGTCACGGTATCACTGTGTATTAAAAATTCCATCAATAAAACATACCTGTGTATTCGTAGACCATAACATACGTCTGCTCGTACCATAACACTGCCACCACCATGAGCCACTCGAGCCACAACGTTGATATCCGCAAAATGCTTACCCACATGACATCATCCATGCTATCTTGCATCTGACCTCTACAGTGAAAACTAGGATTCATCAATGAAGAGAAACCCTCTACAAAGTGCAAGATGCCATTGAATGTGAGCATTTGCCCACTCAAGTCGGTAACAGCAACAAATGGCAGACAGGTTGAGGTCCGCGTGAGGACAATGAGCATGCAGATGTGCTTTGCTGAGACAGTTTTTGGCAGTTTGTGAAGAAATTATTTGGTTTTGCAAAAAGATTGCTGCAACCACTGTCTGAGTGGCTAGTCTCAGATGATCTTGCCGGTGAGCATGCTGGATGTGTAGGGCCTGGGCTGGTATGACTTCACTTGCTTGGTCTGCGGTTTTGTGACTGGTTGAATGTACTGTCAAATTGTCCGAAACACCTTTGGAGATGGTTCATGGTTGTGAAATGAACATTTACTTCAGATCAACAGTTCTGCTGGACATTCCCGCAGTGAAGCATTCCAATTACATGCCCCCATAAAACCTGTGACATCTGTGGCATTGTGCTGGGTGGATGGTAAAACCACACCATGGCCTTTTATTGTGTGCAGACTCAGGCACACCGGTGCGATATTCATGCTTTCTCATAACATCTTGATGTCACAAGGGGGAATGAATATCTCTGCAATGGAGAAGTAGTCACTAAACACAGATTTAAACAGATTTATTAACTATATTTGAGAGAAATGGGTCTTTTGTATTCACACTGTACATAGAAAAAGTCTTTGAACTTTGAATTTGTCTAATGAAAAATCCTAGCAAAAAAGGCTAAATGCTTGTTCATACAACTATTTTTGCATTTAAATGCAAACCCTGTTGACATTTTATAGTGTTGCATATTCATATTCATCTTTTAGAAATCATTAACATGATGAATGTCCTTCGCAAAAATTAATATGATTCTTTTTTAATGTTATTAAAAGTAATTTGAGCAAAAAATATATATGATTTTAGATCTGTGTATCAAATAGGTAGTCCATCGCATTAATTCCTACCTAAACAGTAGCTCTCAGTTCCAAAAAGTTGGTAACCCCTGGTCTAGGGTGTCGGCTACTACTGCCCAAAGTCAGTTGAGATGGGCTCCAGACCACACCAAATACCCTAATGAGGACAAATGCTATAGAAATTGGATGGATAGTTTATTTAGATCATGCTTTTTAATGCAGCACTTCATGTGATATTCGTCTGATTTTCTACATTTTACAATCATAGGTTTTTTTGTTTTTTGTTTTTAAACTTCCAACATTATTGCTAACAGGGCCATCAAAAACACTGTTGCATTCCATATTATGCATGACATGTCAGCATCAGCATCTGATTAATACCATGTATTTTTATTGAATCTTCAGCAAAACAGCAATAATTTCTAAGGTTTTAACAACCTATTGTCTGCAGTAGCACAAATGAGTCAGGTGATGGCAATATTGTATCCTTTTTGTGATTCTTTTTTTCATAACCTTCAATGAACACACATCTTTACATTTTAGTTTCATGTGAGAAAAGACAAGAGGTTTGAGGGTGAAAACTGTAAGACAAGTGTTATATACCCCCACAATAATTTCACACCATCCGTAAGCACCTTCAGATCAGTCACAAAAAGGTCACAGAAATCTTATGTATTGAAGTACATCCGAAAAGAACAAAGTAGTCTACTAAAAAGAATTCTCAAGGAACTGCGGTTGTGCCAAAACTGTGGTCTACCAAGTTCATTTGATGTAGGTGAATATCTTTGCTATGTCAGAAAAAAATATTCTCATCTAGAAATAACAAGAAAAATATTCCCAAACAATTGCTTCCATCTTATGTTATTTAAGCGAAGTGGAGATTGTGCAAATTAAAACCAGGTTTTGTTTAAATGCTGTTGTTAAGACGTAATCTTTTTAGTTTCCGCAATGGCTTCATTTCTGTAATATTTTTCCATCATGTGTCCACTGGCTCTGTCCTTTGAAAAAAAGACTATTCCACTCAAACGTTACCTTTTTTTTCTTACACGTGTAGCCTTCCTAATTGCATTGGCTGTATTTTAAAACATAATGATCCTTCAATAGACGCAAAAAATAACTCCTATTTGAGAGAACAACAAAGGATTGGATGACTAAACACCATTTGGCAACAGAAAAGAAAGCCCACCACCCCACACGCACACACAACAAGCAAAAAAAGTGGTCAACCAGCTTTCTCCCAATAGCTGTAAATTATTTGAATGATTCATGATTAATTAATGAACACAGAAAAGACAGAGCGTGTCTTTTAAAATTCAGGCAATCCCCATTATAAACAGGTTCAACACACCTGTTTTGCCCATGCTTGGATGCTATCTTAGCTGGGTTGCAATGAAAATGTCTTTCCAGGTATAACAGGTGACTGGTTGTCATTATGAGGGTGGGGTATTTGAAAATAAAACCAATATAATTTTAATGACCAATCAGAGCTTCAAACAACTATTGCCTTTGCTAATTGTGTGCCACTAATATTATACCAACGCCATGAGGGAAACATAAGGACAACAGTTTGTAATTTCCATTAACTTGAACATTATTATTTGCGTGGCTGGGTGCTGAGGAGTAAGTGTGAGTGTACTTAATGAAGTTCACGGTTCATGCAGAATGTGAAGTTGAAGTAAAACAATTAAGTTTCTTTTTCATCAATTGATCCATTTTTCTACCATTTGTGGCAGGGATCACCAACCTTTGTTCATGTTAATTAATGAAATTCAGCTATGTAAAGGCACTGATCTTGCTACAGTACTACAGTCGATGCTACTCACAACAACTAGGAAAGAGATAAATATCAAGATGCAACATTTTTTTAAAATGTTGTAAATATCTGCCAGCCGAGGTCTAGGGTTCGATTCCGGCCTTCCTTCCTGTGTGGAGTTTGCATGTTATCTCCGTGCCTGCGTGGGTTTTCCCTGGGTACTCCGGTTTCCTCCCACATTCCAAAGTCATGCATGGCAGGTTAATAGAACACTCGAAATTGTCCCTAGGTGTGAGTGTGAGAGCAGAGCAAATGGTTGTATGTCTGTGTGTGTCCTGCAATTGGCTGGCAACCAGCTCAGGGTGTCCCGCGCCTACTGTCCAAAGACAGCTGGGATAGATTCGAGCATGCCTGTGACCCTTGTGAGGATTAGCGGCTCAGAAAATGGATGAAGGGGTTCATCCATGGATGGATGGATGTCTGCTAGTTATACATTTTCATATGATCATTTCTAGAAAATCACAATGTCCCATCACAGATGAGCTATTTTTAGAACTGGCCCTGGCTACTCATGTGGTGCTTGGGGGCTAAAATGATGTGGCGGGCCAGCACTAGCCCCCGGACTTTGAGTTTTACACCTGTGGTGTACTGTAGATGTTCCTACAGACGCTATTGCATAAATCATACATATTGCCCCCCCCCCCCCCCCAAAAATGTTATAAACACCTCTCAATGAGATGTGACACACGTGAACAACATTGCAGCCCACAAAAAAAACCGTATTGTTTAGTGAATACCTCTTGAATGAATACAGTAGATGTTATGTCACAGTACTGTATTGTTGTGGTGCGTGCAAATGTCGCTAATGAATAAGACTTTCTTCCCAAGAAATGATCCCCCCCCGTCCCCGCTTCCCCCTTTCTCAGCCTGCTCGCTCTCCCCCGCCCCTTACAGCAGGCATGATGGCGGAAATACTGTAGTAGACTTCGGGACGAGCAGGATTAGTGCATTACCCGCGCTCGATTATCCATTGTAAATAGTTATTTATTCATTGAGAGAAATATTTGGGGGGTTCCCACCACCACAACGCCATGACACGCTGGGTTCCCACAAAGAAAGAGAAGTACGGCGTGGGTAAGTTTTCCCAACAAGTGGGCTCACCACGTTTGTTGTGCCATTTGAAAGTTTGCCGAGTGAACTCCAAGCAAAAGTCAAGTCACTTGAAAAGAGGGGAGGACAAGCCAAGATGAATGTGTTGTTGTTAATAGGTGGTGGATGAAAATAACTCCTTACGATTTCCATGATTGAACTTTACTTTCGGTGTTTTTTTACGGCGCTTCGGAACCCTGGAAAAGGATTCAGGATTTCAGCGGGCATGCCAACCATTCTTGTATGTAATCTCATTGAGCCGACATGGAAGGAACTAAAACCATGGATTTTATTTTCGTCGAAAGCCCGTTGTAGGGCTTCCTACGGGGTAAAACAAAATGGCATCAAGTGGGACTGTAGTACATGTGGCAAACTAGCAAAGAGTTTGCAGTTGTTTGCCATTCTTCTTTGGACTTTACCTCTCACGGCTTGTAGTTTTCTAAAGGTGTGGCCTTGATACCTGTGTGTGCAGACTGCCCGTCCTACACCCTCAAGGCAAACCTGTGCATCTTCTGTCCAAGGGAGAAATCCTTCTCTGTCATCAGAATTACAATGCTCTGCAAAGACATGGCTTTCTGTAGAAAAGTGTGTCCTGTGCAACAGTTGCGTTGCTTATCACAAGAGTCCTGAATGTTCCGAAAACGTGTCATGCATCTTTGTGGTTTGAAGCCCAAACCTTGCATATTTTAATGCCGCTACTCCTTCTGATTCTGCTGTCATTGAACATCCTGCTGCCGTTCCAGCTGAAATCATTTTGATCTAACTGTATGTTTATACACAAACATCGCCCCTTTTGGTGAGATATCACCTTGTGTTTTGCGGGTGAAGTTTCATGTTATTAATCCTTTCAGATCTCAAAAGGCACTGCTCTTGAGTCTGTAGTCAATGCTGTTCTCCTGTTTTTTGCAGCAGAAAAAAGACAGGAATCGCTAAGATCATTCTTAATCCTAAGAAAAGCTATTAGACCGTGAACATCTCGTCATCAGTCTGATTAGTCAGAGCTTGCCTGATTTGGGGAAACTACATTTGAGACGGAAGGAGACATATTATGAAAGCATATTTAATGTAGGTTTATGGGAGCCATGGGCAATGGATCTAAAACTAACCTATGACAGTCAACTAGCCACAAGATTACAATTCCCACAGGTACAGTACAGTGGCATTCATTAATATTGTTGCTCTAATTGTTTTTTGGGGGGGGGTGGGGGGGACACATAATCTGACATGGTTACCATGCAGTGGGAAGTCGTTGGGTTGTTTGGCTGGGTCCTACGTCTGCTTGAAGGTAAATAAGACTGCCTCCAAGCTCTTTACAAAAAAGCAGCCATCCTTATTAGTAGCAACTGATATGCATCAGAGCTTTTGGGATTGCTCATATTGCCTCATCGTCTGAAGTGACAAGAGTTCAGGAAGTAACAAAGTATGTGACTGTACATTGTTGCTAGCCACATTCTTTTTTCACTCTCCAACCCCGCTAAATACGTAGGAAGCAGGTTGAAATGTTTTTTCGTTTAAGATGCAACAACAGATAGATTTCTAGTATACAAAAAATGTTATTGGTTTATTGGTGGAAAAAAACAGTGATGTAGATATTGCCAGTTATTCTATTACAAAAATGCAACATATTATCACTGGCTATCTTTTCTCAGTTTATTAAGTGACATTAAACGGACGTGTATTAAATGAGAAAATTCATCTGTTAGTGTTGCTGTATGAAATTATAAAATATAATCAGAAGAAGCAAAGTAGCCTACATATTTTTGCACTAATGCACCATAGATATCAAGTGAAATAAGTTGCATACAAAATAAAGTTTCAGGCATTTTTCGCTAGAAAAATAAAAGCAGTGAAGAATATTATTCCAATTTCACAGTTTCAAGTTCAGAAGATCAACAGGACATACTGCACACACGTGGCGGTGATCTAAAAAATAGGCACGCGGTTAACAATTCTTTCACAAATTAATTATTGTTATAATTTTTGGGGTTCATTTTTGAAAATATATAAAAACATTTCCATCGCTTTAATAAAAGACAGGACATAAAAATTGACAGTGGAAAAAAGTGCACAAACAGGATGCTGCGTTAAGACTGCACAGAAAGGAAGACTTCATTAATTTCACGTGTAGCTTGATTAGAAATTAGTTTAGCTTTGAACTCATAAATACAACTCTGTATTGATATCTTCCACTTTTATGGCAACACTTTCAACATGCAGGTACGTCCATGTTGGGTCTATGGTGTGCAGGCGCCCAAATTTCATGAGGCGAGTGAAAAGAATTATAGGTTGTCCATATACAACCAAACGAAGTCTCCTCGATTCTAAAAAAAGACACATTTATTATAACTATTGGGGTACACAATTTCATGCACGCCCGTAGCTGGGTTCCATTCTCTTGAATGTGAGTCGTGTATACCAACCATCAAACTCTGCTGCCAAGCCTCTCTACCTCTGACGACAGATCCAAAGCACCCAAAACAGGTGATCTGGAACAACAACTAGCAGGAAATCACTAAGTTAGGTACTGTTGCATTTATTAATCACAGAAACCTGTCTCAAAATTCAGATTCCTCATGCTTCTGTGCAACTGTACTTGAGACTAACTGTGTCACAAAGTGAAATGACATTACCAGATGATGATGTCCAATAATGCACAGACACCTACCGGCAACTTTATTGTACGCTGGCCATAATAGGCAGGGGCGTCCATGAAAAAGACATTGCTTGGATGGCAACATATGTTTCTCTAAAACCTGTTTGTACCTTTCAGCATTAACGGTGCCTTCACAGATGTGTAAATTACCCACATCATTGGCACCAACACAGCCCCATACCATCACAGATGCTGGCTTTGCATCTATAACAGTCCAGATGGTTCTTTTCTTTTTTGGCCCGGAGCACACAACGTCCACAATTTCCAAAAACAATTTGAAATGTTTATGGAACTCTCTAAATTGTCCCTAGGTGTGAGTGCGAATAATTGTTCGTCTATGCGTGCCCTACGATTGGCTGGCATCCAATTCAGGGTGTACCCCACTCACTGCCCAAAAACAGCTGGAATAGGCTCCAGCACGCTTGCGACCCTTGTGAGGATAAGCGGGTTAGAAAATGGATGGATGGATGGATAGCTTCAACATTCACTGACATCTTCTTCAGAAATTGTCAGCTGAGCGTTGTGATCATGGTCGATCATGTGATCTTCTATATCGGCTACGTCCTGCGTCACCTGGCGTTCTCTGGAGAAGCGAATCCCAAGTGTGCCACAGCAACAAAGCCCAGGATCAGGGGACACAAACACTCTTCAACTTAGCTGCCTCAGAGATCTATCCGTGCAAAGGTTTCAAAACGGAATCAGAATGGAATCATTTCATGTTTTGTCAAGTGTTGTTCTTTAGACTCAAGTGTGATAACTTAAGCAAGTCAAAGTGTGTGGTGAAATGTAGCCTCCAGCACATGCAAGTTGAGACAGATCACGACTCATAGTTCTATGTGCTTGACGGGCTGCATGTTGTTGCAGCTCCCGAGAGTCGTAACAACCTGCGAGCTACGGTTTGTTCTTATACGTGTATATATTTGCCTGTGCATGCAGTCTCACTTGATCATGCCCATAACTCTGTAATAGTGGTGATTTAAAAACACTGACAGGGTCACCTTCATGATAACAGCGGTTACAGGAAAGTTTAGGGTTCACAAGTGAGTCAGCTGGGAAAAACTGAATTTGCAGGATAGAAATATTGACCTCCAGGGAAAAAAAGAGGCCATAAAGCCACCATTTTTTGAGCCTGGGCTCAAGCTACCTGCCACCTATCTGCTCAGGCTCTTTATAAGATTGTTAACTTAAGGCATAATTCCAATTACAAAATGGCTTCAACTTCACAGTTTACTGTTAGAGTAAAGGGGAGTTGGAATAAATTAGTAGATCTACAGTACACTGCTAGACATGCTCACCCTTATACAAAGAGTTGAAACTTTGATCCATTTTTTTGATCCTGTCCTTTCAGCAATCTACAATTATGATCCCGTTGGTGAACTGGAGCTGTGTTTACAGGTTGGGGACACTGTGCACATACTGGAGAAATTGGAAGGTAAGCAAGCCCAAATACACAACAGGCCATGACACCCCTATCTTCCATCTCTAAACAAACTGCTGCAGGAAATAAGAAATGTTAAGCTAACTGTCATTAAATATATTATATGTAATATAAAAATGAGCATGCAGGCTTGTACATTGACCTCCTGAATCCAAGACATTACTCCCACAGTCTCTCTCCCCTCAGTGTAACATGATTCTTTCATTTTAATCTCCTCAGGCTGGTATCGGGGATACACACTACGAGAGAAATCACATAAGGTATGGGTATCATTAGCATATATTTTGTGTTTTATCCTTTCCAAATATTCCCCAAGGGCTTTCCTCCACGTTTGTAGCTCCTATGAACGGGAAGAGTATCTTGTTAACCATTACGCGAGTCTGGTAATGAAGTCTATTTGCCAGGCCGTAGAGATTCATTGTGAAGCTGGAAATTTTAAGTTAAGTTTTATTTCACAAATATGAACCTCGGGTCGCCAAAATACAGAAGGTGGCGGGTGCTGCCGGTTGGCGTCGGACGCAATCAGTGTACCTTTTCTTCAAAATCATCACTTTTCAGGAAACCAAAAATGTGGTATGTTTGTTTAGCCATTTATGTTGCATTTTCAAAAAGAGAATGTGATTTTCAAAACTTTAGATTGGTTAATAGTTTGCGAGATAAATAAATAATAGCTGACCGAAATGATCTATTTGGGGTGGGGGGGCAATACGGGGGTTTTGACTCGATGCCAGCAATAGGTCGAGCATTTGGCATACTTAGTGTACTTGGTAGAATTATACAAATTGATGATAGATTTTGACATTGTAATGCCAAGTCAACATGATGCCATCAAAGACTGACAACAGTTGAAGATAGATTTGCAAAGTATTATACTCTAACATCACCTTTGTTTGCAACAAACACTGGCTGACGTTAGTTAATTTACATAACTTTAGAAGAAGACAAAGTAAACATTACCACAGCAAAAACTTAAAACATCAGTAAAAAGCACAAACATAATAGCTGACAGCAAAATAAATTCAAATTTGTCTTATTTGTATTAGTTCAACAAAATACAAATGCTTTCAATCACAAAAAAACAAAAACAATTTTGAACATTTTTAAACACTTTAGAACAATTGAACAAGAAATCAACTTTTTTACATACTACTGATATTTTTATTGATATCCAGGTCTTTTAGTGCACCAAAATATTTTTTATTATGTAAGCCTTTGGGGAGTATAAAATCTCATTGAATACGTTTGACATCCCAACCACTCGACTGAAGGATGGAAGCCTGGTGATTTGATTAGGTAGAGTAACGAGTGGCGAGATGGACCATTGATTGCAATTCAGTAAAATAGAAAAGTAAGCGCTTTGTTACAGCTGCAGCTTTTGTGAAAGTGCTATCTAAATACAGATGTCTTGTATTTCACCCCCAACATTGATATATGCCAACTTTTATAGATTGACAGAAAGCCTATATTTAGATATTAGGTGCTATTAACGTTTACTGCATCGAGGGCCTTTTTGTCTGTTTGCGTGTGAAATTGCCCAACTATTTGAATGCACCTCACGTCTCGCCAATCGTGAGAGATGTCAATGTTTAATGTCAGCTTCTTGTTATGACCCTTTCCGTGATCGAAATAGTCAATAGGCTGCAACTGTTGCTTAACAAATTGTTTCCGCCTTTTAAGATAATGATTGCTGAATGCAAGTTAATGGTTCAAGACTCAACCCCGCATATCAATATCGTGTTTGACAACAGTAGTTCCAACAGTATTTCTAATTCCACATGTACCACTGAAGCTAGACAAGTGCACCTAGTCTCCATTGCCAAAATGCAGGGCGGATCGTGAGTGCCTCAGTGAATGGGAGTGAGCCATCCTTTATGAAGCAAATACTGTCGTACTAGTTTAGTTAAATGTCCGTTAATGTGGCAAAGTACACATCCAGACTTGGATGTTTATTTATTTAATTTATACAGGAAGGTTTTAACCTGACGCACATTCGATATTCTGCGTACAGTCTGTCAGATGGACACAGAGTTGGAACGCCTAGGCTGTATGTACCAGTAATAGCATTATAACATGCACTCGTGCCGTTTGACCGGTTGACATTTTTACCAGCACACATTGAAAAAAATGGGAGCGTTTACAAGCACATTTGGCGCACTGTTGAGCCCTGAATTATGTGAAGCACATTGAGTTACCCTTGAAATGCAGTATATAAATACACCTGCCGTGCTTACAATGTAAGTGTCAAAGTCATGTTGAGGTTCACGTTGAAAGTCAGCTTGCGGATATTTCTTTTTATATCACCTTAATATTGTAAAAAAAAAAAAAAGTACTTGAAAGAATGAATTTTGATAAGGGATATAACAATACGTCAAAGTTAAGGATTGAATCATACCTCGATATCTGACACACAAATGTACTGCAGTCACTGAGTCCTGCAATAATGTCCCTGAAAAAGTTTAAAAATATGAAATTTTTGACCAATTCTTCTCAAGTTGAATGGGTGCTTGGAAAATGTCAACAAACATATTTTGCACGGATTGGCAGGAATGCGTGCTGGTCGACGCAGATGATGCGTTTGCCATGAGGCGAATCAGGGCTGGTTGGTGGGGAGGTGGCAAAGAGTGGCTGTTTAAATGACTGCTCTCACACACACAAGCTGATAAGATCTGATTTATTCTGCAGAACATTAATATAAATGCTCATTTTAAGTGTAAAAAATAGTTGCTGTAAAACAGACTTTTTTTATTTTATTTTATTTTTTTACTTTGTACGCATACGGTGCTCCATTTAACAACACACATACACATGGCCGATCGTTGAGTGATTTGACCCAGTTATGGAAAAAGTTGGTATTGAGATTCCAAACGTGCTCGGGACGAGCTCTCATCACGGGATATGGAACATAACCAACTGAAAGAAGACAAAACATTTACTTCTGCAGATGGAAAAATGTTCCATTATATGGCTGCAAAGTCGATGGACTCTAACAACACTCAAAAGGAAGCGATGGAAAATGGAGCAAATGAGTGAGTCTTAAAAAGGAAGTGATCAGTTGCAACTTTCAACTGCTATGTTGGCAAGTGAAAATGAGAAATTTAAATCGACTGGGTGTTGGGCCTAGAATTAAATTGATTTTGGGATAAAGCTGTCACATAAAATTTCACAAAAGTGAAGCACTGTGAATACTTTCCTGATGCACTGTAAAAATGAAACTGTAGAATCATGAATAATGGTCATATTTTAAATACTGTGCCCATATTCAGGAATCTCAGTAAGGATGTTTATCTCCTTTCATTTATAATGGCTATAGAGATATTAGCAATTAAAGTGATATTAGATAAAACCATGCAATAGCTTTACATTAATAATCTATCCATCCATCCATCCATTTTCTTCTGCTTATCCGAAGTTGAATCGCCGGGGCAGCAGCTTTAGCGGGAACACCCAGACTTCCCTTCCCCCAGCTATATTCAAACACATGAAAGATGTTTGTGATAATATGATAATGGGCAAAACTCTTGAACCTATGACAAGAAAAGCTGTTTCTGGATAGCTACATGTATTGGCAAAAAGCTGATCAATTCACCATGTAAAAAAAAAGGCAGTTGTGAGCAAGCAAGCTCATATTTGGATATTTAGATTGTGTGAAACGATGTTTTAATTTGTTAAAGTTTGTATGTAACCTTTGTGTATTTAATTCAGCTGCTTAAATGCAGTATGGCACACTCTAGTGTCTAATTCTGTAATTATTATAATCTGAATGTCTACTGTGGTTCTCTCTA
Source organism: Hippocampus guttulatus (assembly GCF_054856545.1). Taxonomy (NCBI): domain Eukaryota; kingdom Metazoa; phylum Chordata; class Actinopteri; order Syngnathiformes; family Syngnathidae; genus Hippocampus; species Hippocampus guttulatus. The sequence continues at coordinate 8,338,250 of NC_141265.1, read as the reverse complement.
TTTCCCTCTAGTGGTTAAACCTAAAAATACCCGTGATCGACCCGGTGCGTGCGTGCGTGTGTGCGCGTGTGCGTGTGCGTGTGCGTGTGTGTGTGTGTGTGTGTGTGTGTGTGCGCGCGCGTGTGCTTGCACGCTCGCATCCATGCACATGCACGCATATGCACGCACGCACGCTACGATGAGCAACAGCCGTAACGGTCCCGAAAATGAACGAAACCTAAACCTACAGACACACAAATCTTTTTTTTCCCCTCCCATTTCCCTCACCCACCCCTCGTGATCGACTTGGGACCAGTAATCGATTGGCCGGTTGGGCGCCCCTGTTCTAGAGGTTAAACTGATATCACTTATTTTGAACAGGTTTCTTCCTCTTTGTACTCTATGGCTGATTTATGAAGACATCACATTAATGATATAATAAGTAACTGTTAGGAAAAAATAGTCACTTTGCTGCAGTTGGTTCTTTTTTTTTGGTTCTGAATGTGGTGATGGGATTCGGCCGCCGTTTAGTACAGAGCTGGATCTATTCTGTGAGATAGAGGGCTGTTGGCCACCCCAAATTCCTCAACTATTTGCAGACCTAAGAAAAAAAAGGTTTGGACACTCCTGGTCTAGATAAAATGAAAGTGTGTTGATTTGATTTTCAACTTTTTTTTGGATCATTAAAGTGTTTGATTCTTTCCTCAGGGAATTTTTCCATCCTCATATATTCACTTAAAGGAGGCTTCAGTTGAGGGAATAGGGTAAGATCACTCATCAATAAAAATGTCATTTTGTAATACTACACTTTGGCTTTGGGGTGCTTCACCTCTCGTGACACACAAGTGCATTTATAATGATCTCAAGTGGAGGTTCAGAAATTCTTTTTTTGGCTGTGAAAGGAAACCATTTATTTATCATATACAAATGCTCTTGTACCTGTTCAAATTACTGTATATGATACGCTCTGTGAGCAACGAGCCACTTTTTCAATAACCTATTATTCTGCTTTTGTGGCTGTTAGCCAGCAGGAAATAATTATTCCAGCAGATTTACCACTGGTGCAGGAGCTCAGAGCTACTCTGAGGGAATGGGCACAGATATGGCACAAGCTCTTTGTGGTAGGTACACTGTATTCTGTCTTTATTTGCATACATTTAAGTACACTCTGAGTACTTTCTTTTTTTTTATTTTTTTTTAGATGTAGAAGAACATTTTGTTGCCTTGAGAATTGCAGTGTTACAAGTTGTTACATTTTTTGTGTGTGACAGGCGAACAAAGCCTCCCTGTTCAGGAGTGTTCAGCAGATGGCCTACAGTCTGATGGAATATCGATCACAGATAGTGTCTGGAACACTACCCAAGGATGACCTTGTAGAACTAAAAAAAAAAGTAACTGCCAAGATTGACTATGGAAACCGGTATGAATCTTGCTGACTTACTGCCCTATCATAATTTGCCCTCTGCCACTATTGTAAAAGTGACAGTCTGTGAACCCATGTGAAAATGTGCGACTCTCAGGATTTTGGGCTTGGATCTGGTTGTGCGAGATGAAGCAGGAAACACACTGAATCCTGACTTTACAAGCACTGTCAGTCTGTTCCGTGCCCATGAGACTGCATCCCGTAGCGTTGATGACAGGATACAAGAGGAGAAGGCATGAGAATTTATTGTTGATCATGTCATTTGTATATCTGTAGAACAATTTTGCTTTTGATAATATCTGTTTTTTAATTGTTTGTTTTGTTTTGTTTCCAGACACGGTTACAAAATCTGGAAAGGAGGCGCCAGGCTCTGTTTAGTTCTGTTCACACCTACAGCCTCCTCATGAACCTGAAAAACTTTGTATGCAACATTGGAGAAGATGCTGAGCTGCTCATGTCTCTTTATGACCCAGATCAGTCAGAATTTATCAGGTTCGCTTCTCACTTTTTCTCAACTGTACAGTGTAACGCCAAGGTTATTTTTGATTTAATGTGGATTGATGACAAACGGTAGAAAGTGATTCTTTTTAATGGTCTAAAATGTGTCAAAGGCCGACGTGCTAGAGAATGATTTGCATTGTAAAACTGGAATATAAAATTCCTCCGAAATGATGATAATGTGCATGTGACTCATGGTGAATAATTGAAGACTCAAAACTGCTGCATCTTCGACATGATAGATTCTTAGCACCTTGAACAATGTAGGGCAAGGATAATCATGAATTCATCTGAACCCATCTCTAAATATATCAGAGAAAAATATGAAGGTGTTGCAGCCATCAAATTCAACAAAATAATTATTTGCTAAAAACAATCATGTTTATCAGTTTGACATGCAATATCTTGTCTTTGTAGTATATTCGAGTCAATATCAACATCATTTGCAAATCATTGTATTCTATTTTTATTTGTTTTTACCAATGTCCCAATGTACTTCGTTGGAATTGGGTTTGCCTCAGTGCAACACATTCAATAACGTCATACTGTGCACACCTCCAGATGGATACATGGACGACAAGTCAAGGATGTCGTTGACGTGCTAGCTTTGGCATGTTATTGCTGGATCCAACACTCACCATCACCATGAAATTATAAACGGATAAAATTATAAGATACCCATCCAATAAATGAGCCCACGAATAAGTTAAGGTAGAACTAAGATGGTTGGTCAACTGCAACGCATGCACTCCAAGAGAGTATCACTTAGCTATACTTGTTTTGTATGACCAACGAATGATAATTCATGTCACTATGGGGTGGAGCGTCGTCTGCAAATAAGTATTTATGGCAGCACTTGAGCCCAGAGCATGGATGTAAACAACATTGCACATTAACACTGCATAATAATGTACACTAATACACTGCACACTCCTTGAAAATGAGTTTTAGTCTCTGATAATTTGAATGGTATTTTCCCTCTGGACAGTTGAGCGTTGTTGTAGTTTATCTTCAACCTATTGATTTGGTAAAAAAAAAAGGGGGGGGGATCAATATGTCTCTCAGCCGATTTGAATTAATTATTCCATGAGACACTTTTCAGCCATATCGCTCATCCATAAATCAAATTATATTTTAAATGGTATTTTTCTTATTTTAATTTTCGTGTTTATTTTCTCATCTCATTTTCACACAAAAAGAATGAACTTATTTACTCATTCATTCAATCGAATTCACAGCAGATCGCAAAAATCTTTATGTAAAAGCAATTCCAAAGTCTGTGCCATAATATGTCTACATCAAATCCCAATACATGGATATATTTGTAGAGGTTTGCATCACATATGTAGATTTAAATTTTTTATTTATATATATATATTTTTAATGCAATTCCTGAAGTGGTCCATGTTTAAATTTATGCAGTGAGAACTTCCTGGTGCGGTGGGACAGTATGGGGATGCCTAAAGAAATTGAAAAACTCAACAACCTGCCAGCACTCTTCACGGTAACCAAATCCAACCTATTGAACATTACTTCAGGTTCAGACTACTAAACTGATGAAATCTGAGACAAGGAGGACAATTTACTACTGAATAGTTGCTCATTTACTGAATGTTAGACCGAGCTGTTATTCTTTTCACATATTTAACAAATAAATCACAATTTTAATGTACCGTATTTTCCACACTAAAAGGCACACTGGTTTATGAGGCGCACCTTCAATGAATGGCCTATTTTGTAATTTTTTCATACATTGGGCGCACCGCATTATAAGACGATATCTTCAATGCATCCACTAGACGGAGCTATGCTCAAGGAAAATCCAACAGAACGATCAGATGTCAGTAAAACCTATTTAAAAAAGCAGTGACACAGTTCACTTAACCAACAGCAAGTTATAACACTGACTCGTTAACGTTGAACTCGCTTGCCGCTGCTCTATTTCCGTGTTCAACTGCGTAACTTGATCGCCTTAAGTTTGAACTCTGCGTTGTAAGCATGTCTCTAGCAAGGAGCCATTTGGGAGTTGAAATATTACTGTAATGACCATACACAAGGCGCATCGGATTTTAAGGCGCGCTGTGAGCTTTTAAGAAAATGGAAGGCTTTTAGGTGCGCCTTTTAGTGCAGAAAATACGGTATATACCTGTACATTCATATTTCAGCTATTATTGTTAAAGGGGAAGTCAAGTAAAAATAAATAAATGTCTGCAATAATATATTCTATGCACCCCCACTCGCGCATTAGGCTTCAGGTAATGATCTCACGGCTCAAACCCAGAAAACAACTGAGCCGCAATTGGTAAAATGGCCGCCCCCTGAGAATGGCTTGGATTTTGTTGGTTAATTCATATTTCACAAACACAGTATTAATCAGAACGCTGTGTTCAGACTAGTGGGGTTTCTTAAAACATATTTCACTTGAGTTTCTTTTTAATGCCATTGAAGCACAATATCGAATTAAGTCATTTGTGCCCTGATGTCCTGAAAATGAGATCAGAGATTTTATGCTTCTCAGAGCAAATCATGACTCACTTGACCCACAAAGTCATCCAAAACGCATGCAGATGGAAAGGTTCACTTGGTTGTGGATTTCAACATTTAGTATTAATTATCTGCACTCGAGCTTCTCTGACTTTTCCACTTAATCTGCACTAAGATATCTATTATTGGCTGATTTCTTTTTTTTTACATCCAGGAGCTGAGCAGAAGTGACCTGATGAGGCAGCGTCTCTTCCTGGTGTGTCAGATCATCAGAGTGGGAAGCATGGAGCTCAAAGAGGGGAAGAAACAAACAGGTGGACTAAGGAGACCATTTGGTGTGGCTGGTGAGAGACTTTTTCATAAGATCTAATACTATATCTGTGTTTCCAATTCAGAACCCGTTCAACAATGAAAATGGCATTTCTTTGCTCTGCAGTACCTTTTGAATTGTACCGTTGTATAAAGTGAGGGATCCATGTGCTGAATTTAATGCCAGCACCTGTTTTCTGATCTGGAAAAAGTAGAATGACATCAGGAAAAGAGTTGAGCAATCATCTTTTTGTATTTGGCCTGACGGTGAGCCTATTTATGGAGAAATGTATTCTCAACAAATGGAGTGAAACCTCAATCCAAAATGTGTCTAACTCAGAAGTCGCATTATTCTTCTCTGCCAGGAAAATAAAACACATTTAAAAAAGGCCTGGGTGGAATACACCGTTTTAAACCATCACCATTTTGTTGGATGAACCTTAGGGCCACTCAATCTGCTAGGAATGTTGGCTGGATATTATCTCATTTCAGGAGAAAAATAAAATAATCTCATACCTTGGTTCTCTTAGAAAAATAGATTTAAATTATCCTAAATAAATTGGTAGACACCTCAGGCGTGATCATTACTACAGAATATTTCCCCTTCAGTGCTTGGGTGAAAAAAACACTCTGCCCAACAGGTAAGAGGGAGGCTTAATCACCATCCAGGACAATCACTGTAAATGGATTTTTCGTAGTAGTGATTGATTTTATGCATAGGGTAGGCAAACACACAAAAGGCCAACATGGATGGACAATACTTGTATTTTAAAGTGGCCTCCTCCTTATTAATTCTGGGTTGGGTTCATTGATCAGTCCATTTGTTTATTGCTTGTTAACAGCATGTATTATCTGCTGCATTTTTACCACAAAAGACTGCAGCAGCGTTTGGAGGAAAACTGTCCAAAAAAACAAAAAGCATTTTCCTTGCAGGAGCAATCACACCCTGTCGCGGTTACCTTGAAAAAAGCTACATTTGGAAACTGCAGGATTCAAAACATTCAGTCTGTGAGTGGCAGTTGCCATGATGGCGGTTCCCATTTCCAGAGAACGAGTTCACTGAAGGGCACAATGCAATGAATCTAAAAGCTAATATATGCCATCCAGAATGAAGTTGAATATCAAGATGTCCACCCGTTGTTAGCATCAAAGCATCTGTAATTGGGCCAGGGGGCATTCGGCCAGTTTGATTGTGGGTGTGTGTGTGTGTGTGTGTGTGGGTGTGGGGGGGGGTCACTGTCTTTCACTAAATATATTAGATAATTGTTTTCTGTAAAAAACAAATACAAATACACGTATATCTTGTTCCGAAAAATGCCAGACACGCACACATTGGTTAATGTGATTTGGGGACCAGTAGTAATAATACACAGGCGCGCTCATGTGGTCACTGACTGAAATGGCATCTTGCCTATACTCATGCTGATGGCTTTGGTCTTTGATCAACCGCAGCGTTTCTAACAAGGGTTACAGTGTGAGCACATTGCTGCCGGTACATACAAACATTTAAAGGGGAAGTCAACCCCCAATTTTTTTGTAATAAGAATATGTTCTATGCAGCCTCACTAGTCAAAACACAGCATTCTGATTCATTTTGTGTTTGTGGAATATGAGTAGAAGGTCAGATTCCAAAGATTTTTCAGATGCTGTTAAAATTCATATTCCCATTGCTAATATGTTTTGTAATACATACACATTACTCCCTGCAACTTGTCAACAACAGATTAAAAATTGGTTTTAATTACTCATTCCAAGAGTTTCCAGACTTACTGGAAGCTTGATGGATTGTGGCTATAGAGACTCAAGCCACCACTAGGGTAACTGGAAATGACGTTTTAGCCTCCGACCAGCATGCTGCATCATAGAGATACTGTAGAATTTCCATTTGCTACACAACACAGTACATTCAGTATGCTAGCAATGTTTTGGAATTTGAGGAAAAAGATTTTTACACACGGGAACCGACAGAAGCGGACATTGTCAAACCCTACGTGTTTGAGCTCGTCAGTGGAAAGAGAAATTGAAAGTGATGACTGTGTACATTGCCACTATGGAGCCTGGATTAGAGTTGACGCAATACCGTGCAGAGAAGATTGGAAATACAGACTGGTATGTTTTTGCACTCCTGTATCTCTACATATTTGCTCTCGCAACTTCAACTCGGAAGCACTACCACTTTAGAGACATGAACAGTTGGCCGTGCTGTGCGTGTGGGATTCATAATATTGCATTGGCTGTATATGACATGTTACAATGCGGGTACGATTTTAAGCTGCTTTTTCCTTGCATGAAAATTGTAGATTTGTATCATATGCACAGTAAAAACAAAGCACGAAAAAATGAATGGGGGTGTTTAGCACAGCATATAAAAAGGCTTTGCCTTGTCGGGCAAGTACATAAGTACATATTACACTGCACTCTTTTTGCTATGATCTTCATCCCTGGGAAGGTGCTGTCATTTAGGGCAGCCAGTTCAAAACATTTCTCTTGTCGTCACAGATTCAACGTCTTGTGCTTGTTAGTTGTTCCCAAGCAAGATATTTTTCAATGCAGCGGAGGCTTATGGTTGCTTAGAAAAGCGGGTGAAAAAAAAGGATTCAAATAAACCGCTCCGTGAAATGAAACCTGCTGCAACAAATAGCAAATTCTTGCTGGAAGTCTTAACGGAAGTCACGAACACAATCATTTCTCCATGAGAGCCCTCGGGAATAGGTGATGAGCAACTGCAGTCAAGTCAATTGTAGTGAAGTTTTTGGCCACTATTTGATGTCATTTTACTGCTCTCAATTATTTTCTGTGGCAGCGTCCCAGGAAGAAGAAAACATTTCATGCACCCTCAACTTTCCTGCGAGACTATAAATAGTATAATTTGTCCACAAATTGTTGTCAGTACAGCTCTGCATGGAATTGTATCCTTATTAACATGAAAGCAAATGAAAAAAAAAAGAAATAAATGTAGACAACTTTAGGAACAGCATTGTTTTTAGTCTGCAACAAAAGACTTAAAGTGCATAAATTTTCCTGAAATTCAAATAAATATTAAATCCCCATTTAAAGTACTGTATAAACATTTTTGGCCAGCTAATTGAACAACATGATGGTCAAAAATGAAATGAAATGAAATAAAATCAATGAATAATAAAAAGCATTTTGATCATGCAGATTTTCTTTTCTTTTAACGAAAATGAAAAGTCAAGATTAATGGCTACAAAGAGCACGGTTTGCAGTGCACAGCTATTCAAAGCCGAGTTTGAACCATGACTTCTTTAGTTAGTTAGTTAGTTAGTTAGTTCCGCCCGCTCCTATTTGGAACATTGGGCGACGAGCCTCCTCCATTTGTTCCGGTCACTGGCGACCCTTCTTGCTCCATGCCAGCTGACACCCATCTCACTGAGGTCTTCTTTGGCAGTCTGTCTCCACGTCTTCTTTGGCCTACCTCTCTTCCTCTTTCCACCCTCTGGCATCCAGTCCATGGCCACACTTGCCGGTCTCTCTCTTGGCAGCCGGAGTACGTGGCCGATCATTTTCCTTCTCCTTTCAGAGACAATGTCTGACAGTTCAGCCACTCCTGCCCTCTTCATCACCTCCTCGTTGGTGATGTGGTCTCTCCATGAGATCCTCAGGATGGATCTCAGGCAACGCCGATGAAAGACATCTAACTTGTTGGTAATGTTGGCTGTCTTCATCCATGTCTCACAGGCGTAAATCGCTGTTGGGATAACCACTGACATATAGAGGCGTAGCTTGGTGGTCGTAGTGATGGCTTTCGATGACCAGATGTTGCGGAGGCGTTGGAACACTCCCGCAGCTTTACCAAGTCTACTGTTGACGTCTTTCTCCACACCACCTGTATTTGAGATGTTACTCCCAAGATATGTGAAGCTGTCAATGTACTCTATGTCATGTTGGTGTAGAGTGATTGGTTGAAGGTGTTGGTGCTGTCCGACGGCCATGGCCTTGGTCTTTTCCTGGCTAATTCGTAAACCGACCTTAACTCCGTGCTCATGCAGATTGTTGGTCAACTCCTGGAGTGCGGGCTGGGTGTGACTTAACAGAGCCAAATCATCTGCAAATTCCAGGTCAGCTAGTCTGCTCCCTCCCCACTTGATACCAACTTTTTCCCCTGTGATGGACTTCCTCATCACAAAGTCAATTATGATGATGAAGAGTAGGGGTGACAGAATGCAACCCTGTCTTACACCAGTGACAATGTCAAAATCATCAGTTGTGCCACTGTTGGTTTTGACACAACAGGTTGAGTTGTGGTACAATGACCTGAAGATGTTGATGTACTTGAGGGGTACACCATACAGCTGGACGATCTGCAGATGACTTCTTTACCTTACCACAAAAGCTGGAGCTCCTTTCAGCAGTCATCTAAACTCACGAAAAGTATAATATTCAGACCCACAGTCCTTTTTTTGATCAATCATCTGATCTTTAAAAATACATTTCAGTCCACACACGGATGTGATTTTTGCACGGCTGTGCCACGAGCTATTTATTTGAGGAATAAATTATGGTGGCCCGGTGATCAAGTGGTTAGCGCACAGTTACACCTCACAGTGTAGAGGTGCAAGGTTCGATTCCAGCTCCGACCTACGCGGGTTTTCTCCGGGCGCTCCGGTTTCCTCCCACATTCAAAAAAAACATGCATGGCAGGTTCATAGACCACTCTAAATTGTGTGAGTGTGATCGCGGATGGTTGTTCGTCTGTGTGTGCCCTGCGATTGGCAACCGGTTCAGGGTGTCCACCACCTACTGCTGGAAGACAGCTGGGATAGGCTCCAGCACCCCCGCGACCCTTGTGAGGATAAAGCCGATTGGAAAATGGATGGATGAATAAATTGTTCAATGTTTCCACGTACCCTGTGCAATGTGCTCAAGTACCCCTAAAGGTACATATACTGTATCCCTGGTAACACTGGTTTCTATCATGGATTTTTTTATGGACTATGTACACATTAATCACTGTCAAAAGACATAAACAGATGCTTGCACCAGACTTAGCATAAAATATCATTTCCATTTGTAGTGCATCTATCGTTAGGTTTCCCTCATCGCGCCTGAGGGATTGCTGGAGGTCCTTTTCCTCCGTCAAGAAATGTGCTTCTGCCGTTTGGGATTTTTTTTTTCATTCACTCCGTTAACAGCTCAGCGAACAAACCCAGCATCACATCTATCTAACTCAAGGGTGGGCACCTTGGTGGGGGCCACTTTTCAGTGCTACTGGCTGACGACGTAGGACCCCACACTCTCTAACCAGATGTATGATAAAAATGTTATTTTTAATAAGGACAAAAATGTACATGAAGGTGTGTGTGTGTGTGTGTATTTTTTTGAACCAACATACAGAAGAGTTGTTCAGCAGTTTTGTCCCATCTTTGGATGTCCATATCGCATACCCACAGTGTTCTTTTCAAGTGCTCTTAGTCTTGTTGTTTTCCACACAAGAAATGTTTTGCATCGAGCAAAGTAAGCTACCGGGGGGCAGTCTTTAATGCTTTGGTGTCATTGCAGTGATGGACATAACTGATATTGCTCATGGCAAAACAGACGATGAGGACAAACAGCATTTCATTCCTTTTCAGCAGTGAGTGCTTTGATCTTGTCACACTTTATGTACCTTTGAGTTGTTCAATGTTGTATTAAAATGCCACTTGGATAGGGTTGATGGAAATATCCTTGAATAGGACAAACAAAAAAACATGTCTCAGCTTCTCACAGAGAGGTTTGAAATATTGTTTTCAAGCTCCCTGATTTTCCCACTGAAGCTTTTACCGTTCAAATAAGATGCCTTCTTAGTGTGTATGTGTGCACGTGCGTGCGTGTCTGTGTGTATACTTTGCTGTCCGTTTGTTTGTCAGCCAATAGATGTATGGTTGCAGTCCTCCTTTTCTCTTTTTTTGACCTTGATGAACTTTCTCAGGATAGCAATGGAGACCTACATCCGTCAGAGGCAGCTCATCATGTCTCCCCTCATCCCATCTCGAGTCATAGGCGAGAATGAGCCACTCACTGCTGTTTTCAACAAAGTCATCGCCACGAGGGAGGTCAATCACAAAGGCCAGGGTAAAATGAAGTGCCCCACATAGGTTCTATCCCATGCGGTTTTAGAGATCGTTCTAAATTCACCTTTTGGTTTTAAGAGAAATAAATCATGTGTGAGAGGCGACAGTGTATAAGCTTTTGGTCTCTGCCTCGTTGATTTTCTTTTCATGTTTGCTGGCAGGGTTGTTTGTGACCCTCAAGCTGCTCCCAGGGGATCTTGCACAGGTCAGAAAGGACTACCCACACTTTGTGGACCGTAGCACAGCCATCGTCAGAAAAATGGGCTTTCCAGAAATCATCCTCCCAGGTGGCTTAATTTTTTATTTGCTCTACATACAATGAAGTCATGTTCATTTGAATTGATGCCAGAACTGCAAGGACGGTACATCAACTGTTTGTACATTTACCTAATCATATTTTCTCCTTCCTCCAGGTAATGTGAGGAATGATATTTATGTAACATTGCTGCAGGGAGAGTTTGACCGTGGTAAAAAGAAGACACCCAAGAATGTGGAGGTCATACTGAGTGTGCATGATGATGAAGGCAATCCCATGGAGGTATTGTTGGCCATTGAAGAAAATGAATTTTTTCACCATGTCGATATTTAACTTTAAATTTTTACCAATATGGCATGATATTTGACAACATACTATTAATTTTAATTTCTTTCTATTTCGTTTCCACACACAATCTGTGTGTGTGTGTGTGTGTGTAACAGTATATACTGTATATGTATACATGCGTACAAAAACAACATTTAAACAATTGCCACGTGTAATTACTATAATATAGAATGACTAATGAAGATTGAGTGACGTCATTGACCAATCACTAGTATTGTGCAATGATGTTGTAGACCACCCAAAGATAAAAAGACGGTGATCCAAAATAGTAGCACGCGCCACCGTGCAATCTGTGTATTAAACATTCCTCAGAATTTTACTTTTTTAACTTTTAATACATTTATGTATTAAAGATTTAATCTGTGCATATTAAGTCTATAGTTCTGCCACATGCCTAAAGTTAATCCCATTTTTTTTTTTAAACAGAAGGCAATATTTCCTGGGGCTGGTTACGATGGTATCACAGAGTACAAGTCTGTCATATACTACCAGGTGAAGCAACCGTGTTGGAATGAAACCGTGAAGGTAGGTTTGTGTCGTTGAACGCAACGTTGAACATGACATCCCATGTCTTAAATTCATTTGTCAAATAGATTTAGTGGAGAAATCATCTCGAAGGACAGATACAAAGCCAGAATGTACTGATAATGTAAATCTGCATAGACAATCATGTATTTTGCAGCCCTAATTCCTCTGATCTTGTCTCCTCCTTTGCAAGGTGACAATTCCCATTGAAGATGTTTGCCGCTGTCACCTGAGGGTGATGTTTCGACATAGATCCTCCCAGGACTGTGAGTCACTATGACTTGTTGTGTGACTTAGTTGTATGACAAAAACCCATACGTAATCCCTCCACCATGGTAAATAGAGTTTTTCTGCTCCCCTCCTCAGCTAGGGACAAATCAGAAAAACCCTTTGGTATGGCCTTCGTCCGCCTAATGAGAGGAGATGGGACAACACTCAGGGATGGAAGGCATGAACCTATCGTTTATAAGGTAGTCTCCAAGGCTTGTACTTTAATTTAAAAAAGACAAAAAAAAAAGCTAATGCTAGAACATTAATCAAATTCCATCAAAACAATTGCACAGTCAATGCACAACTGACTGTGACTGACTATAGAGTGATTGATTTTGGAACTCTCCTTAATATAAGTCTGAAATTAAATATCCATTGATTTGTTTGTCTCATCCCCTGTTTTATGAATTTCTTAGGTTGATGTGAAAAGGGCAGATGATGCAAAGGTTTATCTGACCTTGCCAGGGACCTGGGCTGAAGTGGAGGAGAAGGAGAAACAAACAGGGAAGCAGTTCCACCATTCGGGAGTGATTCCTGTCACGAAGGACAGCTTTCAGATTTCCACGCTTACTTGCTCCACTAAGCTCACTCAGAACGGTATTTCACAGCACTTTTTTCAAGTTTTCTGACGAATAGGGCTGCAGTTCTTTCACATTTGAACCGGTTTGGTTCCAATTCGTGGTACCTGGGAATCAATCAATCATTTGTCTGTTTGTGGTAATAAATAGTTTATTTTACAATAACATCAAAAGAAAACCAACTTACCAATTATTTTCCATATTTTCCATAAAATTTGATTCATAAATCATGAATTCCAAATAAATGAGCCATAGGATATCGTAAAAAGGAAGGTTTCTTTAAAGTATGCATCCATCCATTTTCGAATCCACTTTTCCTCATGAGAGTCGCGGGCGTGCTGAAGCCTTTCCCGGCAGACTTCAGGTAGTTAGACGGGGTACAGCCTGAACTGGTTGCGAGCCAATCGCAGGGCACACGTCGACAAACAACCATTTGCGCTCACAATCACAGCTGAGGACAATTTAGAATGTTCCATTAACATGCAATGCATGTTTTTGGAATGCGGTGAGAAAACCGGAGTACCTGGAGAAAACCCACGCAGGCATGTGGAGAACATGCAAACTCCACACAGGAAGGCCAGAGCTTGAATCAAACCCTGCACCCCTGCATTCCGAGGCCGACACGCTAACCAGTGGACCACCAGGCCGCCCCGTATAAGTATTCCAAACAATCAATTAATATTACGACAAAAGCGCGAAGCGATGTTCTTTGCAATGATCAACACACAGAATGAAGTTACACAGTCATACAAAGAATGGAGATGAATAAATGTATTGGTGTTATCTTCGTTCCTTTTGCGCAATGAATTCAAATCCACCATCAACTGAAATATAGCCAAAAATGACAGTTGGGTGAGGACATGAACGAGAACAAAGAGAATAACTGTCCAAATTGATCAAATTCATCATTTGAATGTACCCGACGCGGCACGTAATGCTCGCTGCATATTTGCCACAAGCTTTTGTTCTTTCACCCATTTGAAATGATAAATATGGTCACCGGTAAGTATTCTTCTAAAACGCAATATAGATTTATGATTGTATGATTCAATTCAATGGGGCATAGAAGACGGACCTATCAGTGTAGTCGCCAAGAAGGGATGGGTGATGCGGCGGGGATTCACGGCGGGGTGCCGGGCACATCGCCAGCACTGACAATTCCATCCATCATCTTCAACCAACATACTTTGTGTAGATAGGGCCGAATCTGTAGTTAGACCAGAGTGGAACGGCTTTGAGAATGTGCTTACTACTGAACGAATCGCTGATTGAGTATTGGCTTTAGAAACTCTGATAGCGAATCGATGGCAAAATCCTGATCGAGTAAAGTCTCCTCTACATATCACCTTGTATGCATGAGATTATTTGAGTTCTTGATTTATATTCTGTGGACAGATTGCAGTTGATTGATGGTTTGATTGATTAAAATTGAAAAACTTCATTAACCTTAATTGATGCTGCAATGAAATGTTAAATTGATGTGTTCACAAAACTTTAGTTGATCTACTCGGCCTGTTGAACTGGAGGTCGAACCCAGATGATCTTGACCAGATCCTGCAAAGGCTGATGGAGGTCGAAGGTGGCGAGATAGTTAAAGTAAGTGCTCTGCTCTACTCATGTCACACTAACTTTTTAATATGATGCTATAAAATACAGACATTTTTAATGAGACTTTTACAATAAGCCTTGGGGGGGGGGGGCTGCACAGTTTCTCCAGGATACTCTTGATGCTCTGTTCAACATCATGATGGAGACTTCAGAAAAGGACACCTATGACACACTGGTGTTCAATGCCTTGGTGAGTTTCAGTATCCACTTGACATCTGTTATCTTTGGCAAGACTGCATTTCGTCACATGATAAATTTGCATTTTCTTCAGTTCCTGGATCTCTTTTTTTTTTTCCCCCCCTAGGTTTTTATTATCATGCTGATTGGTGACATCAAATTCCAGCACTTTAACCCAGTCCTTGAAACCTACATAAACAAGCACTTTAGTGCCACTTTGGCTTACATGTGAGTCCCTACCATCTTAAATTGCTCGCAATATGACACCCTTGATTTGTGTGATTCTCCACCTACTTTATGGTGTAATTATCATGAGAACTAAAGTTAAACTTATTTCCATTTTCAGGAAGCTTACCAGGGTGCTCAACCACTATGTGGGCCACGCGGAGGAGCCTGCTCTCACTGAGAAGCTCTATGCCGCACTCAAGGCTCTCAAGTATTTGTTCAGATTTATTGTCCAGTCTCGGATCCTCTACCTGAGGTATCTATGGGCCGCTCACCCTCCCACTCATACTTTTGTTTGAGAGGATTAGCTTGTGATGTGATCCACCTTTGCAGGTTCTATGGAAACAGTGAAGATGGGGACGCTTTCTTCAACTCAATTCGCTCTCTGTTCCTGTCTTTCAACACTCTCATGGACAGACCACTTGATGAGGGAGTGAAAATAAAGGTATAATCTATTATGTTATTTTTTTGGCTACTGCTAATGGCTGTACGTTAACATACTATCCATTACAAGTCAGGCCCGTGACACACTGAGCGATGCTCCTCTGAACAGTCGCGCAGGGGTTTTGTCACAAGATTTCACACAAAATGTGTTGAATCATAGCCAATCCAAATGAACAGAAGCTTTCACATCGGCAAAAAATCAATTCCCATATTTTCAAGCGAGCGGTATACAGCTGCCCGCAGCATGCCACCACGTGGTAGAAAGTGCACAGATATTGTCTTTTACAACACGACTTAACCAAATTTGTCATTTCTTATATACCTGCAGATGAAATAGCAGAGGTTCTGAGAAAATGTACGCAGGAAGTGTACATCAAGCGGCGGTTACATTCAAGTGAATGGGAGCGAGCCCTGTCTTTTAATATTTCCCCATTTTTGTCTTAATTCTCACCCACATCCAATCTCCGTAACAACCTACATCTTCCTTGACTGACACTCTTATCATTTTATGGATTAAAAAAGTGATACAGGACAACGTATTGGAGAGCCTCAGAATGCAATACAGGCTTGCGCTGTTCACATCGCAGCTAGTCCATAAACTGAATCACCTAATGTTTGAGGATGATTTGCCACCTGTCATTTTTTGAAGCCTTGATGAATAGTTTAGTAACTCAATAGTGTGAAAAATAGGCTACCTCCTGGCATTGTCAGGCGGTTAAAAAAATGCTTCAACTTGATGACACCCTGTACTTTGTATTTTTAGGGGGCGATATTGAAATACCTCCCTGGCATCATTAATGATATCCAGACTCTCTTTGATCCTGTCGAGTTAAGGTAATTCTCAAGGGGGGCTGCACAACTTGGAATAATATTTGTTTCCATTGTGAATTATTTTTCTCCCAATCCTGCTACTGTAAAATTAACAACACACCATGTGAATTGTATGTTTGAGAGACAATCACAACATAGGAAGTGTACTCTCATTTTACAGCATTTTGCTGGCGAAGTTTATTGAGAGCATTCCCGACTCACAGCTTGTGCGTCAGAAGCTGGGCTGCATGTGCAAAATGGTGGAGAGTGACCTTTTCACGCAGCCAGGTAGAGTTTTTATTTTTTAGCCTGATGTCACATTATAAAATTTTCCACAAGATGCATTGAACACACAAACCACTGCCTCTTGCTCATATGACACTTTCACAGTCCCTACGGGGACTAGAAATGGAGCATGTCATACTGAGACCACATTTCTCTGCTTTGTTTCCACAGATTGTCGGGATGTGCTTCTGCCACTTGTCAATGACCAGCTGAGTGGGCAGCTGGATGATCACTCCAGTAAACCTGACTACGAGGCCTGTGTCCAACTGCTTAGCACTGTGTTGGACATCGTGGATCGCAAGGATGTGGTAAATAGTTACTCAAACAGATCAAAATGGCTGGCACCTCAGGATACAATTACATAAGCATCTTGTCAAAACAAGATTACAGGCACACACGACCAGGGTTTATGGATATACAGATAGAAGACACATGAAAAGAAAAGCCGAAATAGTCAAATGCTGCAGATTCCGTGCATAATTGAATGGCTATGCTGTAAAACACAAAAGTCCATGCGAAGGCGACGAGACAAGCATTGACACTAATTTTGTTGCGCATTTGAAATATTTCTTTCTCACTTGTTATGACACTCACATAACAAATATATTTAGTTTTGTAGTTGCTCTTTTGCGTTTGATAATTACCATGCCCTTCCAACTCGCCCGTTTCTTCTGTCATCCGTCAAATTCTTTTCTTACACATTTTGGTGTGGAGTAGGTTAAACATTTTGCTTTTGTCCATACCTACGGTTAATATGCATAACATGTTACTCAAATCGAGTGGTGTAGAATATCATACAACCACAGTACTTTGCACGAAATGAATGCTTCTACCTGTAGTGATATAAAGGTACATGAACGTGAATGTATTCATGCAGGGTCCAACTAGGGGGCACATTCAGCTGATAATGGAGCGCCTACTTCGCAGGGTTAATCGCACTGTCATAGGCATGGACAGATCGTCCCCCCTCATAGTAAGTGTGATGTTACTGCAGGAATATGTCCACAGGAAGTGCAGACGTTTGTAACACTAAATGCTCTCTTTATGAAGACAAAAAATACCTCCCGTAAACTATATACTAACACTTGTTAAAATTTGCTTGAATAAAACACATAAGTGCTCTGAGTGTTCTTTTGTGTGGGACTGGGGAATTACTGTGAATTAATGTAATGTAACAAATAACCTTCTCTGTGACAGGGCCACTATTTGTCCTGCATGACGGCAATCCTGAAGCAAATGGATGACATGCATTATGCCCATTATATTGGCACCTTTAAGACAAGACAGGATATCATTGTAAGTGTCGTGGCGCTGCCTTTGTTGCTAGTTGCTGTACGCCTCAGCCTTTCACACCCTATCAATAGACATTAAACCACCCAGGCCACTTTCTACTCCTATAGAGATTATTGATTCTAAACATATCATGCAAATGATGGGAATGACTTGATAATCTCAATTGGCCTCTAGTGGTTGGAACATGATGCGTTTCTGATATGCAGCAATGCTGGTCTTCAACTGGCGCTTACGATGACGCTTCTCCTATCATCAGGACTTTCTCATGGAGACATTCATCATGTTCAAGGACCTCATGGGGAAGGTATTCCCTGCTGACTGGATAATTATGAACCTGGTGCAGATGCAAGTCTTCCTGAGAGCCATAATCCAGTATTCTGATGTCCTCAACATGTATTTCTTAGACCAAGCACATTTTGAACTACAGGTGTGTTTTCTCCTTTCAATTCAAACAGAGACTAATGATGTATCACGTCAAATGGTTTAGTATTTTAATGAAACCCATGTATCCTCCTCAGCTGTGGAATAGTTACTTTCATTTGACCGTGGCATTCCTCACCCATAAGACACTGCAGCTTGAGTCCTTCTCTCAAGAGAAACGCAACAAGATACTAAACAAGTGAGATTTTTGCATACCATCATTAAACGTGAGGTGCTGAACTGGAACGAATTTCCAGCCTGAATAAGGAAAATATGTGCTCAACTGATTTACATTTGCATCAGATATGGTGATATGAGGAAGACCATTGGCTTTAAGATCAGAGATATGTGGTACAATCTTGGTGAGTATTTATTTGCGACCATCTAATGTTGGATTATCATATATTTTTGTGATTTATTTATTTATTTTTGGGTGGGAGGGGCTGCAGTTACACAAGCAGAATAACAAGACAATGTTTTTATTGTTCCCTTTCACTGTACTGCTTTGTTTGCAACATTATTAAATTGCACTCCGCTTGTTGTGAGATGAAGATGCAGTTTATTGCCTTCTCAAATTATACTCTTATTCTTCTGAGTGTTAATCTGTTTTTCTCTAGGCCCCCATAAAATGAAGTTCATCCCATCCATGGTCGGACCTATTTTGGAGGTCACCCTGGTGGCTGAGCCAGAGCTGAGGAAGGCCACAATTCCCATCTTTTTCGATATGATGCAGTGTGAGCACAATTTCAGCCCCGGGCGCACATTTGAAATGGTACAATCTCCAATCTTATGCACCATGTGTTTTCTTTAAATACCATCAAAGTTTTTCGATACATCATGTGGTCTATTTGCCTGTAAGTGCCTGAATCCGCCATCCTTTTTGTGCCTTTTTTTTCCCATTATCAGAACCAATACTACTTTTCACGAAGGAAGTGTAGCACAATTATGTAATTTGCCCATAATTTTCTTCTTTTCAGTTTGAAAATGAACTGATAACAAGACTGGATCAAGAGGTTGAAGGAGGTCGAGGAGATGAGCAGTACAAAGTCCTACTGGAGAAAACGTAATTTTTGTCACTCACGCTAAAAGGCAACTCTTTCTTTTCTTGCACATTTTCCTCAGGAACCGAATAGACACATATTTGGTCCGAAATTATTCACAGGTGACTTACAGATTTAGTTTTAGTATTTTACTTATTTATTTTTATTTTTTTTTAAGATTTGGTAAGTCAAAGTAATCGGCAATGATTAAAGAATTACAAAACTATTATTGTGATAACTCTTGCATCTATCATAAATAATAATACCGTCATAATAATGTGCAAATATAGCAGATAGTGGGTCGGGGCAGCCTCTTACAGGCTGTCTGGTGACAAACCGCACGTATGGACCCACAGGTTACTGGAGCACTGCAGACGCCATAGATACCTGTCCCAGTCAGGTGAAGAGCTGGCGCTTCTGCTGAGCAGCCTGCTGGAGAATCTCCTGGCATACCGCACCATCACACATGATGAAAGTCCTGAGCATCGCATGAGCTGCACTGTCAATGTGCTGGTACGGCCCACTCCTGTGTTCACACAACGGCTGACATGTTTGTCCCTGAACCAAGGCAGTTATTTGACATGACATTAGTTTGCTTTCTCTTTCAGAATTTCTACAAGGAAAAAAAGAGGGAAGACATTTATATCCGGTAAGTCAGGCAGCCCTTTTGTCATCTGGATGTTTGATTAAACGCTCCTTTTTGATGTGTTCTGATCACTAGGTACTTGTACAAACTGCGGGATTTACACCTGGACTGTGAAAATTACACAGAGGCCTCATATACTCTCCTGTTACATGCTGAATTACTTGAGGTCTGTCATATTCAGATCTTACTTTTAACATTTTAAGATGTTGCTCTTACTTACACATCCGATGTATTGATTTTGTACCAGTGGTCTGACAAAACATGTGCACCTCATTTAATTCCTCGAGACGGGAAGCATGTGTGGACACAACAGGAGTTGAAAGAAAGACTCTTCCAGGAGATCATATGTTATTTGGACAAAGGCAAGGTGAGTATTGCTAATTCTGCCACTGGTCAATGTTTCAAAATTTAACATATCGACTTCAGGTTTCTTTGTTGTGCCGTTATTTGAATATTTCACACTAGGGCTGAATGATTTATTGTTTTTGGATCGAAATCGCGATTCCGGACAATGCGATCATGCGTTCACCAAAATGTTGTTTTTCTGCAGCGTTCCTGTTGTATCAACTATAATCTCATAAAAACACCACCTTCCTTCTTTTTCAATTAAGATCACCCATCAAAAGTGGCCTGCTACTCATGGCAGGTCAAAGGCGTTGAGCTGCTGCTTGCAAATTGAGAGGAATATTGAGCACCAACAAGCACCGTACCCAGGCACAAGCTACGAGCTGCGTTTGCGAGCTGACACGGCGTAACCTTGCCCGTTGGTGCAGATCCTCTCTTCTAAATAACTAATGCTCGCCTTCATGGCAGCAAATAAGTAGCCTAATCATGCCTAACCGAGCAAGAGGGAACAGAAGAAGCCCGCGATAATCGCTAAGTTAAAGTTGTGTCACCAAATAGCCAAAAAAATGCTTTGGTGTACAATAATGCTTTTCACTGATGTCTGGCTGGAACCGCGTTTAAGAGCAACCAGCTATAAACACAAGGTAAATTAATAAGTGTCTCGAGAGAAATTAGTTAAGGGCACGAACACCCCCCCCCAAAACTCAAAAACGAATCTGTTACATCAGCCAGGATGAGGCACTAAAAAACTCAAAATAATACTATCTGGTTACATCCATCATCCACTATCCCAACTGCTTATCCTAATGAGGGTCGGATTAAATATTTATGAAGTCATCTTTGTGTTTGTGTTTGTTTGCTTTGTTTTGAACCCTTCAGTGCCGAGTTATAGCAACATAATGATAGGTGTCAAAATAACATTCTTGGTTTTTTTTTAAATCAGTCTAGTTTTGCTAAGGAACTAGATTATTTTTTTTATTTATTGACTGTATTTATTGCAAAGAAGAAAAAGTAGACATACTACATGAATACGCAATATTTTAATGAAAAGAGACAGAGAGAGTAAATCAGACTTTTTTCTGCCTCTTAAGGGGAAATATTTACTTTTGACATGTAAATAAACTTGCATTGTAATTTTACACTTAGGTGGGTATCACGATAGGTACTATTAGTGTCAAGGGATTCAATATATATTTTGATATGAGCCATATTACTCTGCCCTCAGTCTCCATTTAAAACAAGGTAGTCCACGACAAAAGTGTGAAAAACAATTTCCATACGAAATTACATTTATGAACAGTGAACATGTCAGTTTGTGTCATAGAGTCATAATTGTAAAAGTTGCTATACATTATCAATATCCCCCTAAATCTTTATTTTTGTATTTATTTTTAGGGGGGGCGGGTGCGACGGCGGTGATTCGCAATTCAATCTTTTCCTGAAATCATTCAGCCCTATTGCACACTTGCTCATCAACGGATAGTCTGTGAAGTCATTAGCTATCTAACAGATAATCCATTTTATGATCCAGATGTGGGAGAAGGCTATTGAACTCGGCAAGGAACTGGCCAAGATGCACGAGAGCCACATGTTTGACTTCATGGAGCTCAGCCAGCTGCTGGTAAGAAGCTCCATATGGTGTGCATGTCAATTTGATTCAAGTATTTTGAAAAATGCACTTATATTTATCAATATTAGCAGTTTAGTGCAATATCGGTTCAGTAGTGTGTTGTACCCAAAGCGAAGCATGGTAGTAGGGATGGAAACAGTAGCCAGGGAGCATTTTGATCACCACTGCAGCAGTTGTTACTCTGCGGATGTGTGTGTCATATTTAAATGTATTTTGAAGAATCCAGTTAATGGTGTGCTGTTTAACAACAAAAAGAAAAATCACGCCTAGTCAGTTTTGTTGTTGCTGTTTTTTGTCATCAACACAACTTTATTATGAGCAACTGTGGTGCTTTGATATACAAGTGACACAATTTGAGTTATGATTGGCTTTTTTCATCCTTTGACTTAACGAGCCTAAAAGTTAACGGAAAAAAACACTTTTTGTGTCTGTTTGACTTCACTGTCGACTATTTAAATGATCTGGAAAAAAAAATCAACTCTCTGGCCTCATCTTACGCCTGTAATTTTACCTTCATTTTATTTTTACATTTCATATCTGACACTTTAAATGATTTTGAAACTTGTCATGTTGCGCCAAAAATAGCCTGTCAGAGACAGCTGTGTCAAAAAGCTGCACTGAACTGTGTGTCAATCTTTGCGGTGCACGTTCACATGCATTCAAATCGCATACAGAGTCTGCTGCACACAGCACCTTTACGGTTATAGTCCTGGGTGTCTTATTTAACTCTGGTTAGCAACAACAACAAAAAAAACATTAAAATGAAGGAATTGGATAGCGCTCGAAACAAATCAAGTGTACACATATGTAACGCTAGTGTAAACCGATGACTTCATCACTGCGCTTGGAAAACACAACACCTACATGTTACCGATATCACCGAGTCGTGGGGAAAGTTTAGCAACTCTTACATTTTTAAGGGATTGTACTTTCCCAAAAAATACAACATCGAACCGGTTACATTTCATCTTTGCAACTTTACAACTTGAACGAGTCGTGCTACTAATGTAGCAGCTTTGACCAACGTCCTTTGTATGCAGTGTACGTAGTACCTGCAGTGTATGTCGTGTGCCCGTTCATGATGGTGATGAAGGGAGGAGTGGAGTGAGGCTTCATTAAAATCTTGTCAGCAGCTTGAAAATTGCCACGTCCACCTTAAAATTTGCAATTCAAGCGGTGTATGAGGTTAGGTCACTCAACTCACGTCACAAGGGGCATTTTGTCAGATATAATTAGTAAATATCCTTCAAAGAAGGGTCTTCAAACTGTTGCCAAAGTAAACATAATGCAAGATAATCACACATGCATTGAAAGCAACCACAATTGTAACATACAAGGGATAACTCTCTGGACACGTGCGAAGAATTGCCATATATTTGGCAGTGTAGTTACCCTTTAAGCAATGGATATCTGAACACAAAGATTGCAAGATCACATGTATACAGACCATATTATAATAGTCACAAGCAGGTATTCTTTTTCCTCGGTAAATAACTAATATTAGTGCTGAACTGATGAGCTAAGAGGACTTGAGAGATTCCAGTGATGTCTTAAACTGTTCCCAGGTAGCCACTGTTCACACACCATAAATAGCAGCAGAATTGAAGGAGAAAGTGTGACCAAACCTGTTCAAATATTTTTAATTCCGTTTAATTTTGTCCTTACTTTATGTTTTTATAAAGTATATAGTATTGTAGAGTGCAAGTTCTCATTTAATTCATGGGGGTGGGGGGGCTGATACTGATGAATGGCATTTCCATTCATTTCAGTCAGGAAAGAAGAATATGAACAAATTAAGCTTGTATTTGAAGGCCCCACTGTATATTTGTTAAAAAACAAAGAGACGGACAACGTATGTTAACATTTGAGTTATGTCTTGCAGAAAAAACAAGCAGAGTTCTATGAAAAAATAATGCATGCCATGCGACCACAGCCAGAGTACTTTGCTGTTGGATACTACGGCCTTGGATTCCCTTCTTTCCTCAGGGTAAGAAACGATGAATAAACATACAATTTGATGTATTTATGAACTGGCTCTTTGAAATACCTTTTTTTTTTTCAACTCCTTGATGATTCAAGAGCCATGCCACAATGACGTCAATCCGTACTTCAGTATATAGTTTTTTTCCCCTTCTATAAACGCAAAGTTTAGCTATTTTTTAAATGGCCTTTGGTTGACCTATCAAAAAATACCTAGCCCACTTTCATTAAAACGATAACATTTGGGTGCAAATGCATTTCTGAAAGGGCATCCTAGTTTGAATGAGTTCTAATGTTTCTCAATACTTCTTTTTCATTCCAGAACAAGATGTTCATCTACAGGGGCAAAGAGTATGAGTGGCTCGAAGACTTCAGTTTAAAGCTACTCTCTCAGTTCCCAAATGCTGTTCGCATGACCAGCACAGCGCCCCCTGGAGACAACATCAGCAACTCTCCTGGACAGTGTATCCTTGCATTAGAGAAAACTGCTGAGCTCAATCAGAGTGTCCAAAATGGCTGGCTAAAATAAATCCTTGGGAGCTTTGCTTTTAGAAACCAGGGCTTGGTTGGATGAACACTAATGTAAATTACTATGAAACCTCAAGAGAACACTTTAAAAACAAAAATAAAACCAGCACTCTGTTTTTTAAAATTGTCTTTATTTTAAGTTTTCTTTATTTGTTGGCTCTTATGATTTTTTTTTGGGGGGGGGGGGGGGGGGTACAGGGCTCTCAGTATTCTAACAACTACAGTCATCGTAATGGTGCAGTGATAGATATTCAGTCGTCTGTTTTTCTTTTTTTCTATGTCGTCAAACTATGTTTAGTGTGACCCACCCGGTGTGTGGCACAAGGAAGTTTGGGCACCACTGATCTGGAGAATAGCAGTCACACCCACGTTTATGAATGATGGACCTTTAAACATGTTATGACCACAATATTCTCAGTTATGACCACAATATTCTGATTACATTTATTTATTGGATTTATTTCATGCAGAAAAAAAAACATGCTCTCCTTATAAGTGTAGTGTATAGCAGAGTGGTGCTCACATTCAGAGCGGCAACAACACATCCACAATGTAAGATATTTTCATATTTGAAGTATGCAATATTTTTCAAATGGATTTCAATGAGTCACAAGTCTTCGGAAAAGTCACAAGTCTTCGGAAAACTCCATGCTCCGTGATTTCCAGACTTCACCGAATCACACCACTTCGTTGGTTGCGCACAAATGTCTAAGTTACACATGGGGAAACCTTTCAGCTGTATCCCTCGTCCAGAGAGGAGTCTGCGCATAGATGAAAAGTGTGTCATCACATGCGTAAAAAAAAAAGACTTGGCGTGTACAGGAGAATATAGCCCTATATTTTTATTGGTTTTAATGTCTGAAGGTGGGATCCCTCCATCGGTAATCTTACTGTTTTTCCAGTCAAAATGTAGAAAACAAATCATCTTTTGATTAAGGCACACATTCTTTTTTATTTTTTTTAAAATGCTGATTCACCACCATTTGACTGTCCTTCCACAGTACTAGTTGTCTTTCTCCTTAGTCGAACCTCAGGCATCCAGAGTTTTACTGTCAAGCCAGTGCTCGTCGTACCAGACCAGTTTAAAGACAAGGGTGTTCCAGAGCAGATATTAAAGTGATTAAGAGTTCCTTTAACCACGACAGATTTTTAAGGTCTTGCCATTAAATCACCAACTCTCCGTTCTTGCAGTTATTACCGAACCAATGAAGTGGACCAATTCCAGTATTCTCGGCCCTTCAGAAAAGGTGAAAAGGATCCAGACAATGAGTTTGCAGTGAGTGTGGTTTGATGTTCTTATTCATATAATTTTTTAAATCACGTCCAGAAATTCTCTGAAATGCATAAACAACCCTGTTTGCACATAAGTCACTATTTAAGTTCTCCCCTACAGACCATGTGGATTGAGAGAACCACTTATTTAACTGCCTACCGCTTCCCTGGGATTCTGAAATGGTTTGAAGTCAAATCTGTCTCCGTGGTAAGAAGCGGCCTCATGTTGTTTTCCAGTCCGAAAGGGTTAGCATTGCTTTCACTTATTCTTCCACCTATTTCCAAAACACTCTCACCATGGACAGGAGGAGATCAGTCCTTTGGAGAATGCCATAGAGACCATGGAGATGGCCAATGAAAAGCTGAGTAACCTGGTGCAGCAGCAAGCCTGTGATCGCTCATTGTCCATCAACCCACTCTCCATGATGCTCAGTGGCATCGTTGATCCAGCAGTCATGGGTGGCTTCTCCAATTATGAGAAGGTTTGCGCCTCTGTTCTGCCACGACACTGCTCACCACAGTCTTTGGGATTTGTAGCTGTGTTATGTGCGAGTGTATGTGTGTGTGTATAAAATAATTGCTTGGGGCCTTAATTTGGTCAGGGGTGCCCCTGTGTATACTGTAGTGTCAAGGAAGGTCGGAGGGGACGCTACACTGCACACAGACTGAACGTTAGCCTGCCATGACGAATGGAAAACATTGCCGTTGGTGCTTGAAGATGGGCCAGCAGCAAGTCTGCTGTATGGGACCAATTTGCACAACAGTTAAAAACAAAAAAATGTTGATTGTTGTTAAGATAGACAACTTGTGACTTGCACATATGTGACTTTCTCCCACCTCTGGTAAATACACTTCAAGTGTATGTTTAATTCCTAACCCCAATAAAAAGAAGGACCATGAGTTATTAATGGCCTCGAGCCTGCTCTGTTCACAAGGGGACTGCTGTAGCTTATTTGTCACGATGTTGAAACATCCTGCATCGAATGTAGCTTGGGGCAACATTTGAAGGGTGCATGTTTATGATTCTTTAAAACAGTCCGTTCTCTTTAGGCCTTCTTTACCGACACCTACATTCACGAACACCCAGAAGACCATGAGCGTATTGAGGTCCTGAAGCAGCTCATTGCTCTGCAGGTAAATCTGTGCACCAGCTTTCTCACTGACACGAGTCTTAAAGCACACAATGTTGCGTCACACTTGACCGCCCGCCTTGCCCCTCCAGATCCCTGTCCTGGCAGATGGCATTCGCATCCATGGGGAGAAAACGACAGAGCAGCTGAAGCCCTTACACAACCGCCTGGTTACTTGCTTCCAGGACCTTCGGGAGAAAGTGGAGAAGCATTACGGCGTCATAACCTTGGTGCGTTGCCAGATGCACGCTCAATTTTAAAGGAAGAAAAAACGCGAACGTGATCCGTTGGCCCTCTTTCCTTCCTACCGCCCTGTTCACATCCAACGCACAATCAACATTGTTTTAGTCCTGGCTAATACGTTTTCGCCAGCGCTTTGCGGCTTTCATTTTTTTTTTTTTCACCATCAATGTGGCCTTCGCCTGCCAACATTCCCTCATGATGCTTAATCCTATTTGTGTGTCCCAGCCCTGCTCTCTCACAGAGAGAAAGAAGAGTCGCGTGGGCTCGGTGGTGATGCCCTACATCCTGTCCTCCACGTTGCGCCGCATGTCCACTGTCTCAACCCTCTCCAATGCCTCCTCGGCCCTTTCCAGCGGCTCTATATCCTCCGACGGACCTTCAGGCATTTCCTCCCAAGAGTCAGTCCCCATACTCCCTCGTTAGGCCCCTTTGTCTCCCTTAGCCAGTGTCCCTGTTCCCCCTAACTGATCACGGGGCCACACCTCTCTTCATTGGTGGTTTTTGCAACCGCTTATCTCCACCCTTTTTCATCCTGCCGCTTCTTTTTCTCTTTCCCCATGATTCCCAACCAGTTCCTTGTTGTCCCGCCCCAGCGATCGCCGGACCTCAGTGTTGTCCCGCTCAGAGGAGGACAACAGGATCGCGAGAAAGAACAGGAAGGAGTGGAGTGTGAGCAAGTCTCAGGTCCTGCTGGAGAGACAGTCGGATGCAGATGAGGTGAGTACTTTGCTTTTTTCATTTCGTGAACCAGTGCCACAATCATATTGTTTATTTTTATTATTATTATTATTATTGTGTTATGCACCTGTGAGTTGAGAGTAGTTGGATTGGATTGGATACAACTTTTTTGTCAACTGTGCTGTATGTGTAATGTGTAGTTCAACTGCTCTGCATCATGAAAATTCTCACCTTTGTTTTACACTTTAATCCCAGAGTCCTGCGGAGAAGCAGCAGCGACCCAAGAGTTTACAACTGGGCGACAGACGACTGACGCTCTCCTTGTTCCAGGGTGTCTCGTCCCAGCTCAGCCTGTCCAACCCACTCAGTCCTCTACCTGCCTCTCCTCACACGCCTCTCACACCACGCAGCTCAAGTATGGAACACAAACTACCGCTCTGACACACACACACACACACACACCACTGCCTGTCATCGTTTCATTTTCTGTCAGTCATGACGGATATACCTACCTTGTGTAAGCGCATTCTGCTCTAAAGCCCAAATTAGGCCTCACACACACGCATGTTCACAGATGCATGCCGTCTGGATCGGGATCATTTGCTCTCTTATGTGGTAGGTTTTTCATCGCTGCTCAGTGACAATGATGCCAACACCATTGACACCCCAGGGACCCCCCCACCAATGCCTCCAAAGAAACACCCGCATGAGATTGACATCGCTGCCTTCTCTTCAGAGGTGCATCTGCTCAAAGCAAATGCCATCCCACCCACTAATGCATATTTAATGGCGTATAAACGCTTAAATATTCAGAAATATAACACCACTCTCTGCTTCCTTGCAGTTCATTCCTCCGCTGCCAGTGAAAATTGATAGCAAGCCTCCACCACCGCCTCCCAAAACCCGGAAGTCCATGTTCCCCTCATATGAGCACAGCCCCCAGTAGGGCCACACAGACCATCAAGCTGCCGCTTCCTCCATGCAATGCTGTGATAAAGTACAGCTTCATTTGTGAGACGGTGGGACGGCACAGTTCACAACAGATGCAGGACCATCTAAGTGATGTATTTACAATTTTCAGAGGCCTTTTTCACAACCCTCAATGAAAGATCATGTGGAATACTATTTTGGGTGCCGCCAGTTTTTATGAAATTGTTCGATTTTATTTGTTTCTCGATCAGAGATCAAGCTTGACGCTGCTTAGGCATTCCGTATTTCAACAGGTAAAAGCTGTATTACATACTTAACGTTAATCATGAGCAGGGAAAACAATTCAGAGCTAACTGTGTGTTGTAGTTTGTGCGTGCAATTGCGGTTGTGGGTGTTAGAGCTAAAACTTTATGTTTCAGAGACACTGGATGGCATTATTGAATGTGATGCACATTTATTGTTCGTTTTTGATGCGGATGCTGTAATTGTTTGCCTTCAAGCAGCATCATGTTGGTGCTTTTTATTCAAAGGAATAGTTTGACATTTTTTGGATGAAAATGTTCTTTCTTTAAAATACACTGCAGAGTATTTTTATGGGCCAAAAACTCAATCTCGCCTGGGCCACTTGATGTAGCTTATAGCATCTGACTGAAAACGGTGATTCCTGCTAATACCATATGAATATTCCATTTCATTTCCAATTTCATTTGACAACATTGATGATGGCTAGAATATGCAACTCGAGCTACAGTTTTGCTTGCAAAAAACCCAAAAACGTTTGAGCATCTGATATCTAGCTGTGTGCAGTCATCTTTTTACTCCGCGGTTTTGCAAAGCTAACGGGCTCCCTGCTGCATTTACGCCACACGTAAAATATCAAACTATTCCTTTGAAGAATCCGAAACACTGTATGGTACAAACACGGAGGCCTTTTGAAGTTCAGATTTATCTTCATGTCTCCATGAATTTCCTGGTTCTTCCTGAAATTAACTTATTGTTGTTCGTTGTATTTCAACATTTCTGTTGTATTGCAGATCCAGTGTGAAAATATTTTTTTCTTTTTTCGCATATTATATCGCATCATATATTTCATCATGCTATACATGTATTTACCGCCAAATTGTGTGTGCCAAAACAATGCCATGGAAACAATGAAAGTTGCCAGTATTTAAATTTAAATGTTAGTTTTTTTTAAAATGGTTTCAAGAGGATTAGATTTTTTTTCTACTGCACACAGATGAATATACATTTGAACAACCGTTTCATAGAATGATTTTATACGCTCTTGTTGAATGCATAAAATTAAAAACTTTCTGCAAACTTTTAAACTTGTCTCCTTACTCTATGCTACTGTTACCATACCAACCAGAGTGTTTTATTCCTATTCAAGGTTACAGCATCTAAGATGCTGCTGCACTGAGACTGATGTGTTTCAAATACAATTAGTGTAGGTGATGGAAAATGCTACCGAATAAGCTAACACTAATCTTCAAGCTGTTGGATGTCTACAGGGAGGAGTGTATAGGATGCTTATTGCTAGTTGTTTGATGGGTCTTCTCTTTATACATTTGGATTGCTAATGACCTATTCCTTAATGACAGAGTGTGCCACAGGATGGCACTCTTGGTTAAATTTCCCATGACAAATAACTATTCCAAGTGATATTGACCCAAGCAGACAGATGTTAGCCTGGCTTGCAGTAGCCCCGTGTACCTGGAACTATGCCATGGAGTCCACCACCTGTATTTTATACCACTCGGAACTTGATGCCGTCGTCAATCTTAGGAGATAAATCTGAGTCCAAGGGACGAATGGATCATTAAGTGACGAGGCGGGCTACTTGGTCACAACTTGTGGAATTGTGTTAAAGAGGCAGCATTTACTGCCTTTTTAGGATCGCTTGGGTGAAAAATGTACAACTTGACTGTATCGTCAAACTCCAGTCCTCATGATCCGGTGTCCTGCTTGTTTTACACATTTCCCTTCTTCAACACACTTGATTAAAATGATCAGGCTGTTGCAGAGCTTGGGGATGAGCTGCTCATTGGAATCCAGTGTGTTAGGAGAGGCAAACATCTAAAACGTGCAGGATACTGGCCCATGAGGACTGCCGAGTTTGATACCTGTGGTTGATTCTGTCCTGTCGATCTTGAGCAACTCCATTAAATTACATTTTGAATATGTAAAATGTATGCATGTCATCGTAAAATCAAACTAACAGTAACATTTAAAGAACTATAATGATGTGACTAATGTTCCTATGCACTGACCAGTGATAATGTTACAGCTTTCTCAATAATGGTATCCAACACAAGCTCTGGATAAAATAGCAATGCATTGACAAATGTTCAATTTTGGTTCTCACTATCACAGAAATATTCTTTTAATCATGTTTATTTTGGCTGATGCTTGTGATGGTGTGGAACTTGGAGCGAGGTGTGTGAGCTCTGTCACAGAAATATTCTTTTAATCATGTTTATTTTGGCTGATGCTTGTGATGGTGTGGAACTTGGAGCGAGGTGTGTGAGCTCTGTTAGTATTTGTGTTTAAAATGCCAAAAAATACCAGTCCATTGCACGTACAGAAAATGTTCAAGAAAAGACCCATCTACATCACCATTTGGATATTATTATTGCTTGTGTGTTCTTCTGTTGAGCCAAAGTGAGGCTTAGCTCCACTCCAACGGATAAAGGCAATAAACGATGAAGGCTGTGGCTTTGGTATGATTGAACTGCTCTCAACAAAAGAAAATGCGGCCTTCCGTTGGCTTGCTGGAGGCATCACAGGCGTCCGGGATTAGCTCATCTTTGAACCTCAGTGGGTGGTGCCACAGGGTGTAAACCAGTCGAGTATGGCAAATATGTTTTATTTCCGAGTTGCCGAGGGTCGATTTGTTCACCATGAGGGCACTGTTCAGGAACACCAGGGGTCTCTCTCTCTCTCATTCTCACTCATTCACTCACTCGCTCACTCACACACACCAGCCCACTGTCGAGCATTTACTGCACGTGCAAGTATTTTTACTGTCGAGTGTTTTGCTGAGGGTGCTATCTGCTGACCTGAAGAAGAACTCTTGAACCTTCTTTGATTTAAACAACTAAAAAAAAAAAACTATTCACGCTGTGGGTAGCTCGTGTTTTATTAATATGCTCTGTGCCCTCAATGTCACATGTATTTTTCAACATTTTTGGAGGGGCCTAACACTGTCCGGCCCACTATGCTTGTGCTTCAGTTATATGCGCCAATGAAATATTTACATTGACAGGTTCTGTGTGATGAGCACGTGATCCGAATAGTGAACACTTAATTTGGTGGCTGTGATGTGTGCACAGGAGATCTACTCCCGGCAGATTGTTTGTCAAGTTTCACGCAAAACGTGAAATGACACATACATGCATACACAGAGCAGAAATAAGAATGCGCCGCCACATCATTTCTTAATATTCATCACACATTCACTGTTTGCCCTAATGTAATAGAACTCAACTCATTTTTTTCCAAGTTATTGCCCAGACAAATATGGAGTGACAGGCAATTAGATGCATCCATCCATCCATCTATTCATCCATCCATCTATCTATTCATTTTCACTACCGCTCATCTCGCTCAGGGTCCCGTGAAGCTGGAGCCTATCTCGGCCGACTTTGGGCAAATGGTGGTTTACAACATATCCTCACACAACCTCATGAGATCTAATACACAACCGTTGACCACTGCAAACTACACTCACCACAATAAACATGTTGTGAAATGAATACCATACTTCAGTTTCAATCAAAACTTCATTAGCATTATTTACACGTGTACCTAATTTTATGGTTGAGTGACTGAGAAAGAGACAAAAACAGCAGACCCATTAAGGTGAGATATTGCAGTGCTTTCTTTTTATTGATTAATGCAATCGTGATTAAACTTTGAAATGACATTCATTTTGGATATTCCTGTCGAATACAAATCATACATTTCGCACGTTCACGAAGCATGGCGTCAAGCCTTCAGTGCGCATCAGAGAGAGAGAACGTAGAGATAGTGACTGTGTTGACAATATCTGGCGTCTCCTATTCTTCTTCTTCCATTCCAAATGCAGCAGTTCTCCAGTCTCTGCAAACCATCCCAAAAATTGCTCAAAACATTACAGATCTATTGCGTCTTGCGCCGGAAAGGTTTTATGCTTGTGCTTCAGTTCTATGGACCAATGAAATATTTACTTCCTATTCTTATTCTCTTAGAGCAGCAGCTCTCCAGTCTCTCCAAACGATCCTAAAAAGTGTCCAAAACGTTAAAGGTCTATTGCGCCTTGCCCCCGGAAAGGTTCAAGCCCCCCCCGTTGGTTGCAGAAAGCAGATCATGAAGGACCAATTTCACCCTGCCCACCACCTGTTGCCCACCAGGAAACACTTCAGATCAATCAAAACTCTCATCGCAAGATTCGGAGGTAATCCACACAAGCGCCAGGAGAACATGAAAACTCCAAACAGAAAGGTCTCCAGCCAAGCTTGAAACTCGCTCGCCAAATGTTTCACTGTGCCAGCGAACATCAAGTAACTCAAGTAAATATTGAAAAGGAAACACATAAACAGAAAATGCTTTGAGTGTGAATATTTTCAGTCGCTGGATATCTTGAAGAAGTACATTTTTAGAAAACATTTCTGCTAGAAACATTCTATAAACTAAAAAGCTTTGAACCCCATTTTCCTCGCTAATACGACACATTTTAATCAGAGGTGGGCTTTTGTGTCCCTAAACATATTTTCAAATATCGATTTACATTTTTTTAATTGGCTTTTGTTTTTAAGTTTGGCCTATCAAGCCTGCACAAAAAAGATTTTTACCATGCGTGTAATTTACGGCTGATCATGGTTTTGAGGAGGACCCACTTCTGCACAGAGGTCTTCCTGCAGGACCCTCATGCTGTTACAGATAACATTGAATAGCACCATATCATGCATTAAATGTTGTCCACTCTTTTCAAGATTTCAAATTTTTTCCCCACATGGGATTTTTGATATCTTACCTTCCCCTCTTGGGGATTTTGGTCAGGGGATTTGTCGACTGTGGCCTGATGAAGCCCTTTGAGACCCTTTCGTGATTGAGGGCTATCAAAAAAAAAAACATGAGCTTGACTTTCTCAGGCGTGCCGTACTTGTATGCTTGCACGACAATACAAAATCTTGAACATGTTTCTATTACAACGGCACAATTGGATTATAACAGTGTTTTGCAAGCTTTATTGAGCTCAGGCACTTTTTATGCATTACAAAATTGTCACGGCGCACCACCTAAAAAACAAAGAAACCAAAAAAGAAAGATAGATAGATAGATAGAAAGAATAAAATGATCTTGTCTCAAATTCTTCACAAATTGACTTACACGATGTAGAATTTGGGCCTGTTTAGCTGAACTCACGGATGCGATGCTCGCAATAAGTTAACTCATTCAGAACCAGCCAATTCTAAACCAAGTCTGAAAAGACGTTTAAAAACGTCTTTGGGAGTGAATGAGTTAATGGTGAATTGTACCCTCTGCATGCTAGTGTAAGATTTTTTTTATTTTTATTATCCTGATTGTCACTATACAATGCCGGCATAGATGGATAAACAAACACACTATTTGTCGTAGATAAATAATAATTTCCAATGACTTGGGTGATGTTGTCTGGAGTGTCGGGGAATCACTGGAATATAGTGAAAAAATTTGTGACTAATAAACTGGTCCTTCAATTGTTGATCCTTGCGGGACTGCGAGCGGATTGGTGTTTCTGCTCAGGCACCTTCAGACATTTCAAACATGGATACGCATCCATGCAGATGTTAAAATCATGGATCAGAGCTTTCCAAAGTGTTTTTTTCCCATAGATCAGCACCATGGCAGAAACCGTGGTATAGATGGATGTGAAGAATAACGTCAGCGTGATGGCGTTCTCGTGATGCACGGCTATCTGGTAGTTCACATACAGGTCGACCATGAGGAAGAGGAGGAAGACGGCCACCAGGGAGAGAGCCATTTGGATCACCCTCATCTGAGTGCCCAATTTGGGGACATGAGCGCCGTTGGTGCTGGCCTTCATGCGGCAGAGATGCACCGCCAGGTGCACGCTAATGGAGATGCAGCATTTTACCATGAACATCCCCGGCAGCACATCTGCAAGGATCAGATAGAGGGCCTCGTAAATCTTTCCAGGCTTTGTGTCGGGCATTAAGACCCCGCAGTCTTTGCCTTCCCTGGTGTCATTGACGGCGTGGAAGACCACCAGCATGGGCATGCAGGTCCCCAGGCCACTCAGAGGGATGAGGAACACAGCAAGTGTCACATGCTTGATGATGGTGGCTTGGATGTGTGTGTAGCACTGGTTGGGCGTGCTCACCAGCTTGGTGCTGTAGTAGAATGTCAGGAAGCTGCTGTCCCACATGATGGTGAACTTGAGACTGAAGGTGATGACCAGCATGACGGCGTAGGGCATCTGAGCGATGTGACACTTGCTGTCCACCTCGTCCATGCTCATCCAGAAGTAGCAGACAAGCTGATGAGTGATGTTTGCCAAAGACAAAGCCACGATGATGCTCT
Source organism: Hippocampus guttulatus (assembly GCF_054856545.1). Lineage (NCBI taxonomy): Eukaryota > Metazoa > Chordata > Actinopteri > Syngnathiformes > Syngnathidae > Hippocampus > Hippocampus guttulatus. Next base: position 8,303,261 of record NC_141265.1, on the reverse strand, counting down.
CGCTGGGGCTCCACTGCTTCTTCTGCTTGGAGTTCAACACGCTCATCAGGAAGATGTAGAGATTAAAGAACACCGTGGTGACAGCCGACATGCCCGTCAAGAGCCACAGGGCCATTTTGTTTGCCCCAAGCATGATGAGAAGCTCCCTCTTTCTCTCCAACTCCTCACATTTATTTCACGGCAGTAACAATCTGCCCCCTTGTTGAGTCGTTCTTTTATAGGCCAAGTCCGAATCTTCTGTTGGAGTTTGAAAATGCAGTGGCTGGGTCAAGCTTTTTTTTTTTTAAATTTAAATTGTCACTTTCAATTCTACTTAAGAGTTCTTCTTACATTTTCTTCACAATCCTTTTCAGCACCTTTGGCTCTGTCTGAAGAATCACATCTTTGGTTTTCTTAATCCAAGTGTTAATCCTCACCTGAAGTTGCCTGCAGGACGCAAGGTGAAGCTCCGCGAGCGACAGAGATTTATACGTCCGAGCATTTCATGCGATTTGCATCAGCCGTGACCACAGGAAGTGATAAGGGTGTATTTGCATTCACACGGCATGAACAGGATATGTGTTCAGTGCGATTGATCCTGTATTTTGATCGGTGCGCCTTGATGGCCCAAGTGGGACTTCTCATGCAAGCATATTCCTGCAGCCTGGCCACATATTTACAAACACCAGTCCGCACACTCACACTCCTATTTGCATGCTACAAAAAGCACATAACCTTTCTATCACCTTGAGGAAGTTAATGCAGTTCTGACTGTGCGGTAGGAAGAATCACACAAAGAGTGCAATCACATGTTTGTCATCTCTTAAAGCTTATTTTGCCTGCACAAATAGTCAAACAATAAATAATCACGTTTCACAAGAAATTGATATCCTCAGGGTTTTTCCCCCTCACAAAAAGCACTGACAGTAAGGTAAATTGCTGATCAGCAAAGTTTCCGGTTCTCAATTTTTTTTCCAAATAGAAAAAAAAAATCAAGAAGGGAAAGCCCTGAGCTTTTTCCATTTAAAAGTCATATACCACCACAGAGTGAAATTAAAAGGAAATGAGCTTTCTGATTGAAACTGCCAGACAAATATTTGCAAGCCCTCGTCTTCATTTCAACACTTTTTGCTGGCTTCATTACAGTAGGACATGCTTCTGTGTGCACATTCAATCTCTGAAACCATTCTCTTGCCAACGTGCGCACCTTTTACCGTTTAAATTGGGCAAACAGAAAAAAGGGACATTTAAATATATATAACTAACAGTGTTCAAGTGGACTTTGGGTGAAAAAAATAACAACAAGAACAGTGATTCAGGTGAAAATCAAAATGGAATCATTTGGCTTGTTTGGAATTTTGAATCCGATTCCGAACATTGCCTCATTTATGGCGGGGTCACATTCCAAAAATTATCCGTAATACCCAAGATCTATTAAATAGAGGTTGACTTTTTATTCATCCATCCATCCATCCATCCATTTTCTGATCCGCTTATCCTCAGCTGTCTTCGGTCAGTAGGCGGGGGACACCCTGAACTGGTTGCCAGCCAACACGCAGACATACAACCATTTGCGCTCACACTCACACCTAGGGATCATTTAGAGTTCCCCATTAACATGCCATGCATGTTTTTGGAATGTGGGAGGAAACCGGAGTACCCGGAGAAAACCCACGCAGGCACAGGGAGAACTGTCACGTTTTCCATGATGGTAGTTGGAGGACCCCAAAAAGCAGGGAGGAGCAGAGTGGATTGACCAAAATGTATTTACCAAAAAAAAAATACACACGGGAGTACAATGGAAAAAAAACACTAAGCCGAAGTACTCAAAAAAATGCCTGGAAATCACAAGTATCAAACCAAACTATAACAGGAAACAAAACATGACAGGAGCACACGTATGCTCACACACTCACGGCTCACAATGACCCAACAAAGACTGACAGGTACTCAGGGAAGTAAATACAAGCTAAGTGACGAGACAACGAGAAACACCTGGACAAGACACAAAGGGGTGAGGGAGCTCATTGGTTACATACAAGGAACACTGATAACGAGAACAGGTGGCGAAAAAAGGGCACATGAGGAATCAAAACCAAACGTAACCAGACCGAAACATAACAAGAACATGCAAACTCCACACAGGGAGGAAGGCCGGAATCGAACCCTGGACCTCTGCACTGTGAGGCAGGCGTGCTAACCATTGGCGGACCGTCCCACCCCTTTTAATTTATCTAGATATTTATTGATGTATTTTGATTTACATCTCTGCTAAGCAACAACGAACCCCCAAAACATGGCTCCCATCCTTCTACATGCTAGTTTACAGCTGTTTATTTTACAGCACACAACACAACACATCTGCAAACAATTGTCAAACAACCGGACATGCTTTCAATTTATTACATTCAATTTAATTTAACAATAATAATAATAATAATAACAATAACCCTGAATTCTGATGATATTAATCGAATGGCAAAAACATTTATAGCACGAATACTGTACTGTACAACATTGTCTATACAGCAAAGCACTACAGTATATTCAGCACATGCAGGTATACATACAGTAATGGTATACAGTACATTCATAGAAGAGTACTAGTCCTCGTATTCGTTCATTATTATAGTGGCTTGGGATTTTCACTCAAGTAAAAGATTGTTCCTCCACCACGGCTGTCTAAAAGCTGTCCCAGGGCAGAATTTGTCACTGATGGTCTTCGTGTGCCCTCCTTCTTGCAGCTATTATTAATGCAACATACAAAGAAACGTGATCAGGATAAATGAAGAGCTTTTGAAGAGAAAATGGTCAGTAAGCACCGCACTGACTGCCTTAACCGGGTGGAACCTGAGGATGTGTGCCCAAACTAGCCATTAGACTAAAAAGTAGTTGACCGGTTGCTGTGCAAAAAAACAAACGCAAACAAGACAGTGGTGCAACACGCCGCTGTGCAAATGAAATTTTCCAAAAGGCAAATACAAGGCCAGGGGAAAGCGACTGTCTGGCCTTGTTTATGCACATCATCAGAATTTTAGATGGCAATTTGTTTACAGCAGAATGACATCTGCATGCTAATGCATTGCCCCAGACTCTCCCAAATAGGTTGTTTTTAAAGGGGTAAAGTGTCATCTCTGACGCTTCATTATACCCGACTTGGAACTCTGAGCGAATAGGTCAGGGAACCAAAAGTGAGATTGAGACAGCACAGTATTCCGCTCTTGAGCTTGTTAGTTAAAACATTATTTTATTGTGCTTACACCTATTGATCAAAATGCACTGAACTAGCTTTAGGCAATGGAAAAGGAAGCACTCAAGCATAATACAAACTATTTGTTATTTACAACTTTCATAAATCTGTGCTACATTCACTTAATATTGAGATGTTTTCCACACTGACGGTAATGCAAAACATAGACAGTGCATCATGGAGGACGTCCAGTCGAATAGATGAGGTCCGATTCTATCAAAAGTCCTGCAAGTATCTGCATATTAAATATATGCCTTCACGGTTGTGTTTAAGAGGCTGCTTGGCACCATTTGTCAAGGCAACAGTTTCTCCAAGATCTACACTTAAAGTAAAAACATGTTTGACACTTTGAATAAAAAAAGTTGTGTTTTTTTTTAACGCTTCATTTCAGAAGTCCATAGTGTATAAATTGTAGTTACACGGGGTAACCGTAGCGATGGTCGTATTTGAGTGGCGGAAGGGGCTTTCTCACTGAAGCGCTTTGTTTTGACCCCTTGTCACTGTTGCTGGGATGGCTGCCATTGGACTCATTGACACTGGTCAGGCGGTTCCCCACCGAGCTGTAGGACACCCCTTGGTGGGTGCGGTAGCCCAGGACTGAGCGGTAACTGGAGTTCCTACTGGAGGGGTGGCTCTCTGGGGCACGGGTATCCTCCCTGACGAAACACACGAGTCTCACTCAGAGAATACGACTGAATGCTCTCAATATGCTCTCTGTTACGATACCTGATTTCATTGGCAACCTCCTTCTCGTAGCGTAACTTGAGGCAGCAGCAGACCGTGAGCCAGATGGCCAGCAAGAGGAGGAGGAGGAGGAGGAGAGCACCTATCACAGCCCCGACTATGACGCCCACTCGATTGGTGGCTGGAAGACAGGATGTCATTTTACTCGACACGCTTTTGTCAGATGTCCTCCTCTGAATAGCCACAGCACGATGACCGCTGCGCCCAATCCAATGAGATGCAATGAAAGAGCTGATGTGAAAAAGATAATCATGTCTCGTATTGATTGAGTCGTATAAAATTAACAATAGACATGGGGGGATATACTATGGAAAATACAATATTTGAATTGCTTGTTGACAAATAGGTCTCTGGAGTGCCTGCCCAAGTGTAAAATGAAACAACTCACACTGAAAAAAAACAAGTGGAACATGTACATCGGTTGCACGCGATTAAAATACGGTAAGCCGGTATCATTTTCCCGTGTTTTCCTCAAAAACAAACAAATGACTTGCATGAGTTTAACACATTTAATCATGTGCATAATCATTTGCAACTGAAAATCAAGAATTTTTTTCATTGTGGTAGATGCATGAGTAATCGACTCAATCGACAAGTAATTGATTATATGATTAATAATTTACCCGTCTGTTACCCTTTAGTCATTTCGTTTAGATCATTGAGACTGGTTTATTAATTTAAAATGATTCAAATGCTTGGAATTTCAGCTTCTCAACAGGGAATACGAGACGGTTTCCGTAGCCCTGCATATAAGCAGACTGATCATCTTTGTGTTGAATCGAAATAAAACATTTGCCTTTACTTTGGAATACAATGATCAAAATATTTGCCTATTTTCTGACATAACCAATAACGTAATTATGAATCATTTATGTTGCTGCAGAAAATGTGCTCAGAGTAAACCGATCTTCCGTCCTGCTTATTTACCAAGCAATTGCCCCCACCACCCAAAAAACTAAATCAATCCACCCACGACGCGATCAGATAGGCTGGGTGAAAATCCAGAGTCACTTTCAAGAGACATCGTGAAATGTGATGCCCCTGCTATCGCGTCAAATTTAAAGGGCAAGCAAAGACGTATTGACTTTTGTTTGATCTCCTGATTTGCGTTAGCTAACAGCGTTATCCTGTGGCACACACTGTACTTGATTGCTTGATGAAGTTGCTGATTGTGTATTTATGTTTGATGAGGTGCCGGTGTATGAACTGCTCTTGTCGCCACTTCCTGGTTAGCATGGTAACGAAATCCATGTTTGGCATTGATAGTATACAGGACAGAATGTCTGGTCGCTCACTTGCATGAAACTTGCCCTCTCGAATGCACGGAGCTCAGCATGCGACACAAATTTGAGTACAAGTCTGCTGTAGTTCGTTATCCTGGGATTATTATGACAAAAGCATATCACTTTGAGACACTCGAGAGCCGTTTTAAATTTCAAGTAGCTTCATGAGTTAATCAAAAGGCAGCATTTTTGGATTGTAAGATGTTCCTGAGAGGTTCAGAAAGTCAAATTAGTACTGATGTCCTCCTTTACTTACGGTTGTATGCCTGCAGGGCCTGTTTACACTGAGCTTTGCCAACAGGGTTTTTGGCCTCACACACGTAACTTCCAGCATAGCTGTCTGAATGGTTCTTGATCAAATACTCCCCATTCTGTGTGTCTGAATAAGAGACATCCCAGAGGAACATGTAATTAAGGCAGCATGCTTTAGCCGTTCCGCATTTCAGCTAACAGAAAGTGCCTTACTTAGAGGCACGGCCAGAGGTGGTTCTGCACCGCCGCTTTCTCTTCTCCACGAATACGTAAGAGGAGAGGATCCCTGGTACGATTTGCAGCGAAGAGTGACCGGACTGCCTTTCTCCTCCTTGCCGTCAATCCAACATTTTGGCACAGACGGGGGAACTGGTGAGAGGAAAAAAGGAAATCACAGTGTCATTGGGAAGTGGAAGACAGAACGTGACGACAGCTTGAGAAGGACATTCCATTCGAGTGAGAAGCGAGTAAATTTACTGGTAAAACCAGTTGAGGAGAACTCTTCCTCACCCATAACGACAAGAGTTACTTTCCGCATGTCGACTCCTGGCACTTTTTTGACTTTGCACAGGTAGGTGGCCGTGTCTGAAAGCCTCAAATCGGTGATGGAGATGGACGCGTCCCCTCGCTTGGGGTCGCCTACGAAGCTGAGCCTGCCAGAGAGGCTGGGGTCATAGTTGTGTATACGTCCTTCGGTGTAGGCCAAGATCTGATAAACAAACATGAAAGAGGAAAGCAGGTTTTACTACTAACATACAGTAGCTCAAAGTTATAACATGACATTGGATGGTTGCAAAGACACAAAACCTGCCCCACCCGTGTTCATAGTACGCCTACCAGTTTGTCTTTCTGCGTCATGTCCGGGCTGACGTTGGACCATTCAATATCCAGCTCCCCAGTGTCTTGGAGCCCAGGGGTGTAGGTGCAGCCGATCAGGAGGTTTTCACCCTGGGCCTTCTGGATGGTCTGCGGACCCGTGGATGTCACCTGCATGGCCCGTGTCACATCTGTGTGTTCATACAAGTTTGAAACAACTCAAGGCTCATTTTGTCATTCAGAACGTCCACCTATCAGGTAGCAGACATTTTGACACTTTCAAGAGCAGAACTCACCAACTTGCTTGAAGGTGAGAACTACTTCGTGGCGACTGATTAATGCAAAGGGCTACCGATTTAATCAGCTGATATCAGTTCTTTAAAAAAAAAATGGTCATAAAAAAATCATTCAAATATCAGAATCAATATTTGGCTTTAAAAAAATCCACATTGGCCCCAATTATTTCAAAGTATTATGTGTTACAATGTGCAATTAATTATATTTATGTGAAGACACGAATAATTTCCCATAATAATTTGAAAACAGACAATATCCAAATTATAGACTGTTAGGGAGGGGCCAGCCAGGCAGCCTCCTCAGCCAGGGTGCTCTGCACCTCACACCTGAGACTCGTCAGCTCACCACCCACCTGTTGCCAATCTGCTCATTTGGACTGGTATAAATTGACTCACAGACCATTCCTCAGTGCAAGTTCATGCCGTCACCACACCAGTGGGCTCTGTTGGAATCACCTGCAGTTTTCTTATTCCATGTGTGGACATCCCCTTGTGGACTCCTCGTGCTTCCCCCTGAGCGTTTAAGTAAGTCCCAGTTTTCTCCCTGAGTAAGAGTTTCGTTTCCTGTGGACATTTTCCCTTGTGGCTTCTTCGTGCTTCTTCCTGAGTGACTTTTCTAAGACTCTTCAATAAACTACGGCGAGTGTTGGCTTCAACTATACCTGCCTGTTGTCGTGCTATTGGGGTCACATCCAAACCCTAACATAGATATTTTATTCCTGTAAATGTCTGCCATTGTTCACATTGTCAAAAGACCATGACCGCAACATTCCTGGAAAATTACAGTTGTCCCATTATTAGTGAGCTATTCCAAGAGGCCTGCGAACTACTCATGAGGTACTTTGAAATTGATTTTGGGCGGTATTTTTCAGTCTCTGTCCTACTCCATCAAAATATATATTTACAGTCTGAACATTTTTATCAAATAATCATGTAAGCATAACTCAGAATGTTATACAAAAATCCTCTCCAAAATCATTTGGAATAACCTTGAGGTGGTAAATACTGGGTTGTACTTTTTAAGGTGGGTTAAAATTGTATCGTATGCAGATTCACAACACGCAGAGTAGAATATTTCATGACTTTATATGTTTCCATCGGCATGGGTTTGAACTACTGACATAAAATACAGGTAGTTTTTCTGAGAAATTTTGTTTTACTGGTTTTAATGAAATCCACCTGTATGAATTTCTATATAAGAGTGCAGAAAAACAATATTCATATGAAAACTATTGCTACAGAGAAATATGCAATACTTTTTAAGTGACAGTGTTTTTGTCATCGCTATACGGTGGATTTCTTTATACGCCGTGAAATACAATTCTTGTTCTACAGTTTGTAGAAGCCAAAACCAACAGCAATGGAAAATGAGAAGGCAAGAGAATCTCTTTAAAATGTATGACAGTTTTCCCTTAATGGCATTCAAGCTCAAGGCCCGCGCTCCTAAAAAGAGAGGAGCGCCGCTCTGAAAATAATTGGCCTCCATACTGAAACTAAAACATTCAAAGATTTGTCGGAGGATTTTCTTTACATTATAACCTACGCCATCTCCGTACATACAGTACATTCTTCATATTGTCCGGTCTTCATAACCATCGCGGGTACATTTATTGAAAAAACCCTGTGTGACCTGCTCTCGCGCAGCCACAGTGCGCATCTTAAGTCACCTTTTTATGGAGGCAGAGACGACGGCACTCAGCATATTTAAACTTGTAATGTTGTCATTCATCTTCGCCCCATTTAGATCTTTCAACCTTGGCTAAATTTCTTAATGGAGAATGCTGATAAATCCAACCAGCCCCTCTGTTGACACCCCTCGCTGTTAAATCTCCTCACAAAGACTCCTAAGGCACCTTAATGCTATCGCCACAAACAAAGTACACAGAGTCATTCATTAGGGCCTGAAAGTGACAAATGTGATAAAGGCATTCTGGGTAAACTTCAGATTAGTCAGTCAAATGTTTACAGCTCGAGAAGCACCTCGGCCCGCTTTGAGCAAAATGCTGTCGTCTCAAGATGATGTGTTGTACGAGCACAGAGGCAGCTAAACTTGTCACAGAATGCAATTACTTCAAGACTTGACGGGATTCAAACGCGCTGGGATCGGCCAGGCAACGGGCACGCTGGACCAATTTATTCAGAATACATACAAATGAATGAGATGATGCAATATGGAGACTTTAGGGGATTTTCCTTGCTCATTATATTGTTATTAAAGAGCAACAAAGGGGGTCTGCATGTCCTGTGACATGATACTGCACCTACATGCTTCATTGCACATCTGCAATGCGGTCTATGCTTCCTTCACTATTAGATGCCCAGATGCATGAATTACCAACTATTCGGTGTTCCTGTGCAGGGCCTAATCAGCCCGTCATTGTTAGAAAGCCAGTCGGTTGTATAAATGGAATAGGCTCATAAATTTGAGGAGAAAAATCATCTGACTCACCTGTCTTGAGATGAACAGTTACCAGAAAAAACACAGTCATTTTCAGCCCCGGCTCCATTATAAACCTGAGCGCAGGGAGAAGTGGGAAAATAGTTTAAAAAAAGTATCCTCGTGGTACATTTCCATGACATTCCATGATATGTCACTCATTTTACGTTTTCTCGTCATGCGACTCTAAAAGGTTCAGTTCAGAAGAAATTCTTCTTGTGTTTGAGGAATCCTCATTACAAGCAGCCTCCTGCCTTGTTGTCTTACTTCTAGAAGCCAGAATCGCAATGCTAATCAAACAGGAGTAAGACAAACCGCCTCTTAGGTAAACACAGGCTCTTTATAGTGTGTTATATTCTGCAGCGGCTTCCGAAAGGTTTTTAAAAAATATAATTGTATGATCACTACCGTACCTTTGAAGACAGAAAGCACTCCAAAATGAATGTTGTTTTGTGTAAGGCCTGGCAGTGGTTCACCTCTGGTGAAGTGTGCTGATTTAGCTGTCAGATGAAACTCAGCTGTGAACACACCTTCTCTGTCCATAGGGCAGCTCGTGGCCACTCCCACGCTCATATCCAAGAAGGTTTGTGTTTGATACGGGGGTAAAATATAGTGAGCGCTAAATTATTAATGCTAATCAAAACCATGAATCAAAAAGCAGCGTTTGAAATGAGTTTGATTTGTCTTCTTGTCTATAAATGTATTCTGAGCATGCGGCGAAGGCAGAGATGAGTAACTGCCTGCCACGGCGTTGTGCACGCACACAACTATGTGGCAGCACAAGTTCTTGCGCTCATATGCGCCCTCTGATTTTAACGGCTTCCTTCACAGCCAAGTTCTGCATGTCTTTCAGGGGAGCCAGAACACCAAAATGATTTCTGTACTCAATTTTGTTTTGGATTTTCGACCGCGTGCAGGTCAGCATTGGGAATTTTGAGACGGGTTGTAAATTCTGCGAGGAGGAGACGGTAAACAATTTAGAGTTACAATCTCACAACACACCCTCCTGACACACCTTTTTATGAATACGCTTTGTTGTCAGTGTACGCACAGAACACGGTGAGATGTTTGTGTGTATGCGCGCGACCTCAGTGCCAAGGAGACACAAGCGCACATCCCAGAATATCTGCAGCACTCGGGCAGCTAATGAAGCCTTTCCTTCATAATCAAGGAACTCACTTGTTTTTCTTGTTTGACTTGTCATCCAGTCTCGACTTATCATCCGTGAATGATTTACCGGAGCTTTGATGATTTGGCGCCACGGGTTACATAACCATGCTTGATACGACGCTACACTCCGACTCACTGCGGCCGATGACGCCAAAATGAAAAGACTAAGTTGAACTTATCGATCACATGAGAGCGAGCGGCATGCGGGGACGTGAGCAGTGAGCATGGCGGTAGTCATTAAGTCAGCGGAGTGCCGGCTTAATGTGATTCTGGCAATAATGTTCATTAAGGAGATGAACAAATTAGTAATGCTCAGTGAGAAGCTTGATCAGTGCATCAGGAATCACAGACATTTCTCTCGTGTTCCCACCTGATCATCATGAAGACTTCACGGGTGGGGGGACGCATCGTTAAATCTGTCTATTTACGTGACCGTGAGCGACTCTGCAAATGTCAAGAGGAGTGGAATGTTGTTCTGGATGACTGTTTCGTCAGCAGGTGATTAATTATCTTGTCTCGACCTGGCAATTGTATTCACGGACAGACGGTCTGATAGGACCATGGTGGAACCACATAGGCTGTTCTGGGCCATTACGCTCGATGAGCATCAAGACCGATTATGGTCAAGAATGCTTTTCCGTAGCCGAGTCAGACGAGGCCGTCAGCCTTTTTTTTTTTTGTCAAATCCAACTGTCAGAGTCATATGAGAGTTCATGTCTTTCCTGCATCTCATGCTCATTTTGCCACCTTTTATGGCACCAAAAGTGTCCACATTAGAAGGAACGTTGTCGGCAAGAGGAGAAGAAAATGACCATCGCAAGAAGAGGAGAAGTGACAAAGAAGCTGGGTTTGCCAGTGGGCATACTGAAATAGCACCACAGCATGACACATCGTGTGTCAACGCAGAGAGACGGGTAACCGCGTAGTCTTTTTAAGGTAAGTTACGACTGCAGCAGGGGTGGCGATGTGAGGAGAGAGGCATACACAATTAAGTTACACGGCGTATTCAAAGACGATAATATGTGGTTTTTGCTTATACGAGATAGAGCACATCATGAACAGTGTGCGCGACTCTTTCACATATCTGAGGATCGGGTTTAAATTTCATGGTCTCTTTCTGCATGTCAGGTTCATTGAAAAACGTGTTATTATTCACATGTGCGAGCGAATGTGAGTATAAATGTTTAGTTATTCCTATGTGATTGCAATTGGATGGCAACCAGTCCAAGGTCTACCCCGCTTCCCGCCCAAAGAAAAAGGTCTACTTTTTTAAGCTGTGGATGCACTTGTGTCAAGGCACCCTCTAGCCTCTGCAAGACTTCTGGAGCTTATTAAAATAGATTGAAGCGATGGGTTTAAACCTAGAGAAAGGCTTGCTTAAATATTTACGTAATGTGTTCTTCTCACTCTGCAATTCTGAGAGAAGGCTGTAGGTTCTTCCACAATCACAAAAGACGAAGAATGTATGATGACTCTTGTGCCGTTTTACTCGTTTACGATTCCCCAAGTTTCAAAGACCATCAGTTGCATGATTCTGCAGTGCATAGACCGGGGGTCAGCAACATGCGGCTCTCGAGCCGCATGCGGCTCTTTAGTGCCCCCTAGAGCTTTTTCAAAAATGTTTGAAAATGGAAAAAGATGGGAGGGAAATATATATATTTTTTGTTTTAATATGGTTTCTGTTAGAGGAAAAACATGACACAAACATTATTAACGTTTTCCGATGCTGTAAAAATGTGTCGAATAAATATTAAATGTCAACATTTCGTCAACAAATATTTGCGTCATAGCCTGCGACACACATTTCTATTAGTAGGGTGGGATGTCAGTCAGGCGGCTGCTGTAAAAAAATAAAATAAAATAAGCGCTGCCTTTCTGGGCGGCCAAGAGAAGCATTTTTAAACGGTACACGTGAGCTACGATAGTTGGCACGCTGCGAAAGTGTGTCCCGTGCCTCATTCATCTTAGTGGCCGTTGCCGTGTGTATTAATTAATTATACATTATTTAAAATATATGCAGTATAATTTTTTTTTGTATATTCCAGATCCCTTTGGGAAAAGTCGGCACATTTCAGGGAAAATGAATGAATGACATTAACTACAAGTGACAATGCAAATGCATGAACAAAGCCGCATATTTGTAGCTTGAAGTCAGCCAATACTTGTTTGTGTCAGGTTACCGGTACTACTTTATATGTTTCCTCTATGCGTAAAGGTTCACACACCCGACTTCCACGAAGGCAGCATGATTTAATTCAACACGGTGACAGTGTGATTATGAATTTCAATAATTGATTGTTCTCTATATGTGCCATTTCATTGACTAATGACCAGTGCTGTGTGTAATCAGCTTTTTGCTCCAAGTCAGTTGAGATGGGCTGAAGCTACCCATGCGCCCGACCAGAATAAGCCGTATAGAAAAATAATTGATCGAAGTAGCGACTGACGTGTCCAGAACATACAGCACGTATTTATAAAAAGAACTAGAAACATTGTACATCACTTTTTATACTTCGTAAAAGAAACACTTTCTAGCAGTGTTTAAGATCATGATTAGTGTCCTGATATTGATCTCATGTAGTATTTCTAAGGTGGACTGGATCAATTGGGACAGAGGAATTGACAAGAGGAGGAAGAAGGAGTGACATCGGAGGCATTCATGAGCTGCTTGAACAGCCGCAAATTAATAACTACTCAGTAAAACTTTCTTTAATTACCCACCATTGTGACAGTTGAGGGCGGCACGGTGGGCGACTGGTCAGCACGTCCACCTCATGGCGCAGAGGTGCATGTTTCGATTCAAGCCCCAGCCTTCCAGTGGTGCATGTTCTCCCGCATTCCAAAAACATGCGTGGCAGGTTAACGGAACACTCTAAATTGTCTCTTGGTATGATTGTGAGTGTGAATGGCTGTTCGTCTATGTGTGTGCCCTGCGATTGGCTTACAACCAGTTCAGGGTGCTGCCCGCCCGTTGCCCCAAGTCAGCTGGGATAGGCCCCAGCACGTTCGCGTCTCTTGTGAGGATAAGTGAATTAGAAAATGGATGGATAGATGGATGGATGTTACAGTTGACAAAACACACCCAAACGTGGGACCCAAAGCAGACATGACAGGTTTGAACAATCAGACAAAGTTTTATTTATAATTTTTTATAATGTAAGTCTGCAACTTTCCCTCCAAAAAACATTTGGACATTATTGTTAAAACAGTCAGTGATGTGTGGTGATGATGATGATGTGGCAGTTGTCAAGTTTTGGGTGATGTTCGAGGACCCAAAAAGAAGTGTGGCAGGAGGAGCATAGTGGACTGAACAAAACAAAACGTACTGGCAGGAGTACATTGGAAAAGCTCCCTTAAATACACAAAGTCCTGAAAAACACATGAAACCAAAGTAAAAAACAAACAAACAAACAAACAAAAAACCCTGTGACCGAAACAAAACATGACAGAAACACACAATGACCCAACAAAGATTGACAGAACCCAGAGAACTAAATACGAGCAAAGTGACGAGACCACGAGAAACACCTGGACAAGATACAAAGGGTTGAGGGAGCTGATTGGTTCAACACAAGGGACCCGGATGACAAGAACAGACAAAAAAAGGCACATGAGGGTACAAAACCAAACGTAATCTAAACAAAAACATAGCAACCACTGCAAAGTGCTGTACTGTATATGGAGCAAATAACAACAACAAACAAAAAAACAATTCACGAGAAAGACGGTATAAAACACAAAATCAGTCTAACTAAAAATCAAGTCTCATGCTGAGTCAAAAGCCAAAGAATTAAAATGAGTTTTAAGATTGGTTTGAAAGATGGGCAGCGAGGGGGCTTGCCAAACGTTCAGCGGGAGGTCATTCCAAAGAGAGGGACCAGCAACGGGAAAGGTTCGATCCCGTCTTAGCCTCCACTTTGCTCTCGGTACCTCTAATAGTGTGTGGTCCGCAGACCTGAGGCACATTGCAGGCGCATAGGGGAGGAAGAGCTCAGAGAGTTAAGGTGGGGCGAGATCATTCAAAGATTTGAAAACAAATAATAGAATCTATAATATATTGGGAGCCAGCGAAGGGATGCCAGAGTAGGAGTTATGTGCTCCCTCTTACGAGTGCCAGTCAAGAGGCGAGCGACGGCATTCTGGACCAACTGGAGACGCAATAATAAAGTGCATTATAGTAATCCAGCCAAGATGTGACAAAGGCATGAATTACTGTTTCAAAGTGCTCTTGAGAAAGGAAAAGCTTTATTTTAGCCAGCTGCCTAACATGAAAGAAGCTGGATTTAACAATGGCACCAATTTGCTGGTCCAATTTAAATGTTCACTATCTGCTGTGCACTGCTGTTGTTCTCATCAGCAGGAAAAGCAATACCCACGCTACCTACGCTGAATAGTGTGAAGAGTGAACAGAGTTATTATTACAATTGAATAGGCAGCAGGGACAGTTTTAGAGTCGATTCAACTGCAAATCTCTCTCCTCGTGTAGGCTACAGTAGACTTTTACAAGCACCCAGATTAAAAAAAAAAAGTGTTTGTGGGATAAAGCTGGCCTTCTGCTCTGCTCTATCTTCCAAAACATCCAAATGAAAAGGTTGGAGTCAATAATAAATTTAGAAAACAGAAAATAAAATGGTTTGTGCAGTCTGTATTGACGGCTCCATACCTCTCTTGGTTCTCTAGCCGCACACCCACACATATCCCCGCTTGTACACACAGCCTCCAGCAACGTGAGCATATAGGATAGACCCCTATAATCCAATAAGTTGTGCTTCTCATGCTAAACCAAGTCAAGTTTGGCACACAGCAAGAGTCCATGGAGACGACAGATCTCAAGCCTTGCTTGCAGGAGGAGGATTTAAACTGTGATAGAAGCATTTGATGACTGTTTGGAGGGTAAAAATATGAGCAATTTTCTCATTTTACACAAAAAGACTTTTTTGGAATATGATCAACACACTGTGTGTATAGCCTATTTATCAAGCTATCTATCTATCTATCGATACACTGGTGATGGGACATTGTGATTGGGAATATTGGAGAAGTGATCATTTCAATATGTAAACAATGGTGGCATTTTGTAGAAATGTTGCAAATTGATATTTATCTGTTTACCAATTAGTGTGAAAAATCATGATCAATGTCCTCCAATAAATAAATTGTCATGATTTGGTTTGGGACCAACAGGTGGCACTGTAGGGCTCCCCCTGCAGCTGCACACCTGTTGGTCGTTATGTAATTATTAGTTGTATAAAACGACTTACGCCCGAACACTCATTGTCGGGTCATTGTTGCTGTTGGCTACTGTCATATTTGTTTGTTGCTCCTTGCTGTTGTCATGTTTTTGTTCCTGTTAGTTTTTTGCCACAGCCATGATTTTTGTTTGCTGCTCATGACTTTGTTCTGCATTTATTTTCTGTGTTTTAATCCAACTCGTCAAGTTCACCCTGCTCCTCCCTCTTGCCTGCTTTTTGGGGTCCACCACCACCTCGCAACGTGACATAAATATGATGAAATGTAATTAGAACAACAATAATCGTAATAATAATGGGAATAATATAGGATATAAAATGTAATTTAAGCAAGATTTTTGATTTCAGAAGAGCTTGTCAAACTGTTAGCCCTTCACATTAATCAGTACTGAAGAAGTAGCTTTCAGTTTTACAAAGGTTGGTAACTCCATCCATTCATTTTCTGATCTGCTTTATTCTCACAAGTATTGCGTTGGGCACTGGAGCTGATCCCAAGGCAGTAGATACCATGAACCGGTTGCCAGCTAATCACAGGGCACACGGAGACGAACAATCATTTGCACTCACACTCACACCTAGGGACAATTTAGAGTGTTCCATTGACCTGCCATGCATGTTTTGGAATGTGTGAGGAAACCGCAGTGGCCAGAGAAAACCGACGCAGTCACTGGGAAAACATGCGACCTCCACACAAGTCGGGCAAGGTCGGAGCTGGAATCGAACCCGGTACCTCTACACTGTGAGGCCGACGCACTAACCACTCACACAACGGGCCACTGGTTGGTGTATTGTGAATATTGTGTAGATTGTAAAAATTGTGTAAAATGATGATTCACAAATCCTTTTCATTCCACCAATATTAAGTATTTTCAAATTTAATCAGCAATAAAGTGTTTTTTTAAAAAAAGTGGATTGTTTCATATTCAACCACACACTGGTTACATTTTTTTAAAGTAAACATAAGTCAATTTCGGGGCTGGAACAGATTAATTGCATTTACATTATTTTCAATGGGGACTATTACCTTGATTTATGAACGTTTCAAATTACAAATAGGCTCACAGAACCAATTAAGTTTGGAGTTAGAGGTTTGCATAATGAATTCTAAAATCTTGAGGGTTCTTGGATTCTCTTTAGGAGTGCTTCAGCACCCCTAAGAATTTGGCTAGAGCCCCTCTCTGGTTGCCCGCCAATCGCAGGGCACATTTGGACAAACGACACATTCAACGAAGCCAGAGAGTAGACAGAGAACAGGGAAATTCCCCAAATTCTAACCCCCAACCTCAGAACTGTGAGGTGGATGTGCTAAGCACTCAGACACTGTGTTGCCACACACAGTTACATCAATGATTCAAATAGCAAATGTTGAAAACAGATGATAATAATAATAATTATTATTATTAGCATAAAATTAAATTTATGCTAAAATTAAAACTAGCACACTTGCTAAAATTAAAACTAGCACACTTGAAAACAGAAAAAACAGGTTGACAAGCAAGACAATACAGTTCTGATAAATTCACTTTTGGCCTTACACTAAGTCATAGTCAGCTGCTCATAGATTTTTGTCTCTATCATTTCTGTCTGAGCGTTGAGTAATACTCACATTATGACCCTTAGTCATACTGTATATTCCCTCCAGGACCTGAACATTTCCATTTGGATTAAATGCATTATGCATAACTCATTCCAGCAATGTGTGTTGTTTTAGAAGTTCTGTTGTCATGGATGTGGTTTGGAAATTTTCTTGCAAAGGATCATTAAACACAAGACAGGAAATGAACATCAACAGGACAGAGGCTGTCATGAGCGTGCTGCTGTACGTCACAAAAGGCTGCACAAATACTATTAGGACGCTAAGTGCAATTGAGACATGTCTATGATAGGAAATGTCCAGTTGGAGCACAGCTTCTCAATTGTTTTTGGTTACAACCCCTCGGGAAGAAGAAAACATTTTGCCCCTCCCCCGAACGACTCCACATAGTATTATTTGTCTGTACAATTGTAACATTATATTACATTACATTCTTATTACCAGAGAAAAATGTAAGAAATGCAGATGGACTTGCAACAAAGAATGACTTTGTTTTAAGAGTCTCTCCACCTTTCTTTTCATCCTCGTTATGTCTTAAGCGTTCATTGCACTTCATATCTCGGGCTCTGTACAAAAAAAAAAAAAAAACAAAAACAATTCTACATCTTAGACTTAGAAAACATAGGGATCAAACTCCAGGGCTCCAGTGTCACTATCTTTAATGTTTTAGATGTTTCCCTCCACAATGCACCTCATTGAAATGATCAACACAGCAGGAAACTCTGCATTTGAATCAGGTTGTATTGGTTTAGGGAAAAATCGAAAACATGGGGCGGCAAGGTTCAGTGGTCGAGTGGTCATTTCCCAACCCAGGTGGTTCGATCCCCGGCCATTGCGAGCGTGTTGACCATGTCTTTGAGCAAGACACTGAACCCCCAGTTGCTCCTAATAGTGCCTCATCAGTCGCATAACAATGTGATGCGCTTTGAGTATCCGAGGTAGAAAAGCGCTATACAAGTGACAGCCCGTTTATCATGTCGGAGGCTGGCCCTCGAGGACTGGAGTTTGTGCATGTAATGGTGCTTGCTGGCGGTGTCGAACATGCAGGGGTTGAATTCCTGTTTCAGAGCTCATTGTCATGATTTGGTTTGGGACCAACAGGTGGCACTGTAGGGCTCCCCCTGCAGCTGTACACCTGTTTGTCGTTATGCAATTAGTGCTTTAAAAGGACTCCCGGCACAACCACTCGATGTCGGGTCATTGTTTGTTTGTGTTTGCTTGTTTGCTGCTGTCAGGTTTAATTCATTTTGGTCACTGTTATGTTTTAGCTTCAGTCATGTTTTTTGTTTGATACTTTGGACTTTGTTTGTTTTGGATTTAGTTTTCTCTATGTTTTAATACAATTTGTCAAGTACACCCCCGAGGACTCTTTTGCCTGCTTTTTGGGGTCCACCACCACCACGCAACATGACACTCATGAGACACTTTGTAAGTCTCAGGGAAGCGAATTATGCGTGACTCGGAGGTGAGTCTTTTGGAACCAGTATCAACCTTCTTGACCGAGTGCGGAGCAAAAAGCAAACCATTTGTTGCATTTAAGATAAACACTATGTACAAATGTATGAAGTACTGATAAACATAAAGAAATGCCCATGAGCAATACCACAGTAATACAAATAAACAATTAATTGTGGCAAAAGGACATGTGTGATAATGGCGAATGCAGTAAAAATGATTCAACAGATGTGTGGTACATAATAATAAAGGATCAGTGCAACAGGAACAGATGCTATGATTATGATACAAATCAAGGGCGTAAAATGATGGCTAAGAGCTTGACTTTTTGTGACCAGCTCACGGGGCAGGCCAGACTTTCCCTTGTTATTTTCATAGACGCACAAAGCATGGCGCAGTTGAAAATGTTGTAACTTTGTTAGCCATGGACACAGTCGGCATAATTTGTGGGCAATCGAAGCGGCTCTTCTCACCTTGAAATGGCACTGATAGATTGAGTGAGAACTGCCTCAACAGCTCTTGTGGTATTAATGTGACACAAGTCAAAATACGCAAATAACAAGGAGACTGAGTTTTTTTTTTACTTCTTCCTTCTCCCCTTTGAGCATGTAAACGGTGATTAATAATGACCAATTATGTTTTCCTCTTCTTTTGAATCGGTTTACTACCGTTTCTTGTACAGCGCTTTTCTACCTCGGGTACTCCAAAGTGCTTCAAACTGTTATCTCTATACAGTATGTTCTGTATCTTGCTCAAGGACACCTTGGATGGCTCCCGTTGGCCGGGGGTGAATGGGATAAGCCAGAAAGAAAATGGTAGGATATGGCATGGCAATGATGTAACTGTTAAGTGACAATAAGCACGATTGATTTAAACAAACAAACAAAGCCAACAATGTTGCTTAAATTATACATTTGTAGGATTATAAAATACGATCTTTCAGTCAGCCTGAGTATTCTACTTTGCATAAAGTTTCAAGGAAATGTTTTTCTGCTGTCAACAAATCACTTGACTAAGCGGAGCTTGTTTTTCCTGTGACGTGTGATGAATGAATACATGAATTCACATGAGCATGTCCTCTTCTACTATGCGTGTTTTTTAGACAGTTCAAATGCACAACCTCAATGTCATGTGCTGATAATAGCACGTTACCAAGTCAAATGTTCCACATTTCTGGGCACATCCTCACTAGCCCTGCAGACTTAATACATGCTGCAGACATATTGTGTCAAACATGCTCAACCGGACGCCAACAGAAACCATATTGCGTGTAAGATTGTTGATGAATGCTTTCATAAATAAACAACCAGACAGACAAAGAGTCCCATCAAATATTTAAAATGTCTATTAAGTCGGGCAACCACAATTCTCATCACACATGACTTAGCAAGCTATCATCATACTGTTACAGGATCCGGCCAAGAGTATATGAAAATGACATTATGATAGACATATTTACATATTGTGGAACGTATTCAACCGGATTTTACATGCAACAGTGATGAACTGTAGTGCTATGGCATTTTCTGTGCCAAATGGTCAAAGGTTAGCATTGTTCCTACTGTACGTAGCATAAAAGTTCCCTGCAGTTTGCATCCACTGTCACAAGTACAAATGTGCATGGGAATTTTTACATTGCCCACACAAAGGATAACGGTTATAGATGGGTATTCTTCATGATGCTATACATTCAAATCCATATTCATAAGCCTAGCATTCATCATCTGCGATTGGTGTTGAGTAGAAAAGCATATTTGTCAAATGATGCGACAGGAAGCAGTTCAATCAGATGCTAGGATGATGAGATTGATAATGCTCACTTGATGAACACTCATACGCAGCAATTAATACATTGTATGGTCATCATTTACATTGCATTATCGTGATTTGATAGTGGCCCTGTTGCCAACCCTTATAAAATTAGTGTTCTATGACCTGCTGTGAGATATAGTGATGGAAATAAATTGTTGTTGCAGGTTGCATTGCTATGATGCCATTGAGAAATGTATCATTTATTAATTTTTTTTGCTTTGACTTGTGACTTCAAAACTGACATATGAGCATTCTACTCAAACAAAGCAGTAGTTTGGCATATAACTAGTACCGTATTTTCTTCACCATAAGGCACTTCGGATTATAAAGCGATGAATGGCCTATTTTAAAACTGTTTTCATATATCGGGCGCAGTGCTTTTAAAAGGTGCATAGAAGCTACAAAATGGCTGCGGTTACACTATGCAAGATGGTGCTACGCTAAAGGGAGTACAATACAATACAATACAGCTTTACAGTATTTATATAGAGCCCTCACAGCCGCTGCAGCTGTAACAATGAAAACTGGTCACAAACATGGATATGAAACATCTAAATACAAATGCCATTACAAAACAATAAATGAGAGATAACAGTTAAGACAAATGACTCAACAAAAAATGCACACAAACCTCGTGGGCTCACATCCACAAGGGGTTCAATGTCTTTAGAAGTCTTGCTTCTTTCGTTTAGTCAGAAGTTAACTATGCTCGTGGTATTATCTTCGTTTCATAATGGCTGCGCGGTGCACGCAGTGTAATTGTCTGTTTGAGTGTGTGTTGGTGAATGCACGTCAATTCGTGTTGGGCAGAACCCTTTTAGGGTCCAATTGGTTCCTGCTAATAATCACCACTACATGGCATTGGAACACAAAAAGGGAAACAGGCAAACCACTCAATGGGGAAGATAAAGTCGGCTTTTGAGAAAATTGAATGCTTTTAGGTGTGCCTTATAGTGCGGGAAATACGGTAATTATTCTTTAAAAAGTGGCTTCAAGCTGTTTATTACCTCTCCCAGCTGAAAGTTACTGTCAAATTACATGTAAAACAAAAATAATTACATGTTGTGTTTTGTGAACATACGATGTGAAACACTATACACTGTAGGCACACAGGCAATTAGCATCCAGCGAAGTCGCCCTTTGAGCAATGGATAGCTGAACACAAGCCATGGAGCAACACAAGTGGACAGATAATATAACAGTACTCACAGGCACATACTCTATCCACTGCGTAGAACAACGCATAATTCTGCCTTCCTGAGACAGCAAGAGAGGATCTGTGACAAAAACGGTTTCGTTATTTGTAATTATGTCATTACTGTATGTCTTTATAGAGTAGAATGTTTTAACATGCTACTTTTCCTCATTAAAAACCAAATCACAAAAAAGGCTGGAACAGATGAAAGGCATTTCCATTCATTTCATTGAGAAAAAACAACAAGCTTGCTTCTCAAGCCATCGTTGTATTTGTCAGCTTTTACATTGTGTTTATAGAGTAGAAAATACTTCAAATTCATTTGGGAAAACCGGAGTGACTGCAATACTCCAAGGCTGTCAGCCACCTGCGGTTTAATGTAATAGATGCCAATTAAGCATGTTATATCTGTGACATTAATTACTCCACTCAAGACGAAAACGCTGCCTCGGCGCGTGCCGTTTATTTTATTGTTGATTAAATTAAAGGTCATTTGGTATTGGATTACAAAAATGATGAGTCGCTTCTTCTTGCTATGGAAGGACATTCGAGTAGCAGTTTCAAGAGAAAAAAATAACGGAAACCCCTCGTGTTAATGAGTCACCACCATGGTATACTAATTAAGAGGACAAAACCAAAATACGCTGATTTAAGTCATCTCTCCATCTGTCCTTTTTGATTCCGCTTTTCCTCAGTAGGATCATGGGTGAGCTGGAGCTAATCCTAGCTGACACACTGGAATGATCTCCAGCCAATCGCAGATGATGTAAATCAATATAAATTGATGTGACTCAAAATGATCACTGCACTGAATGAAATTAGACAAATAGATGCAAAAAATGTCACTGTCGACATTTCCCCGAGTACAATATGCCCCTGACATAATACACCTATCGCCAAATCACCTTTAACATTTTCTCTCTTCTTGTGAATAGTTGCGTCCCCTGATTTGATGGCATCCTTTATGATCCGTGTGAATAATATGAATGAATGAAAAAGATTCAAAACACACCAAGAAAATGTAAATTCTTTAAAAATACAAGTAAAAAATTAAAACTATTCCCACTTTAACCAAACTGTACTTGTGATTATTTCAAAGCATTTTTAAAATCTTGTCTTCCAAAATATTATTCTTGCACTGTACACTCTTTGAGTAACCTGCGTTGCATTTATTTTATTGGCTTTTAAATGTCTTCAACTCTTTTGTTTGCAACTGCTTTTAAATGTTGTACTTTTAATTATGTGTAGCACATTGAGTTATCTTGAGTATGTTGTGTATGAGTGTGTGCTGCCCAAAAACTCAAGACAATGTCAGACACAATCCAATGCAGTAAAAAAGAAAAAAAAAAAAGATACTTTGACAATCCGACATATAATTTAAGAAGAATTCCACACCCTCCACGTTACCAAGGAGAAACAATCGATACGTTTGGTGACTCTACAATATGTAAATAGATAATAACATGGCCAAATATGCGCATAATAAGCCCCGTGCACTTCTGCTGGAAATTCAAGCTGCTAGTGTGACTAACAGCTCCATGAAGTGGACGAAGCAGTATACGAGCCCAGCTCATGTACTTACTTTATGTCTATAGCTCTGTGCTGAGAAAAAACATCGGTGAGGAATTGTAATGCAACAAAATTTATATAGGTGGTCTGCTGCAACTGCTCTGAAAACAGGAACCAGGAAATATAACATATTATTTTATATTTTATATAATGTGATTCAACAACTTGTTTTATTAAATACATTTTATATGATATAAGTGTGGAACATTACATATTAAATATCATGATGGAGAAATTAAAAAAAAAATCTCTTTCTTTTATTTTGCTGGACACTTGCACAACACTCCCCCAATTAATATCCGCTATAATTGAAAGAAAATTATTCGTTATTCGTTTGGCAATGCCACTGATTCTCGTGTGGACGTTTCTTTTGCGTTGGCCTGACAAGTCAATACATATGATTTTATTCCAAGACAGATTGTAACACACAGGTTGAGCCAAGGTCATCATGAGGCAACTGTAGGTTTCAAATTGTTAAATACGTTTGAACATTAGAGACTTACCAGCTCCACCACCAATAAATGTTATTGATTTGCTCGTCTTTAACACCCTATGGTATGGCGATAAAGATGAGACGGGTACTTCTGGTCTTTTTAGGGCTGCACCATCTTATCTCGTGTGCTGCAGCTCTTGTACTTCTGTCATCATTCACATGAAAACAATGAAGCCCCGAGCAAGGACCTTTCAGAATGTCTGCCACCAGGAGCAATATTGTTTGGGTTCTCTCAAAACCGAACAAGAAAAATGCTGAGGAGGGAGGAATTGTGACAAGGTGAGGAGTCCACAGTACACCTTGTGATTGGCTAGCTACCAGTCTGGGGTGACATCTGCCTTTCACCAAATTAATCCTAATGAATCAAATGGGTTTTTTTTAAACTTCTGAATGTCCCCTGTGAAAGGCAATAGTTTTTTTTGTTTTTGGTGTGTGTTGGTTGGTCGTTTAAAAGTCGAATATGTGTGCTGTCTAAAGAACAAAAGGGATGATCTAGACAGGATCCACTCATCCCCATTTATTTTTATGTTTTGCAGTTTTATCTGGCCACTTTAGCAGGTGCAAAGTAAAAGACGGTCTATGTGCCACTTAGTATCTGTGTGTTTAATATTTAATATTGTGAATATTTTTCCTAACTGTACAGTGAATCATCTGTGAGAAATTCCTCTATATTTTATTAGAGGTACAAATTAAAAGCAGTGTTTTATTGCACAGAAGCCAGCAAAATAAAAAGCCATATAGGCTTATAAATCACGCGCATTTAATTGTTGTGGTCATTTGATTTCCAAGGCGTTGGCTGCGGAACTGTGGAAGAATCATGGCAAGTACACTAAATCACGTGGAAATGAAATGAAATCATGAGGTAGCAGTTGTCAAAAAAGCAATGTGTTCCTATTATGTCACACAGGCTGCACGCACCACATTTTGTGATGGGGCACGAGCCTCCCAGTGAGTAAACTTTAAACAGTGATCACCTTACAAGTAATTCCCTGATGCTAAGTGAACCAAAGATGCTGCAGTATCATTTATTGTAGATAGACTATCATTTACCCAAACGATGAGATGTATTACATGTAGGCATGTAGTCATAGCTCTAGTTATTTTCAATGGATTACGCACGGGTCTATAATTAGCATGATTCTGGAACGTGACCAGGAATTTATAGATTAAGGATTTAATAGACCAAAAATGACTTCAGTCGAAAACACCTACAGAACATCTTAAGAAGACCATGGGCCTTCAGAATTAAAGGCACCTAATTTTTAGTGGCCTTTCTTCTGTGACTATTAGCAATTTTGTATTAGGCATCCAAAATCATATTTCTCCTCTTTGCCATCACTGGCACACTCTGTGGTGGCAAAACGAACAGAAATAATTAACAGAAGGGCATATGAAATGCAACATTATTTTCATTAAAGACTCTAAATTCACTATTGGACTGAGTGTGACTGATTGTTGACTAATTGCTCTGTGATTGGCTGGAGACCAGTCCAGAGTTTACTCCGCCTCTCACCCAAAGTGAGCTGGGACACTTGCCCGCCTCCCTTAATAAGGATAAGTGCTACAGAAAATGGAAGAAATCCATGCGTCCATTTTCTATGGACAGTCTTTAATTAACCTGGGGTGCATGCTTTTGGAATGTGAAAGAAAGCCAGACGGCACACATTCAAGCGGGCGGGAACATACAAAGTGCACACAGAAATGCCGGAGCAAAGATTCAAATTCAGAACCTCAGGACTGTATGAGCGAGCCACTCGTCTATTGAACTTTGCATGTTACAGCACTTCAACATGGATGTTCCACTAGTGTCTTTGGATATGCTGTCGAGGTGAAGGCCTCTGCTTAATAGTATAAGGAAGAAAAATGTTTTCCTTTGAGGGTCAAGTGGAACTTGTAACAATGTTATTAAAGCATTAGTATGCAAATGAGTTTCACAGGTGACGTGGGCAACACAAAAGGTGGCATAAACGAGAGGTCTTGTTTTGCAAAAGAGTGACGAGGGGCACTATCTACGTTCATACTTCAGTAACTCTATTTTAAGCCACCTTTAATCATTTTAATTTCACGGCCAGCAACTCATTATTTTGACCAGGTAGCTTGAAGGAGCTAAATATTTGAGTATTTGAATTCATAAAAGTGTGGCTGCAATTCCACGACCGCCATGAAGAAAATAGGACATCTTGTCTATCTTTGTGAACTAATTTTGTCGAATTTAAGAATCAGTCATCCTTGAAGAAATCCCCTCCGGTGGATGGTAATATAAAAACAGCAATGATAGAAGCAGTGACCCGGCATAGAATTAAGAAACAGTTCTACTCATAACCTTTTGCAGACATACTGTACACTTTTAATTAGTTTATGGACAGATTAAACAAACAGGAACATTCTGACCACTTACATAGTGCAATGTTTTCCAAAACGGTAGCAGTATGACATGTGCTGCTTTTACAAAGATAATGATGGTCATTTTCAACTGAAAATGCGATCATTTGGTTTGTGGCGTTAAACCGTACTGCATCATACTGAGAGCCGTGTCTAATATTTTGGACTCTGA
This sequence comes from Hippocampus guttulatus, assembly GCF_054856545.1. NCBI lineage: Eukaryota > Metazoa > Chordata > Actinopteri > Syngnathiformes > Syngnathidae > Hippocampus > Hippocampus guttulatus. Next base: position 8,277,113 of record NC_141265.1, on the reverse strand, counting down.
TTTAACAAATTCATGTAAACAAATTATTAGGCACAGCTCTAATTATCTTGCAGCACAATCAGTGGAGTTCTACACCCCTGCAACCTAAAACCACAGGACATTGCACAACAATAACATTTCACGTTGGAAAATGAATACCTCTGCGATTGGCTGGCAGCCAGTCCAGGGTTTAACCCACCTGCCCGTCGTCAGCTGGCATAGGTTCTAGCACACGCGTGACCCTCGTGGGGGTCAGCAGTACCGAGTACAGTAATGTTATATTCCGAATTACACCATATTAAGTACACCATATTTATTCACCTGCTGTGGCGTTGTGCATGCATTATGTCCTTTTTCCATTACTCAGTACAAGAAAATGAGAAACTTGTTGAAAGCTGTTCAAAGTTTTCTCCAGCAAACTTTAAAGACTTATTGGTCAGAATCAATCCATGATGTTTCCTCCAACGTGATCTTTCCAGTGGACACACTTGACACCTCATGAACATTTTAAAAAATGCATTGTGTGTGCACCCCATGCATTTACGGTCCTCGAGGGGCGGTGTCCTGGATGTTTTATATGTCTGTCTCCCTGCTCCAACACACCTAATTCTTCCAATGATCAGCTCATAGGTAAGCTCTGCAGAAGCTGGATAACATCGGTCCAAAAAAACTACTCTTCTGTCAAGGTCTGGTATTTTTTTTCCATTAATTACATGCGGACTGGTTAGCACGTCCGCCTCACGGTGCAGAGGTGCAGAATTCGATTCCGGCTCCGGGCTCCCTGTGCGGAGTTTGGATGCTCTCTCCGTGCCTGCGTGGGTTTTCTCCGGGTACTCCGGTTTCCTCCCATAATTCCCAAAACATGCATAGCAGCTTGAGTGGGCACTCCAAATTGTCCCGAGGCGTGATTGTGAAGGCGAATGGTCGTTTGTCTAAGTGTGCTCTGCGATTGGCTGGCAGCCAATTCAGGGTGCATCCTGCCTAGTGCCCAAAGACAGCTGCGATCGGCTACAGCACACCCTTGTGTGGATACGCGGATTTGAAAATGGGTGGATGGATAATTAAATGTGAAATTCAACAACAACGTATGTCTGAGTCATGGCCGGTGATAATGTGTTTACAGCATGTTACCTGCCTGCCGAGGAAACCATTTACTTTGTCTTCACAAAGAAAGACTCCAGGCTTCGGCCTCAAAGCAAGAGTTTCTCCGTTTTAACAGTTTTAATACAGCAACTGACCACCTTGGCTTACATTCGAGCTGCTTGTCCCGCCTCCCCGATGGACGGGCGCCGATGGCTAAATCTTGATGGAAACATGCGACGATTGGGCTGTGATGGACTTGTAGTGTGACAACTTGCGCGGTCCAAAACACAGAACGATATTTTTCTGGTAGTCTCACAGCGCGACTGTCGGGAATGACAAAAATTCGTGTCATCTGAATAGGACATAAATCAGCAAGATTGGAAGGCTATGTGATACTTTATGGTCAGGGGCAAAAACTTGAAATCACATCTCGGGTGGATTAGGAGCCAGTGCAAGGTTGCCAGCACATGGATAATGTGACCAAATGTGTTCGTATTTTTCAAGAGTCTTGTACAGCATTTTGTCCTCGCTAGAGATTTTCAATACTAGAGAGGAAGAAAAAATATAACGCATTACAATAGTCAAGGTGAGATGTAAAAAACAAACAAAACAAATTATGAACTATGGCCTTATTCTCACTTGCAAATACAATTTAGTCATTTATGAATTCATTTCAGGCAGCGCTCAACATAAACAAGAGATCCAAAACATACATTTCCAATCAAAACTTCAGACCCAGCCTCAAAAGGAGTGTGAAGAAAAGGGCTAGCGGTAATTTAGTCCCACTTTATTAAGAATCAATGGTCTCATCTTGAAAAAATCAGTGATAGCTATAGATTGACCCAGATTTTTTTTCAATTACCATTATCTCTAAGGGAGTGATCCCCCCCCCCCCCAAAAACATAATTGGATGGCTTTAATATTTTAAAAATATAAAGTAAAGAAAAAACATTCGGCACCAGTATTACAAGATCCTGATGAAAATCTTACATTTTTATTCACATATTAATAAACAAATGTAAGCTGCCCAGTATGGTCCTCTTCCACGTGTTGGATGATTTCGGGGACATATTTAATGTTGCTATGTAACAATTTGATTTCACAGAGTTGAAAATATAATTTCCTTTGAATGGGAACATTGTTTAGGAGGGCGAGTGCAGTATGTACCACATTTCCATGAAAAGATATTGATTGTAACCTGTACAAGACTGCAAAGAAGTTGGTTAAAAGTTATAAATGGCTCTTGGTTTGTTTGTTTTTCTACCTCATATAACAGAAGATTAAGCAATGGCAATCAAAACTTAAAGCTGCATCTTTAATTGGATGTCATCATTCCAATATTGTCTTCATTTTAGCTTCTAAATTAGGCTCTAACCTTTGGCAAACACAAGGATAGGGTTGCACGGATGTTCAGCTGGAAAAAGAATGTGCAGTGACAGATGTAAATCTAAATATCACGCCTGCCAAGTGAGCGCTGGCCCCTCACAGTTTGACGTTAGAGGAACACACAGAAAACCAATCACATTTCTGGACGTTTGCCGACAGGATTTTTCCAATTCTGTTTTTCCTCATCCGCTGCTTGTTTTTGCTGTCAACTGTAAGATGCCGCCGTCATCTCGAGGACATTCTTCCATTTTCAGGTAGCTGACAACATATATACTTCCCGCCACCCTCTCCCCGATTTTGCACATTTGTGCGGCTGTATTTGTACCTTGTTGTTGCTCAGTCAATACTGTGCACTGCTGCAATATTTCACCCAAACAAATAACTCCGATAATGGTTTGCAAGATGCAGAGCGCAACTTTCTAATCAGCATTCTTCTCTTAGCTACACACAGCACAAAAACATGGGAAAATTGCTTTTCATCAGTCATCGCATGACGTATCAGAGAGTCATTACAATATCTGTCAAACTTGGATCAACAAATCATTTATACCGTTCTTGCTATTTTCCTTTTGTTTTTGCATTTGGAAACGTATCCATCGGTCTTTGAAAGAAATTCATCATCATAAATGCAAGCATCAGTTGTTTATAAAGCACCATCAATCAAAACAAATAATTGGACTTGTCAGAAATGCTGCTGTACCGTCTTCACCGACAAAATGAACAACATATACAAGGAATGATATGCATGACAGCCGGGATGAAAACATCTGGAGTTAACTGATGAATTGTACAGGTTGCGGCTCACCGGGGAAACAAAATCACCTCTTTTTTAAAATTATTTTTTTCAATACATTTCACATGCTAGAACATCAATTGATCCTGCCTGACTCAACACATGCCCACTCGTCCCCTGTGCCGGGATTTCTTCAGTGTTCAAGGAAAGACTAAAAGACGGAGGTGGAAACAAGTTAGAGGAAGACGACAGATGGAGGCAGATAATGTCTTCCTAATAGCATAACAGACTTGACCTATGGCAACCACAATCCGCCTGTGGCATGCCTCAATTCTCTTTTTCCTAATCTGTCTTTCGTTATTATTTAATTGTTATTTTTGGTGTCAGTTTTTTGTGAAAGGAGGAATAAACGGCTTTCTATATAAAGCGGCTGGATTCAACACCGATGACCCACATTCCGTTAATACTGTTGTCAGTGTTATTAAAGTCAAGAGAGGAGTCGCAAAAGAGGTTGGAAAACGGGAAAATACGCCATCAATTTTATATGCGCCTTCACATCCCGTGAAATATGTAATTCTGCAGAAACAAAGCCTGTTTCCTTTCCTTCACCAGCTCACATTTTCACCAGAAGTGTTTCCTTTAATTTGAGCCAGATTTGCTAGCACGTTTTACAGACGAAGCATAATCAATAAAACATTAGTCATATCATATATAAAAGAGCATTGCACACTGTAATGAGGTCTGATACAGTTTTGTTCATAAACAAACGGATGAGATGGAACGCACCTTAGAAACACTTTGGACTAAATGAGCATCCTCAATACAGCAGATGAGACAAGTGTGGGTTGGTCTCCCAAACGGACGGGTCACTGGTACTTTTAACTTATGCACTGGCAGGACAAAGAGTCAAATAGCTAAGTATTAAAATTGACAATATTTATCGCCTTTGGTGGCTCATTGAGCAGGGAAATAAAGTCCTCCTCTTGGCTCACACTGTACATATTCAAATACATGACGATTCTCCCCTACAACTTCATATTATACATATTATATAATTAGCACGATATGAACAGGCAGGTTAAAAAAAAAACTGTCCCCGTTGCTTTACAGATGGCATAACGTACAGTGTGACGAACGAAAGGGCCAACGAGTCGACCCGTGGTCAGTTTGTCGATTGGGTCACGCACAGGTAACCAGGATGACGCTGCCATGCCACGGCTCCCGTGTCAGTCTCAGTAATGAGCTCCAGAAATATCGCCGCGCTCCGCTCTGTCCACACAGATATATTTCACTCGCTTTCCGCACATTTCCTTCAACGCAGTGGAGAGGAACATTTCATGAAGCCATTTATTATCAAATCATTTATCTGACGACAGACTTGCCCAGAAATGTCACTTCTTGTCTCATAAAGACGAGCGAAACTCTACACTTCGCATTCTATTGATCCTGAAATGGTGCACGTGCACGGCCTTGCCTCATTCACCAGCGAATCCATTGTCTCGGAATTTGAATGGTAGCTCAGATAGTACTCTTGCAACTGAGAGTTCAGGTCTTGCTCCTGCTTCCGGCCTTTTTTCCTGCGCTTATGTTTGACGGAGTGCTGCTGCAGTTGCCTCATGGTGTTGGGGTAGTGCCTCCATGAGACATAAATAACGAGGAGGATCAATGACACGGACAAAAACAGGGCTACGGTGCCTGCGATGATTTTATGGAAAGCCATATGTTCAAACGGTATCTCTGGGAAGGATGCGGTTGAAGGGTCGGGGGAGGGAGGCGGTGAGGAGCTCCCGGTTGTGGGCTTCACACTCTGTCTGTCTGTCGTACTGGGCCAGATGGCTGAAGGCGGTGAGGTCTTCGCGGGAGACTCACTGTGAGCCAGCTGCGTGACGCCGCGGAAGAGACGGTGAGATGTGGCGTTGACAAAGGGCCTTGAAGTGAATACTACGGAAGCGGTGGTCGTATTCACAATGGACATCACGTTGACGCAGGTGGAATAGTTCCCCACGACGTCCACAACTCTCTCTCCCTGCGTAGACTTGGGGCTGCTGCATATCATGCTGATGTCTTTGGCATCCCTCAGGGTCCTGAGCCACGCCATGAGCGGGCAGATGCTCGGCCTGCAGTCCCAGGCATTCCCGGCAAGGCCGATGTTGGTGACTGAAGTCCACGCCGCCACGGCCTCCGCGGGCACGCTCCTGAGCTTGTTGGATTCCAGATTGAGCGTTTGTAAATTTGGCAGTGACTGGAAAACCGAGGGGTCTAACGTCTGGATTTCATTCCCCGAAAGATCCAGTTTCTGCAATTTAAACCAGGTCCAAGGTACGCCTTGACTGACGGCTCGTATGCGGTTCCATTGCAAATAAAGAGCCTGCAGGTTGGCGAGGCGTGGGAAAATGTAGAAATTAATCCGAGAAAATTGATTGTGCTCTAAATGAAGCTCTTTGAGGCGAAACAGTCCCAAAAAGGTTGTCCGGCTGAGGCTCCGCAGCTGGTTGTATCCCAAATCCAGAAACTCCAGGCTGCGGCATTCCAGAAAGGTACGGACTACGATCTGCTTCAGTCCGTTGGATCGAAGGTGTAGATTCTGGAGCTTGCGCAGGCCGAACAAATGTCCTGGCTGCAGGGACTGGATCTTGTTGTAGGATAGATCCAAGTTGCGCAGGTTTGGAATGGCGCCGAATGTGTTGTTGTGCAAGTGGGCTATTTTATTGGAGCTGACGATGAGTTCTTTGAGCCTCCTCACACCGTGGAAGGCTAAAACATCCACGGCGTTGATGGAATTGTGGTCCAAGTAGAGCCAGACAAGCTGATTGAGATGTGCAAACTGGTAGGGCATCAGCACCCGCAGGTTGTTATAGCGCAGAGATAGACCTTGGCATCCCGTGGTGATATTCTGCGGAATGTCTTGGAAAATGCCCGATTCGCAGTAGACGAGTTTGCCTTCGCAGCGACAACTCGTAGGGCACATCCTCTCCCCCTTGCTGAGCAGCAGCCACACAGCTGCCTGCACCAGAACACATGAAAACCTCCAGCCCAACATCACAGAACCTGTTGGGGGAATAAAGTGGGGCACGGGCAATCAAAACAGCGCCTTGCTTTTAGAGAATTTGCGCTCAAAGACATTTAAATAAGTAAAGACAAGAACTTCTTTATCCTTTAAACGCTGGATGTCGAAGTGAGAAAACGTGTGATGTGCAGACCCGCTTCATGAAAAATTGATATCGGCCTGAGATTAACTATTTTGAGGTAGTTTACGGATGGGGAACACCAATAGCGGGCATGATTGGCATACTGGGTAGAGGAAAATGTCACTGAGCAGCATGCATATAAAAATAACTGAAAGCACTGCAAGCATAGAAAATACATGTGAAATGTACTTACCCATGGTTTCTGAGGGAAGGAGTGACGCTGTGAAATAAATCGATGAAGAGCATATTAATCTGCCCACAGATGTGGAGAAAACGCAGCTCGTGCGGGATACGGGACGCACTGAGCACCACCACCTGTGTCTTCGCTCTCAGGAAGAGAAACGCAGCGGGAAGTTTTAATCCTCCATGCGGCGTCGTAAATAAAGCAAAACCCAAAGGGAAGCTTTCGCCCCGGGTGCGAGGTTGGTCGCCGCTCGTTCAGTGTTCAATGTGCAATGCAATCATCGTGTGGCGCGCTGATGGAGGGACACGGAACCAACTCTCTCTCTCTCTCTCTCTCTCTCTCTCTCTCGCTCTCTCTTTCGCACTTTCGCTCTCTCTCACCACACACGGTAAAAACAAATCACTCATCACTTTCCTATATGATTAATGCTTTAATCGCATCCCTTCACTGCTTTCTTTCTGGTTTTGTGACAAAAATATAGTACTCCTAGATATAATAACAGGAGATTCTTGTCATAATAAAAGCGGTCGTCGGTTAACGACAGGAGTTCCCTTTCCTGTATACTGCGGCGACTTAACGCGTAATCGGAACTCGCCGTCTAACGCAGTATTATTCCAAATTCAATATGGTCATAATTACAATAGATATGTGTATGAAAAAACATTTCTGCATAAATATAAAGAAATCCACCGAGAAACAGTAATTTAGTGTGCCTTTTTGTGCCGGGTGACAACGTACATCTTTTTGACAACTATCTTACTCTTTAAAGGAAAAAATATATATATATATATATATATATATATATATATATATATATATATATATATATATATATATATATATGTGTGTGTGTGTGTGTGTGTGTGTGCGCGTGTGTGTGTGTGTGTGTGAGAGAGAGAGAGAGAGAGATTATGTGTGTGTGCGTGTTAAATTGGTAATGGCAAATTCTTTGCATGGAAGCAATCTCTAATCCACCAATTATCTGGATCACTTATGAATTAGTAATGATATACTTGTGCGTTAGTTGATAACTGTATTCACTTAAATGTGATGCTGACCACACATCCATCAGGCTGCACTTTCAGGCAGGAGAATGCATAAATAGCCGATTTTTTTTTAAGCCTGAAGAGTTGGGACGCCAGGGAATGGAATCCATTTTAACAGGCCAGTGAGAGTAAATTTGTGCTAATCTCATATTTATTTTTCCGTACGTGGCTCATTTTGCTTGAAGCTACAGTTGGGATATACAACAGGCAACAAAGCCGTACCTGTGTTTGTACTGCGTTGTAACAGCGACACCTTGTGTGCAAAAATGTTTTTCTGTTGAGGTTGAGCCTGATATTCAAATCAATAAAGGGAGACGTCTGAGAAAAGAATCAATTCTCATCACTTCTATTTTATGACGCTGTTGTCGTTTTTTCTCCTCAGTAAACTAACGATACACTGCACAAGCATGTTCGATTTAAAAGCAGTTTGAACCGAATTTGTTCAAAGAACAATCAACAAAAGAATTCAGCCCAAAACAAGTGACCGCAGGGCAAAAGCAAAATCTTTAAGCTAACTCGCAAATAAAAGACCCACCTCGCCCATCCTTTCCCAAATACGCACGGGGTAGATGCATAAATATGAGTTGAGATTAATGATGTATTCATAGTCTATTAGTCCGTGGGTGGGTGCAGCAAAAACATGGAAACAGGGATTGAATTGGGAATGAAACTTGCGAACTTCATAATGTTTTTAAACTTTATGAAATGAATTAAAAAGTATATTTACACATTTGAAATTCAATTCCGCAGGGGCTTTGCCTGGGCTGCACATATTTCTGACGGGACGATTTGGGCACCCTGTTGCTCAAATGTGGCGCTGTGACCGACTGCAACACCCACATCAATTACAGAGTATCATGACTTGGATTAAAATGAATTAATATTCCTTATTTCATAGTAGAGCTCCAAGTTTCCCTTAGAATCTTTACTATGCCTTCCTATGTTTGTATCTCTGTATTTAGCCTGTAACCAGTCAAGGATGCACCCCAATTTTCGTCCAAACTAAAGTGGGATAGGCTCCGTGACCCAGATGAGGACAAGCAATTTAGAAAATGGATTTATGGAAATGGATGTATGGATGATTGTTGTGATCTTTACATTGCCAATTAGGTTTGAAAAATTCCTACTCTGTGGGACCAGTTTGGAGAAGGCCATGTTCTGCACCACTGAGTCCCGCATGTGCATAAAGCAAGGTCCATGTAGTCATAGTTGGATGAATTTGGTGTGAAAACACTTGAGAACCCTGACCTCAACCTAGTGAAAACTACAACAAAGAGTGTGTGCTATCTGAACTACAGGATGCCCTACTGGATGAATGCATAAAAATGTTGAGCATTTTTGCAGGTGCTGTAGGTGTCCCAATACTTGTGTTCATCATGTCCAAATGCATTTATGAGCAGTCCTTCAGAACCACAATAGAACTCAATCCAAGACCAATCTATCTTGCCTTTGATGCTGAAAGAAGGTGTTCCTTTGTGAATGTCCAGGCAGAAGGACACTGTATCACTTCAAAAAAAGGCTTTCATGATCTTTTCTTTCTTTTTATCAATGGCATCTCATTTTTTGTGCGAAAACATCCCAAATTAACTGACTGCGTGCACATTAGAGACTGCTGTGGGGGATTTACAATGCAATCATCTTCAGAGAGGCGATAACCGCTATCTATCACTGCCTATAACAGAAGGCTAAGAGAGCAAAGAAATGCACGACACATCACACTTCTTTGATATGTAGCACAATTAACCTGTTTCAACCCCATTAAGTGAGATCAGGAGGTGAATTCACCTTTGCTAAATGATGTTAATGTAGATCGTCCCAATGTCACAGAGGAACAGAAGAACCACTCGAAAAGTTAATTTTGAGTGTGCAACAGATTTGATTGCTGAGCTTGGCTGTCACACTGTCAGTGATACCAAGTATTACACAAATGCTAGGTACGGCTTACCCTCTTCAGTGTTTTCACATTTCTCCTTACTCCTTTGAGGGAGCCCATAAAAGAAGACTTGGATGAACGCAAGGAATTCAGCAATTGTTCTTTCACGTTAATGGCAAGGGAAACAAGCAACTCAATGATTTTGTTGTGTTTTTTTTTTTTAATTTCCTTTTAGAGCTCCTTCCCTAGCATCCAAGCCTCTTCCCCTACCGGAATCCCCGCCTGTGACTCAATAAACACTTAAATCTTTTGTCAGAGCCTGCTCTTGGGTCCTCCTTTCCTCACTGAACCATGACGATTTTGTTGCATAAGGTTTTGTGGCAACACTGCACTAAAATGGAATAAAATAGAATCGAATAATTCTTTATCGTCGTCCGAGGTGAAAATTTGTCTTTTGTTCACCAGCACAGGAGACAGACAGGACTAAAATACTGACAGCGGTGCATATAAAACCCATAATAGAAACATATAAATGTGAGTAAGTTGCAGTATATTAAGAACAGAAATAAAAGTAAAGGTAAAATAAGATGTCACTGAGCAAGTCAAATATCAACGAGGAGCAGTTCAAGATCGTAAAGTAATTGGTTACTTCGGTAAATTCAGGATCGTGATGGGATTTCATATAAATTCTTTTTTTAAAAGAAACTTTGGCCGCAGGGCCTCTGTAGCATCGCTCACGCGTTTCAGAAGCTCAAACTGACAGGACAGATGATGAGAACTGAAATCAAACGATTTGTTTAACTCTCAATCTCATTTGTGCATCTGTTGCTCCAGCTGTGAATATTTGACAGGTATACCTTCGACAGAATTTCATCTCCTTCCATGGATGTTTAATAGGATTTAAAGCAGGACTGTGGGACTTCAGGACGTTATGACAAAAGGCATTCTGGTGTAAAAAAAAACAAACAAACACCTAAAACAGTGTTGAATGAATGAATGAATCTTTTGTTTATTGAACATAAAACATATATACAGTAATAATTTGACAGAAAATAAGGTAGATAAAAAAAGAAAGAAATCAATCTTCATACAACACAGTTATTATGTTCAAGGGAGTAGGAAGAAGTAAAAAACTTATCTAGTCCTACCCCGTTATGTGATTGTATCTAATAAATCATTTTTATATCAATCAGAAAAGAAAAAAGTAAGAAGAAAGAAGTCTCCATTAAGGCTCATACTTTACCCTTAACCGTGATATTTTTACAACTTTTGGTTTGTATCGGGATTATATACTGTTTGCAGCAGGAAAAAAAACAAACAAGTTAGCATTAACAGAGGCAACCCAAGATGGCTGCCATTTGCCTTCAGCCAGGAGAGCCAACTGGCAGTCCAGGTTATCAGATATCAGAATCAGAATCGGAATCATCTAGTCTAGTTTAGCATGTTTGTGAATTTGGTGGACCGCACTATGCATCACGAGGCATTCCAGCCAAGGGCGTTTCGTATAACTGTACACGCCCCCGGCGCACCTGCCAATTTGGTGAGAAAATTCAACATTTTAGACTGTCCAGAACCCGGTCTAAATGCTGGCGCAGGTGGTTTATTTGATCAAGGTGCAGTCATACAGATTCGGCTCCCCGTGGACTTACAGTTTTTCATTCATAGCTATGACAACAGCGCGAGTCACTCCCTCTGAATTGTTGCAGAAGTCAATTCATTGAACAAATTATAATCATTATTATCTTAAAAATATTTTAATAGCACCCCCCTGACCGTGCGGCACAACTATTGGTGGGGAGATGGTCACACACACTAACGTGCGGTCATGTGTGCAAGGCCAATTGCCCGTGTCAAATGCATGCCCGATTGCATCATCCGCAAGGTGAGATCTTGCTATTTCCCTGTATTTACACACTTCGCACATACCAATCTCACGCACGGAACCCAGCGAGCCCATTTTTGCATCTACAATGTCAAGCACTGCGTGTGCTTCGCTTCATGCAAATGAGGGAGACCGCTTCGATAGGCCGGGAGTCAGCGGTGATCTATCCCACATTGGCCCAAATAACCCCCTTACGCCCATTCTATTTGTGCAAAGTCTAGGAAAATACCAAAACAAAGAAAACGCTACCCATGTGCACAGTTAGACTGTGCTTTGCTCTAGATTCGCACTGAGCGCAAAAATAATGTTGTTTCCTAGACAACTGACATAACTGACTTGGCCTCATTATGTGTGCTACAAAAGTCAAGAGATTATCGATCGGTGTGTTTTAATTGGCTTTAGACTGGTGCTTCTCAATTATGTTCTGTTGCCCCCACCCCCCAGGAAAATGAAATATTTCGCATCGTGCCCCACCTCTCCCTTATAAATAGAATATTTTGTCAATATCAAATAGTTATAAGTACACCTCTGCATCCCATTGTACACAGTTCATCATTAAAGAAAACAAAAACAACAACTTGCGATGAAGAATAACATTATGAACATTGTTTTGTTTTGTTTTTTTGTCTCTCTTTGCTTTTGTTTTCATCCGTGTCAATATTTTTTCCATAGTGTCTTCAGGGGTTGTTCACCGCACTTCATATCTGCTGTTCTGTGTTGCATGTTTGCATCCTTGGTGCAGAACGGATTTGGTGACTGCAGTGTGGCTTCATTAAAAGAGATTAAATGCTAATCATAGGCCCCCAAAAATAAAAACAGCATACGGTACGTATCCAGGACAGGATGATTATTCAGCTCTCCATCATGAAAAAAGCTCAAGCATCGTTCTCGTCTGATCATCGAGTTTAGACAAGCTGATGTTTGAAGATGCATGCAAACCTTTAAGAAGCTGATCACAGAGCTGTGGTCAGATTGGGATCAAGCTGTAGGCATCAAGTCCAAGGGTTCAAGCAAGATATCTCTTTCTTTGTACCAAAGTCAAACGAAAGTGAAGGCAGCACTCTTTTCCCTCTCATTCTCATTAGGGGAAGAAGGGAACAGATGTTTTGGCGCGACCCATTGTCTCAAAAATGCTTACCTGCTGTTCACACATTTTGTAAGTGTAATTCAGCGGTTAATTAGTTTACATATTTAGAAATGTAAATAAGACTGGCTGCTCCAGTGCTTGAAATCGTTTTTTTTTTCTTTTTTGCTCTAATTATTAGGCTATTTATACAGTTGTGCTCCCTGTTTCTGCGGGAGTCATTATTCTGCAAAAAAAAACAAAAACAGGTCCTTTGCTTGCTCTGTTATTCAGGGCTCAGTCAGTCACAGACAGTCATTAAAGTTTCATGGGAAGCAATTTGGTGGCTGAGTTATTTGCAAAGTGTGGTGAGTGCGTGTGGTGACACTCCACTTTTGTTTGTTGCGCTAGGAGCTTGTGTTCTTCCCATGCTGAGAGAAGGCAGCAGTGCTCGTCTCTGACAGGGTGAACTTTCCCCTGATAGGCCCTGGAGGGGAATCATCAAAGACGAGAGTAATGAGCACGGATTAAGCTCAGGTCACGCAAGCAAAACCCCCAAAATAACAATTTAGAGCAAATTTGGTTTGAAGTAAGTATCAGGAATCACTCTCATTTTCATTCATTGGTTGTCATGAATATAACTGAACTGTACAGTGAGACTTCATGATTCAGATATTCATGCCTTGTCCACATTTGCCTGTCCCAGTACTGTAAAAAGAACGTCAGGAAGTCCATTTTCTGATCCGCATTATCCTCACAAAGGTCGCGGGGCGTGCTGGAGCCTATCTCAGATGTCTTCGGGCAGTAGGCGGAGGACACCGTGAACCGGATGCCAGCCGATCGTAGGGCACACATAGATGAACAACCATCCACACTCAGACTCACACCTAGGGACAATTTTTGAGTGTTCCATCAGCCTGCCACGCATGTTTTTGGAATGTGGGAGGAAACCGGAGGACCCGGAGAAAACCCACGCAAGCGCGGGGAGAACTTGCATACTCCACACAGGAAGGCCGAAGCTGGAATCGAACCCAGTACCTCGACACTGTGGAGTCGACGCGCTCATCACTCAACCGACGGGCCGCCACATTTCATATTTCCTTCTGTTAATTGTTTCTCTTTGTTTTGCCACCACAGAGAATGCCAGTGATGGAAGAGAGGACCACGTACCTAAAAACACATTAACATTTGCACCATTATCATTGAACGTTAACTGATTGTTTTTAAAGAGAGGCGGCATGGTAGGCGACTGTTAGCACGTCTGCCTCACAGTGCAGAAGTGCAGGGTTCGAATCCGGCTTTGGCCTTCCCGTGTGGAATTTGCATGTTCTCGCCGTATTTCCGTGGGTTTTTTTTCCCAGGTTTTCTCCCGCATTACAAAAACATGCGTGACAGACTAATGCAACACTCAAAATTGCCCTTAGGTGTGATTGTGAGTGTAAATTGTTGTTCGGCGACATGTACCCTGACATTGGCGGGCAACCAGTTCACGGTGTACCCTGCTTACGACCTGAAGACAGCTGAGAAAGGCTCCGGCACTCACCGCGACCCTCGTGAGGGTAAAGCGGATCAGAAAATGGATGGATGGATGTTTTTAAATGCTAAAAGCTGGGAATTATCTTCATTTCAAAGTATGTTAGTGAAATAACACAAGTTTACAAACTAATTGTGATGCCAAGTGTGTTTTCCATGCAGTTTTCATTTGTGTGCCTCTACAAACATCACAAGTCAATTCTCATTTTTGGTCGCCTGAATATACTTTTCGGTCCATAAAATTTTGAGGGCGAAACAAAATGATTTAGTATATCCTGGATTCTAACAGGGAAAATCTGAAGTGATGCTACCCTGTACACTGTGGTGTTGCCAACAATAAATTGGAGTGACCGAAATGTTGCACTGAAATCAGGCTTTGTTGTTTGATCATACTGTTTGTTTGTGTGTGTAATTACTGAGCCTTCGCATTCAGCAGTGGAAATCAAATCAGTGGCTGCCACTGATGTGTTCCATACATCACTTTAATTTTTGTTTCCACTGACCACGAACTATAGGCAGTTTGAGCATAAATGTTCATCAATGTTCATAACTGGCAATTATGTTTGCCACTAAATATGGAGGCAGAGGGAGCCATTAGAAGTGATAACTTTGACCCAGACTAAAACCCCATTATGAGGCATTCGCCGTAACCTTTGTTCACGCATGCTCAAATTTACTGGCAGCATTGGACAATACACCGGGATGTGTGTCTGTGTGTTTTTCGTAAAACTCTTTTTTTAAAAATCCTACAATAACTGCGTAACCTCCGTTTGATAAAATGGATTGATTCATTTTTTTCAATAATGCAGGATTGAAAAGGTGTGCGGGTTAGCTACGGGTGTTTCGTATTTTGCAAAGCGGACAGTTATTAAGTTGTGGTGTCCATGTGATCCTAAACTCAGATTCGTACATATCCGAGTTAATCTGTTGCTCTTCATTTTGCTGTGTCTGACCTACACTCCCCATACATTTTAGAGTTATTTTCAAGATCCTCTTATTTGTTTTCAAATCTCTGAATAATCTCGCGCCACCTTACCTCTCTGAGCTCATCCGCCCCTACGGCGCGGATGAGCTCAGGTCTGTGGACCAGACATTATTAGAAGTACCAAGAACTAAACTGAGGCTCAGAGGGGAGCGAGCCTTTTCTGTTGCTGGTCCCTCTCTCTGGAATGACCTCCCACTGAACGTTCGGCAAGCCTCCTCGCTGCCCATCTTCAAAACCCTCCTCAAAACTCACTTGTATTCTTTGGCATTCGACTCAGCATGACTTAGATTTGTTCTTGGACTTACTGTTTGGTGCTTTCTACCGCCTTTATTACCGATTTGTTTTACTGTTTATTGTGCATGTTAAATTGCTCCATGTACAGCACTTTGTATGCAGCGATGGCTGTTTGAAAGTGCTCTATAAATACAGTTGACTTGACTTGACTTGACACTACTTGGGACACTTCTGACCTACTTGTACGCAATCAATACTATCGACTGTACAGCACTACAACAGTATTTAGCCCACAAGAAGGGTATGTGTCACACTCCAGTGGCCTCCTGAACCCTACCAGTAACGCTCTGCATCACCAGGAATGAGTTGTAACACTATTTTTTGCTACTAGTGTGCAGAAATGTCACATAATAGTGGCAAAACAAAAAAAAAAAAAACCACTACTGAGACACAGTCGTTGTACTAGTATGCTAAAGAGTCTTACTGAACTTTCTGAATCTGAATTACGAGTGAGGACAAACAACATACCCGTTAGTGGACCTGAAGCTGGATAACAAGAATACAGAAAAATTCGGCCGGACAGTCAGTAGGAATCAATCAAGACGCCTCGTGTGTGGCAAATGACGAGTGACCAGCAGGGGGCGCTTGAAGGCCAAAACAAGATGCAGGCGTTTGTTCGGCGGGGATCTCCGCCGACACAATTCCTGTTGCTACTCAACTGATTCATTCTTGATGACACGGTCATCGGCTCTGATCCGCTCCAGACTGCATCTTGACGCTGGATGCGGATCCCTTCAACTTGTCGGGCTCGGACCACACTTTCTCCCACCGCATTATTTTTCACGCGCTCAGTCATCAATTGGTCTTGTGCCACCCCAATTAAACGCGATTCAACAATTGGCCGCCGGATGTTTAACCATCTTCTCGCCCGAGCCCAGGCGAGGCTTCGGGCTTTACCGCTCCATGGGGCTCTGCAAGGTGCTCGTCACGAGCGGGCAACATCCTGATCATCCTTTGCGGTAACGTAGCAAAGTAAAGTCCCACTTTTTTTCTGGAGACGCTGTCGTCTCTGACAGGTGTGCGTCCGAATACGCAAAAGTGCGCGTTTGCCACCCGGTGCGAAACAAGCGTTGTGAGTCCGTGCTCCACTATTTGGCCGGCTTTGGTGGAACATGTGGAGCTGGGACGCATGCAAAAGAAAGCTGTAACATGAGGAGGAGCCGACACCGCGCAAGTATGGGTATGTGCGCTTGTCCTTGCAAGCTACTTGTGACATTTTTTCCAAATGTTCATTTTCAAGAATCCTTTTGTTTTGAACTTCACCTCAACCAGTGATGCTGTTGTTTTCCTTTCTCCCCTCGAGGCTTCTAATAGCTGCCTTGAGTTGGATGCTGAGGTTTGTCCCTCATCGGCCATTTGACAGATTACCTGATGCTTTTTTTTTCTTCCTTTTTTACTCACCAATCGTTTTTCTTGCTCGAGAAAGACAATTTGCCTCTACAGCGAGAAATACACCGCGGTAGCCAATACATTAATCAGACACTTTAATTTAAATGAAATGAATATATGTTACTTCCTGTTCGTTTTATGTGCCCTTTCACATTTTGAAGTGTGGTTTCTCCTTAACAGCCTCTTTGTGTGTGTCTGTGTGTGTGTGTGTGTCTGTGTGTGTGCGCGCGCAGGACTTCCTGTGCTTTGCAAATGGCTTGTATTCATAGCGGTGGTGCCTGTCTGGCTGCTGGCTGCTGCGAACCCCATGCGTGAGCGTCCCTGCCCGCAGAGCTGCAGATGTGACGGCAAAATAATCTACTGCGAATCCAATGCTTTCCGTGATGTGCCGAGCAATGTGTCGGTGGGAGCGCAGGGCCTGTCGCTGCGGTACAACAGCCTGATGAACCTGAGAGCCCACCAGTTTGCAGGCCTCGGTCAACTGGTTTGGCTGTACCTCGATCACAACTACATCGGTTCCGTGGATGGCCAAGCGTTCCACGGCATACGCAGACTTAAAGAACTAATTCTCAGCTCCAATAAGATCACCCTGCTTAAGAACAACACTTTCCACGACGTTCCCAACTTGCGAAATCTTGACCTTTCCTACAATAAACTGCAGGTACTCCAAGCCAATCAATTTGTGGGCCTACGGAAGCTACTGAGTTTGCACTTGAGGTCAAATTCTTTAAAAACGGTCCCAATGCGGGTCTTCCTTGACTGTCGCAACCTGGAATTCCTAGATATTGGCTACAACAGGCTACGGAGCCTCACGCGTAACGCCTTCGCCGGACTCTTTAAGCTGGTCGAGCTGCATTTGGAACACAACCAGTTTTCCAAGATCAACTTTGCTCATTTCCCCCGCCTGACTAATCTGAGGGCACTTTATTTGCAATGGAACCGCATCAAACTGCTGACCCAGGGCCTGTCATGGATGTGGACCTCCCTGCAAAAACTAGACCTGTCCGGAAACGAGCTCCAGATGTTGGACCCCAGCACGTTTCAATGCCTGCCCAATCTCCGGACCCTCAACTTGGACTCCAACAAACTGAACAATGTGTCTCAGCAGACTGTCGAGACTTGGATCTCCCTCACCACCGTCAGTCTGGCTGGTAATCTGTGGCACTGTAACCCCAACATATGCCCCCTAGTGGACTGGCTCAAGGCTTTCAAGGGAAACAAGGAGTCCACGATGATTTGCACGGACCCTAAGGAGGCACAAGGAGAAAAAGTCACCGACGTGGTGGAGACTTACAACATTTGCACAGTAACGCCAAGCCCCATTACCTCAACAAGGGCGCCTCTCACCTCCGCATTTCAAACAGAACCGCTTCCCCTTCCCACACGGCCCGAAGTGGACAAGAAGCTGGCGGACAACAGGACAGTCTCTCCGACTCCTTCGCAGGCCTCCCCGACCATCCCTTTACCAGACTCTGAGTACGTGTCCTTCCATAAGATCATCGCGGGTACCGTGGCCCTCCTCCTGTCCGTGGCTATCGTCCTACTTGTTATCTATGTTTCGTGGAAGCGCTATCCCAGCAGCATCAAGCAGCTTCAGCAACGCTCCACGGTTAAAAAGCGGCAGAAAAAGGCTCGGGAGACTGAGCGCTCCTTTAATTCGCCACTGCAAGAGTATTACGTGGACTACAAGCCTTCACACTCCGAGACAATGGATGTGCTGGTTAATGGGACAGGACCTTACACATACACCATCTCAGGCTCCAGGGAATGCGAGGTATGACCGTTGCCCTCCAAAAATCCATTTCCACTGCGAGGCATGAGAGGTAAATTTTCAAACAATCTGTGGAGACAAACACTATCACCCCATCCCCCTGCCCTTGTCTGTTTTGGGATAAGGAAGTAAAGGTCAGTGCACTGTGATTTGCTTTGCAATGCTTGAAAATTCTTCAGAGCTGCTGTTCTGAGTCATGCTCTTTTATTGCTAAAATGTACTCTCATTCCCATTAGAAGCAATCCAAGTGGCAGCTCCGCTTCCTGGGCCGCACGCAAAATGAATTATGCACAAAGCAGCGTAATCTTTTATTTTTGACATAACACAGCCAATTGATAGATCTTGATCTTGTCAGCCAGTGTGTTATTTATTCACAAATGGCTGCTGTCCCCCAAATGCCCAAAATAAAAATAGATGAGTTCAAGTCACTGTGCAGGTGGCCCTCTGCTATCCTGTGTGTTTGCTACCTCGGTGGCAAACACACCTATCGTGTAAATCCCGATACATGTTTTCTGTCGTGTTGCATATCTTTGTAAGTCCAAAGTGGCAACCACCATAAATATAGTCGCATTTATTGGCAGCATAGATTCCATTCTCCAGTAATGCCTTGAGCATTCAGCTCCTTATTACATTGCTCTTTGGTGAGATTTACGAAGTTCAGTCAGTGCAGGCTGCGACACATACAGCTTGCAGTCGAATGAGGAGCCAATTGTGTATAGTTACCAAACCGGTTTCCTTGATAAATTAACTCATGGATGCAATCATGTACCCTGTGCAGACTAAAGGTTTTTACTCAAAGCGTAGAGTGGGGACTAAATTCGGGCTCTTTCATGTAAGTGACTTTAAAACACTATCTGGCACCAAGAGAGTGAGACTGAAAGCCTTGGCGGGAAGCACAGATCAATTTGTTGTTTAATTAGGTACTCTTTTTTTTTGTTGCAGATGTAGCCTTTTTCTGCATGTACCACACTTCTTTTGTCCTGCTGCTTATTATCATTGAGTTGAGCGTGATTTAGAGCTGCTGTACGGGGGATGATGGATGTCAGTAGGATCTTGGCTGAGCATTGGCGGGACGACAAGCCTCATTCCAAACACTTTAACAACGTATTCAGTAAACAGTAACAGTATACGGTACATTGGATCCTATAAACCATAATGCCATGAGGGTGAGTTTATTGAAGATGTGGAAAGTTTTTTGAAGTCCAGTTCAGGAAAAAAAAATAATTGGATGCTTTCAGAATTAAAACATCAGCGGATCGTACACACAAAGCACAGATAGCTACAAAAACAACAGATGTGGTTTAAAAAAAAAAGAACTTTAATACCTACAGTACACAGATAAAATGGGAGCTGCATTGCCCATTAAATAATGAAAACAGGGCAGCGGAGAGTCGACTGTTTCAGATAATGGATGGATAATGAAAACAATGGTGAACGGTTGAATAAAATTGAGATGATATGCCTTTGAAGTCTGCTGAGGGAAGAAACAGTCAAAAATTAAGAATACCTCTTATATCATTCAATTCAAAATTTGATCCAGATGCCTCCAATTTTGGAGTGCAAACTGAACACTTTAGCTCAGCAAGCA
Organism: Hippocampus guttulatus; assembly: GCF_054856545.1. Taxonomy (NCBI): domain Eukaryota; kingdom Metazoa; phylum Chordata; class Actinopteri; order Syngnathiformes; family Syngnathidae; genus Hippocampus; species Hippocampus guttulatus. The sequence goes on along the minus strand of NC_141265.1, from coordinate 8,257,136 downwards.
TCAAATGACTGGGCCTGTGCTGTGTTTATTTTTTGAATTCAACTTTTTTTTTTTTGGGAGGCGGGGGAATGTTCACTGTCATGTATGATTGAACAAAAAACTTCCGCATATCTTTCATGAGCTCACTTCAATGAGCATTACAATGTGCATTTTTCCTCCAACAGAAGTGTTTGAACACTCAACAAAGACGGCCCCATTTCTGGAAGACTGGCACCCAGATGCCTGTAACTCAGTTTTTGTGCCATCACAAGTCTAGTCTAGTGTGTTTGGGCCCATGTTACACCTGTCTGGTGCCGGCGCCCGAAGCAGCCTCACCACTGACGCACCTGATAATTTGACGATGGAAAACAAACTACACTGAGTGTAAAAATGCTCACATAGTTATGTTCGAAGCGGGACAAGGATTTTGGCATGTGTTTGTGAATTTGGTAGACATGCTACGCCTCAGTGGGTGTTCCTGCCGCGCCCTTTCCGCGCATTTTGCAATTTGATGACAAAAGGTAGACAAAACTTTAGATGGGTTAAAAGGTGATCTATTTTGCAGCGCAGTTTGTCTTATGCGATTTTGGTGTGTTTAATCGAGGCACAGACAGACAGGCGCTCTGTGGATACGTGTGGTGGACCTGATGGTAATTAATTCAGAAATACTGTATGACACCAGTGTCAGACAATCCCTCTGAATCATTGGAGAAATCAATTCATTGAATGGATTATAATCATTTCAATATAAGATTTTTAGACCACCCCATCACTATTGTGGCGGGTTTTACAAACGCACGCACAGACGGTCGGAAGGTGCAAGGCCGTCTCCAACTGTACACATCACACACCATCGACTACATCATCCGAAAGGGGAGATATTACAGTCCACATGCCAATGTCATGCACAAACTCCGGCGAGCGTAATTTCTGTTTCCGAGGATGGCGTACTCAGGTGTGCGCTCCGTACTGCCCTGATTGTTATGCAAATGTGGGATGCCGTGAGGATTGGCCCAAAGAACGAGAAGTGAGCAGAAGTACAGTAAGCTGACAATGTTGTCAATCTCAAACAGTGAGATTCCAACTTTGTCCCAATAGAGTATTTTTTATCCAGTCCGACCATGCATTTCACGACTTGTTGACAAAGTTTGTGATGAACTCCCTCTTTGCTCTTTTGTGACAAGTAGGAGTGTTAAAAAAGGAGAGGAATGTCTATCACCAACACATTGTGCGTTTATTAAAGTTAAACACCAGTATATGCAAGTATGACACTTGTGTGTGAAAAACAAATTTGAAATTCTAACCAATCGTCGGTCGGTCATCATTCAGGAACGTATTGTGTTCAACGTCAGTGGTTTGACTGCCATGTTTGTGTGTTGGTATGTTGCTGTCGCTTGAAGCATAAGTGACGGTACTGATGCTTCTGTACCGCTTTGTCGTATATTATCTGCCTTTTGGGTGTGTATGTGGATTTAAACAGTGATATCAGATATGCGTCACATGAAAGTACATGTATAGAAACCCGTACTAAGACTCGCAAAAAAGTGAATTCAGCGAAGGTCTACCATCCCTTTATTTACCCGGCCAATGTGACTTCCATGAATATGACAGCTGAGACTTGGGTACACAAGTCTGCTAAATCAGCCCTTTGTCAGATATATGTGGCAAAACATTTCTCAAATACAAGGGATGCTCTAGGTACAATGGCCAGCTTTTCAATCTTGCACCTTTCATGTGTGACTGTGGCATGGGAACATTAAATGGCAGACCTAATGGGGCTCCTGCTCACTAGAATAACTAATAGCCCATCAGAGGTAAGGAGCCGCGACTTCCCTCAGCTTTGTTATTCCTTGCCCTCTACAGCTTAAGGGAGCAACCCAAGCTGTTAAAGATGTAATGGGATTTTTTTTTTCCTTCCCAGCGCCATGTTTGGCTCCAACTATTGGAAATGCAGCGACACACAGAACAAAAAGAGGCTGTCTTAACGTGGTTAGGTTTTGTGTTGGAATTACACGTTGACAGATAATATTGCATTATCCGGTTACACCTGATTCTTATGAGCTACCTGTTTATTGGCCATTGTGACTTGCATCAGAACACCGTGTTGTATGACAGCATGAAAAGTACATTCAAGGGCTGTGTCACAATAAAAGCGATGAAGGTGGCTTTTCACAGGAACTCAATGGCGCGCAGAGTGTCAAGATGGATGAAAGTCACAAGCAATCCTCCTGTTCTTTGTTGGGTTTTTTCCCCGCATAGCAAACGCATAGCTAGAGAGGAAACTATATCTAATGAATTCAAAGCTTGTTACATTTTTCCCCATGGCCTGACCAGCATTTTCATTGAAGCGTTGCGATGGATTTCCACCAGCAGGCTGGCCCCCGCACACTGAAAGCTCAACTTGAACAATGTTGAATCTGATCAACACTTTGAACGTGCGGAGATCCGCAGTCTTGCTGTGGCACATCTATTGACGTGCTCACACAGCAGGCGCATCGAGTTGATGTCCACCCACAGATCAACCCCTGTGGAGGTAGCGCAGATGATATAGAGACAAACGTACCTTTATCTCAGCCAGCGAGGTGTTTGTAGACTTTGGAATACATAGCAAGCATTAGCCAAATGAGCATACATACCTGTCAACTTTTCGGAGCGCCAACCTGTATAAACTACCAAAAAAATCCTTATAAAGAGCAAAAAATCCTTATAACATACCAAAGCATTGATATGTCAAAATAACGGCAGAAAAAAACCCACGAAACTTTCAATGATATTTATTGTAGATCTCCATAATACAATGTTTGGTTAGACATACCGTGGAAAGTTACCGGAAATTAAAGCATTCGAGTAGACTTGCACCATTCTGGGCAAAAGCAAACGGAACTACCTGTTAGGGGGGAAAAAAACCGGAAATTTTCAGAATGCGTATGATTTGTGCGATACGGCCATATACGTAAGATTCACCACAAAATCCGTATGAACTATGGCTAAACCGTATGAGTGGACAGGTATGAGCATAGCCTGCTCAACAATAAATAGCCCTCTCAGGGACAGCGATTACTACGGTGGACAGCTTATCATGTTATCAGGTTACAGCGCGCATGAACGGGTTAATGTAAGGGGACATGAAAGTATTGGCACCGCTGTGAACACAATTATTGGAAAGCTTAGCTATTAATAAAAGAAGAAGAGGATCTGAAGATGGAAGGAAAATGGAAAATGTTCCCCCTCTGTGCAGCCAGAAAAGATTATTCCTTTTTTTTCTTTTAGGGACACTTTGTCACGGTTGATTTGTTTGGGATCAACAGGTGGCTCTGTAGGGCTCCTCCTACAGCGGCACACCTGTTGGTCATCATGTCATTAGTAAGTTTTCTGTTAAAAGGACTGCCGGCCCGACCACTCGGTGTTGGGTCATTGTTTCTGTCACTTTTGCAGTCATTGTTTCTGTTGCTGACTCTGTTCCTGTTCGTGCATAGGTGTCAAACTCAGGTCCTGGAGGGCCTCTGCCCTGCATGTTTTCCAAGTCTCCCTGTTGCAACACACCTGATTCAAATGAACAGGTTCAATGTCAGGCTTGCGCAGAGCTTGCTGATGATCTGATCATTTGAATCAGGTGTGTTGCAACAGGGAGGCTTGGAAAACATGCAGGGCAGCGGCCCTCCAGGACCTGAGTTTGACACCTATGTGTTAGTGTTTTGCTTCTGCCATGGGTTGTTGTTTGTTACTTTGGATTCTTGGTTTGTTCTGGATTTAGTTTTCTCAGTATTTTGTTAATACAGTTTGTCAAGTCCACCCTGCTCCTCCCTCCTGCCTGCTTTTTGGGGTCCTCCGTTCCGCGACACACTTTTTGAGGATTTAGGATATTATTTGCACTTGCACATGCGCGGCTTTCTTACAGCTCTTCTGGTCATTGCCAGAGGTGGCTAGTCGGAGGTTGGGAGAGCCCACAGTCTCAAAAGTAAAGAATTTTTCACACTGATTAATTAATATTAAAGATGGTGAAAATAATGTGTGACTTGCCAGCAGAAGTTGACACTTATTCGTGCCCGTGGATCTTTCAGCTTCGTTCCACAAATCGGACGAAGTTGTGATTTTTATGAATACACCAGAACGGGGTGCTGCAAACTGTATGTTTTTGGATTATGATTTTCATTTGATTAACCTGCTTGAATACTTTTAACGTTGTCTTCTTAAATATATACAGTATATATACAGTATATTTTTTTAGTAATTACATTTTTGACCAAGTGATTGAAGTTGGAAAGCTTAAAAATAATGCTACTGGGAAGAATATCTTTATACGCTCAAAGTCGAGACATGCGCGGCAACTGAACTTTGATATCACCGCAGCTATAGAAGAAATTGAGCAAAAGAAAAGAACCAAGGTAAGTTAATATCAAGGGCACTAAAATTACAGCTCATTCTTCACAACAATTATATTTGTCTTTATAACTGAGATTGTGCCTATGAGTCAGCTGATCCAACTGTCCGTACAGTTCGGGCTGACTACTAAGGGGTAGATGATTCTGGTTATTGGTGAGGATCCATTTTTATTTTAAACCTCAACATTTATACGTCATATATTCAAACATATTGATGAGGTGAGAGTATGAACTTTTAAATTCGAAATATAAAGACCTCCTGACATACAGTATGTCATTGGGCAAAAACCTTCGATGTCAACATTTGGGAATGTAGATTTAAAACAATAGTAATAATAATAATAATGATAATCTATATGATTGGTCTGTAAATCCACCTGCTTATGTGTTACGGTATTTATTTATTTTTTTTTACAAATGATTGACCAACAGTGCACTGTTTTGTGAAAAATTCTGATGCTTTTTTTGTGCATGTTCTCCCCCGGGCCTGCGTGGGTTTTCTCCGGGTGCTCCGATTTCCTCCCACATTCCAAGAACATGCACAGCAGGCTGCTTGAACACTCCAAATTGTCCCTAGGTGTGAGTGTGAGCGCGGATTGTTGTTCGTCTCTGTGTGCCCTGTGATTGGCTGGCAACCAGTTCAGGGTGTCCCCCGCCTACTGCCCGAACACAGCTGGGATAGGCTCCAGCACACCTGCGACCCTCATGAGGATAAGCGGTTCGGATAATGAATGAATGAATGAATATATTCTAAGCATTTCCTTGTTACTAAACCCCTCATGATAGTAACTTAAACAATAGTTGAATCAACAGTTTTTCTTGACTTCGTTATATGGTTTCCGTCATGACGGCCCTCCAAGTGAAACGGTAACTAAAATCTGTCCCGCGACAAAAATGAGTTTGCCATCTCTGCTTCCGAACATCTGAAGTGGACTTCTTTTAATTTTAATTGAGGAGCCCACGTATACCAAAGAGATTAATGTGAAGACTGTCTGACTTTACAGCAAATATTTTACATCAAACACAAATTTCCTTCACCAAGATTTCAGGGCCATGTGCAGTGAAATGTCAAGGCTGTGACAAAATAAACAGCAAGACAGTCAGACAGAACAAGGCTCAACATGCTTTCCTTTTTAGCGGTTTGGTGAGCTTGGTTTTATTTGGGACTCCATGAGGTCAGAGATCCCAGTTCTGAGGAGAGCTTGTAATACAATAAGTGCAGCCATTACTTGCATTAAAAAAAAAAAAAACAATTGCAGGTGAATGTATGCGCTGCTACATTTTGCCTTCTTCATTAAAACTTGGCAAGTGCGAGTTCTGCTTTCAGAACAATGGATAGTTCCATTTGTCAAAGTAGCCATTTACCAGTCACTCAATTCATCCTAGCCCTATGTCAGCCCATGCAAATGAAACTTGCTATTTGACATTGCAATTTTGCAGACATCTCAAGCGTGACTTTATGTGTGCGTGCGTGTGAGAGTGCGCGCGCGCGTCTTTTTATGTGACCTCATAATGAACAGGGAGCAAACTCTAATATAATTCTCTTTTATTTTCTTCCTGCCCCAAAGCTTGGGGATTTCAGGGACACTCCACGAAATTTGGGCATAACTGTAGCAACCCCCTGCCCTTCTTTTGGGTATATAAAGCATTATTGTCTCCTATGGATGGAGGTAGTGTTTGCCTGGAACACATTGTGCAGCTGTGCGCGTGTTATATTGGCCCAGTATTTGTTTGCTGTTTGTTCGTTGGGCATGAGATGCAAGCTGTCGATGATTTAAAGTGTCGGAAATAAGAAACAAAGATCAGCCTTTGCAATGTTGTGCTTTGACTTGCCAAGACAGCAGCTTGTACTTTGCCCCTGCGAAAATACACGGAAGGCAGGCATTGGGAAATCAAAGTTCATTTTGCTCGTGTGGAAAACCCTTTGAGGGAAAAGGACATTTGTATGTGTCCTTGAACTAGGGCTCAGTGAGATTGTCTTGAAATAACACCATTTTTTGGTCTCACAAAAATTTTATTTTCTAATTTTAAATGATTTTTCCAAAAAGCCAATGATAGAGGCAAAGACAAAATGTGCTTTTTGGCTCTTCTGGGATTTGCTTTATATCACCTGAAACCAAAAAAAGCTCTGAAACCTTGAGGCATGAGTTTCCAACCTGTAAATGGGCATCTTGTCTTTGATAGTTTGCCTTCAACTGGCTCCTTTCTTGTCATATGCAAAACCATGCGAAAATGAGTCCACTCGTGTCTGTGTCTCAGCAAGAACGAACCTCCCTAGTTGCGTTTTTAGAACTTGTTGCTAGAGGGGTGGAATAAATAAAAAACTAACTCGACAACTCTGACTGCTTTTGCAAACAAGCTCCTTGCTGTTTACAGCAAGGGCAGGCTTTTAACTACACATAAAAACAAAAGTCTATGAGTTTCAACAACAACAAAAAAAATCAGTCTGAGCAACAAACTCAAATTACTGTAATTGCTCATGCCTGTGTAGTGAGAAGTAACGCACCCAATATTTTTAGGCAGGTGGTCCAATCGTTTGCCGCCTCATGTTGAGTCTTGACATTGTCAGAAAGGTCCTGAGACCACGGGCCCTATTTTCGTGGACAGTCTACATCACGGAAGCAGAACTTAGTTGCTGGAGTCCATTCAAGAAATCGATGCATGCCAATACGTTTATAAGGAACGGCCACGAGCAGATGATATAAAGAGGTCACAGATCACTGCTTTGCAGTGGGCACTTGGGGACTGATCGTTTGTTCATGTGTGACGCCCCCCTCCCCCACCTCCCATAGTTGTGCTGTGGCCAAGGATCGAATGAAGATGATGGTCATAATAATGTGTTCAATTGATTCCTAATATGACTCGCAGGGTTCGATGCACGCTGTTGTCATATTTATGAATGAAATACATCTACGCCGCGTGTCGGAGGAGCTTAGAATCTGTCAGCACCTGAATCAAATTCACCCAAATTGCATTACACCACAAAGTCATTCAGACAAAATTAGGTGAAAAAAAAAGAAGGGAAATAAGAGCCAGTTAAATAGAAACAAATGTATTAGACTGATAAATGAATTAATCAGCGACTAGCTAAAAAGGAATACTACTTAGATAAATAGTCCCATGAATAGTTAAGGGCACAGATAAAATATCACATAAAGGCTAAACTAAATAAGTGTGGCTTGAGCCTCCTTTTAAAAATACAATATCAACAGTCTGTGGTCTGATGCCCTCTGGGAGGCTGTTGCAGTGGTGCGGCCAATAATAATAATAACAACGAAGAACCCGTAATACTTACTGACATTGACCCCAAAAATTTGAAATTGGTATGTAGTTGTTAATACAGCTTTCAGACTTTGAATATTAGTCGATTGTGTAGTTAAATCTATTGTTGTACCACAATCAAAACAAAAATGAGCAAGTTGTCTGACTTACTGACTTCCTGCGCTGAATGAAAAAAAAAATGGCAGTGATCCAGTTGAATGCCTCTCTCTCTCTCTCTTTCTCTCTCGCAAACAAACAAAAAAGTGAATGGTTTTAACTTTCATGAGTATCTTTGAGTCTGAAATTGCCTCCTTTTGTTCCTATCTCGTGTCCCTTGTCATGCGGTGATATAAAAAAAAAAAAGATACCTGCACAAAGTGTTTTGTTCCACAGGGGCCGTTGCTCAAGGAAAGAAACATATAAAACTGCGAAAATGTGTTTTCTTTCTTCAGTGCAGATTTGAATCCATTTGCATGAGAACGACTGTAGTTTACAGCTTATCGTGTCAGCAGGCCCAATGTTATGAACACCACATTTGGCCTGTTTACCATTTATTCCCATTTTTAAATAATGTTCAAATCATCACATCTGGCGTTTACTGGCTCAAACAAAAAACCAAACAAAAATAAAACAAATGTCTTGAATACACAGACACAGGACAGAATGATGAGCCTTTGATTAAAAATGTTGCAGAGGGAGTCATTAGCAGTAATCAGACGTCACCAGCTCGCGTACGTGCATGGCTGTGTGTGAACTGAGCTCTCTCACCAAAACAAACCCACTCTTGAGACGCGTATGATTCAGACTAATGTCAGACATTTCTTTCGGAGGCGCGATATCTTCTTTTCCTGAGGAGGTGGAATATGTTTAGCAAAGTGAGAGTCTGCAATCTACAGTAAAGGTACAGTGACTCGTTCAAATGAATGCGGGACTCTTTCGTAAGCACAAGCTTCACTCATGCCGCTCATGCGTTCAACTATAATGATGTTGGAACTAACTCGACACTACATCTGACTCTTGTCATCAAATAGTTACTCCGTGTTTCAGATGATAAATGTGTCGTTTTTCGCTGCAGGTTAGATGCGCTTGTTTACACCGTTCGTACAATGTGATGCCGTCGGCGTCTCTGACCGATCATGACTCACTCGAGCAGCCAAATGATTGTCGCGGGTGGATCGCCGAGGACGCGTTTTGCTGCAAAGGAGAAAAGAATGAAAGTCATTGCTTTGTTAACCTCCAAACCGCCGTTTGAAATTGAGGTCAGTGCTGATTGACAACATCATTAACTCCGCCAAGCAATTGATATTAGGCGATTACCTAGTCCTTCACTTAAAGCCAAGATCAAATAACACTGTCCGTTCTAAACAAATCATGTGAGTCTGTCGTCAGTGTGGTGCAAAGTTTTCAAGGCCACACTGCGAAGGCACCGGCGAATCAGCTGACACCAATTTTCTGATAATGAAAGTCTGACACTCCAGGCACTGAAAATAGAGGATTTCAATAATCAGCTGGATGATGGGGGGTTATGGAGCATTCCTCATATTAAACATCAAGAGTCTTGAGTTGCCGGCAGAACAACAACAATGTTTTCCGATCGCCTCTTATCCGCAGGAAACACTGCAATCATCTACAATTTAAAAAAACAAACCAAAAAAACCCATATCAGATTCACATTGTGTAGCTTATGGTTTGCTTCGATTCATTAACAAAGAAACCTAGTTCAGTGCAATAGAATTGCGAATGAGTCACCGCCATTTTGAGAGATATCCAGTCCTCAACTTACCTGTCCTTTGCAAAGTTAGCATCTTAGCCCCCGTTGTCTACCGTTGTTCAAAACATTTTTCTGTCGGAGAGCACGTTGACAAATTATCCGACCATCCGTTTTGTTTACTGTTTGCCCTCATCCTGTTTCCACTGGAATGGAGCCGATCAAGACAAGGAAACTCAAGGTGTTCTTTTTCTTAAAAAGGAGAATAACATACACATTATAATCCCTCAAGACTAAATTCAATTCAGAAACACTTCTGCTGCACCTCTTGAGCTGAGGGCCGGAGACAGTATTTTTCTCAAGGGAACCTCAACAAGTGCAGTCTTGCAAGTCTCCACAACTAGTTGACATTTTTATATTTGTCAGCTGCAGGACTCATACAGCCAACTCCGAAGCCCAAGAGTCTCTCGACATGAGCTACTGCCACCATCATACAGATCAGTTGGAGTAAACTTATCTAGGTCGAACACCGTACGCTGCAATGGGACCAAAATAGTTGAGAGATAACTTTTCACAATTTCCAACATGTCCTAGTTAAAGCTAAGGGATATCTCATTTAAGATGCCAGCTGTAGCAAGACCCTAATTGTATTGTAGTTGTACTTTGCAGCGGTGTGGAGCTTCAGATATGCAACTTGCCTGCCAATCTTTCTCATACAGTATTTCAATCAGTCACAGTCAAAATATTAGAAATCGCTCTCAGTATGACAAGACTGGATAATTGTCTACTCCACAGGTGTCAAACTCAGGTCCTGGAGGGCCGCTGGGTCAGGGGTGGGTCAGGTCAGGGGTGCCCATTACGTCGATCGCAGGAGGGGAGTAGAGGGGAGGGGGTGGGGTGTAGAGGAGAAAAACAAACAAACAAACAAGCATTTGTGTGTCTTTGTGCATGTTAGTAATATATTTTTTTGGTGTTAATGTACACTGCACCCTCATCATCTTATCAGTCTCATTTTCACAAAAGTATTAAAAAAAATAACATACTGTATAATAAAGCAGATAAATCTTTAACATATGGTGGCGCGTGACCTGCGTCACCGGAAGTGATCAGAGCTGTTGCGCCATATCTTTTATCGTTATTATTATTCTCATTCAGAGTTTGTTTCAGGTACAATTCACCGAGGGCACGGGCAAAGAAAAGGAATCTAGAGGGCCCAGGGAAGCGCTTTAAATGGTACGTGTGAGCTATGATAGTTAACAGGCTGCAAATGTGCGTCGCTTGCCTCCATGTCAGGCTGTTGCTCATCATGGCGTGCGTGTGTATGTGCGTGCGCGGTAACGGGTCGACCGCGGGACATTGGTTGTTCGAAAAGTCGATCTTCGGTCCAAAAAGTTTGGAGTAGATGTTACTTTAGGTTCCATTGGTACACATTCAGCTTTATGAGGTTGCATGTCTGAAGCACATCTGTGACAGGAGCGCAAATGTGTTAGGACACACATTTAACCACCTCCATCCACAAATTGTTTTATGTTGAGAGGGAAGAAATTTCATCCGTGCTGTATGTTACACATACAGTACGTTTGACAAGAAAGTTTATCCAATCCAATCCCAAATATTTTATGTGCTATGATGTCATTCAGCGTGCTCCCTGTCGCTCATCAAAGGGCATCAGTCAAAAACAAATGAGCTAATCTACTTGCCCATTGGACAAGACATGTTGAACTCTGTGGCTTTGTAGCACATTATGTCGCTCGGCTTTATTGTTTAAAGCTCCAATGTCTCATCCGCTGAAGCATTTCCAGTGTACAATAACTTCGGGGGAGCACATCTAGTTTTGGTGTCAGGCATGCTGAAAGATTGGCTCACAGCTTTACAACGCAATTCAACGATCCGTCTTAAAAGAGAAATGCATTATAGAAGAGGCAGTGAAACCAATGTGTCCACTGACAGGGGCCTCAATCGAGTGTAATGCAATTCGCCGCCTTGATACGTGGCGAAGTGAGCGAGGGCGCGTGTGGCTCTCGCACGCTCACGCGCCGCTGTTGCCTTCGAATGCGACCGGCTCACTTCTCCTTCTGGCAGCTGTTGAAATGCATTCAGGCAAACGGCGGAAATCACAAACCGCGGTCCAAGCGGATGCGTTGATGCTGGGTAATCACACCTGGCATGCACCGAGTATTAAAGGTTGCATTTTTCCCCAGTAAATGAAGGCCAAGACGTTATCTCCCCAAAGAAAAAGGATTTTTAGCCGTAATGTGTGTATGCCAAAAATGTGCATCGCATATCACGTGTCGTGCTGTCGCAGCACACTTATCAGTCGGCAATCGCATGACCTGGATTCCCCCTGATAATGTTCCTACTCAGTCAGTCACTGATTCTTCAGTTTAAATGGGATTTGACATCTTATCTGCCAATGAACGAAAAGTTTGGCTTCACACACAGAATAAATAATGCAATCTAAAAATAATCCGCATAAAATTGTTTTCTTCACACTCCACATTCATATTTCAACTCACCTTGACGTACTTCCTGCTGTTTCTTCCTCGTGACTTCATAACCATTTGATTGATTTAATTATGACATTAGTGCGGCGGAGCCGCTGTTGTTTGGCCTCTTGAGGCCCGTTCACCCGATGTGCGGCGATTCGAAAGGAAGAAAATGAAGTGTTGAAGTATTGCACCTCACTGCATCCGAAGAGGGTGAGAATTGCAAATGTGTCGACCGTGGAGTTGTATTGTCGACTCCAATGACGGTTTTCGTAAAGAAGTTTTCATTATGCGTAAGTGAATGAACAAGACAGATAACAAAGACAGACAAATGTTTTCACATGCATGTCTCAAAAGACTGTGAAAGATGTGAAGGGACGTGTGAATGGTTGATTGACAATCTGTCTGCCGCCTTTGGCTGGTGACCAGTCCACGGTGTACCCGTCTTGTTGCCCAAAGTCAACTGGGAAAGGCTTCAGCTCCCCCACCGCCTTGATGAGAACAAGTGCTGCAAAAACAAACAAACAAACAAAAAAGAAGCATAGAAGTCAACGGTGATCACTGAACCAATTACATTTGACTTTCGGCATTTCTTAAATTTTAGAACAATTTAGTGCGAAAACAGGATGAAACAACAACAGGATTCTCCTAGCTGCGGATTGGAAAAAAAAACAGCAATAGTCTAATGTGAACTGCTTATTAATACTTAATTCTGTCTGGCTCTTTGCTGAAATTGCACTTACTTCCACACTCCCATCATGTTTCCCTTGTCACAAAGGTAAAATTAAAAAGACACCTATTAAAAAATGCTCAAGGGAAAAAGTACGAGATGTTTTGTTCCCAAGGAGCTATCCAGGCAGAAATCAGAGTATGCATTAAAACCCAATTTTTAAAGTCATTGCGGGGAAAACATACAAAATGCACACGGAAAAGCCAAGATTCGAATCCCAAACTTCAGAACTGTGAGGCACTCGATGCCCGACGTAATTTGATGGTGCCAATACACGTACTATTTCGGGGAGCATTCATGTAAATATGCTGACACTGAAAAAAATGAAAAACGATTTTCAGTTGCTCATTAAAACGTGTTAAACTAATACACATCATGTACTTGTTTTTGAGGAAAACATGGGAAAATTACATCGGTTTACCACATGTACGAATGATGTACATGTTTGAATTAAATTAATAAAAAGTATCTGGTTTTTTTTCATTGAATGCTTCAGTGGGAGTGCTTCAAATTTTGCGTGAACCGCGTTGGAACTTCAAAGGTCCCAAAAGGTGAAGTGTCAAGTCAAACTGGCGTATGAAATAAAACGACAGATGATCGCAGAAAAAAAATGGCAATTTGAATAGGCACCGCTCGGACAGACGAGTTAAATTAGAAGTTTGAACTATTTCTTGAAAGGATACATATTCGGTTTTATTCATTCTAAACAATTGCAAACAGTTTCCACTTCCCAGGTGTCTTAAGAACATGTCTGCAGGTCAAGGGTCAAGAATTACAGACAGATTTGGAGAGAATATTCTTTTTTTTCCCCCTGGTGAGCCTGGCTTCCTTTAGCCTGACAGCTAGAAGGCTGAATCTCGTTACTGCAGGCGGTGCCCATCTCCTCTTCCACCTCGGTGACAAGTGGTTGCGTTGGCCAGTTTCTTGCTCTCAAACAAAAATGGCAATCAGAACAGATTTAAGAATTCGACATTGTAGCAGTTTTATTGATATCAATATATGTTGCCCTCATTTTTCTTTCTTTTCGATGCATTGCCATCCACGAAAGCACGTCAACAATTGTCAGCTCAGAAAGGTTCGTTTAGAAAACTGGGGGAGAAAACTTTCAAATCAATTTGACAAGATACTTTGGGCAAAGAGTTGACATAACGCATATCTTATAACAACAGACCAGAATACTGCAACATCCTTTCATGCATCTGTCATGAGGCATAAATCACAGCAGCCCTGTCCTACTCACTTATTCTTTTGAAATCAGAATACCGTACCTTAAAATATATACTGTACATCATTTTCATCAGGGTAAATTATTTTCACAGTGCAAATCCCCAATACGGTGTGTTGGTAAATAAACATCCATCCATCCATCCATGATCTGAACCGCTTCATTAATTAGCAATTGAGGCAATTTCTGCTCACCTCGCGCTTGCCCACAAGGGAAATCGGGCTGTTTAAATTTATTAAGAGGGTGTTCTAAAGCTTCTCAATATGAAACATGTCAGAAAATAATGACTGTTATAATTTACCTCTATAGAAAATACAACTGAGTGAAGTAAAAGGTTAGCCCAGAACGGCAATAAATCCTTCACAGTTATGGCAGCGTAGGGGCTTGAAGCAGTGCCGTTGCTCTCCAGTGCTCTCTCCTTATTAATATGGGCTTGCCAGTGTTGGATAATTGCAAATACTGCGCCGTGTAAAGTTAAATATATGTGCACAAGCAGTGAGCCACAGGGCACAGGAGCACAGATCTCCACCGACATCTGTGAGTGAACATTGACAACAACTGTAATGGCTAAAATGAAGAAAAGTTGACCTCATCGCAAAGTATGAAAATAGATACGAGACTTTATTCGAAAATATCAAATGGAACTTCTCATGTTACATTGAAGTTGCTGAAAAAATTCTTAAAGGTGAGCCAGATGAATCTTGGATGGACACAAACACTTCTTCATTTCAGCAAACACATTTGATTCTACTTGCCTGTCCACTGTGTAGTTTGTGTGCCCTAAAGGGTGATTTTCACTCTCGTCACATCCCGGTCCCACAGAAAAAAATCTGGCCCAGATCATAGTAAAAAACAAAATACAGTAATCCTGTCCTGTCCTGCTCCTGGTGAAAACAACTGCCACTCCCGTCCTTCTCCAATTTGGAATGACTCCTATTCCCGTGTGGCTCCCATTTTGGAGGTCAGGCACATGAAAGATGGCTGCGCATCTCTTCGAGTTCTGTTTTTATTTTTTGTTACTGGATAATCCCGCTCTCGTCTGCTCCCTTAACTTTTCTATCCTGTACCGTCCCAATCCTGTGTTTAAAGGTAAAATTTACTCTCGTCCTGTTGGAATTTTGTGAGGTTTCCAGGACTCGAAGGATTCCAGAAAAAATGTCAACCTGTAGTGGCCGCAGAAAACGGGTCACAGTTTTATTTGGATCAAATTTTGTGTTTCGTTATGTGAAGTCTCAACTTGGCCAACAAGAGTGCCTTTTCAGTGTACAAATTATTTTTGTAATTGTTTTTTCACTGGGTAACAATTGAGGACTGGGAGAGTCCACCTAGAGTATTAGAGGCAGTTTTCTGGAACCTTTTTTTTTTTTTTTACTGGGTAACAACAGGGCGTGCTGTCTTCGGGCAGTAGGCGGGGGACACCCTGAACCGTTTGCCAGCCAATTGCAGGGCACACACAAACGAACAACCATCCGCACTCACACTCAAACCTAGGGACAATTTCGAATGTTCCATTAATCTGCCATGCATGTTCTTGGAATGTGGGAGGAAACCGGAGTACCCGGAGAAAACCCACGCAGACACGGGGAAAACATGCAAACTCCACACAGGAAGGCTGGAGCCGGAATTGCACCCTGCACCTCTGCACTGTGAGGCCAACGTGCTAACTAATCAACCAACGGGCCACCCTTAATAACAATAATAATAATAATTATATATATATATATATATATATATATACTGTATATTGCCATTTTGTCGCTGCAGTTGGCCTGATCATCAAATCATTTCTCGGCATTTTGTCAGCAACAATTTCAATGTGTGAAGAAAAAATGATTGGGGAAGAGATGTAGAATTATTTGTTGCTGTGTAATTTGGTGTGACATGCTTTGTGCACAGGCGGAAAACAGAATTCAACTAATTAACTAATAAGTCGGTTTTCATTCGGGATGCCAATGCCAACCTTTTCAGCCCAAACCAATGCATCACGCCTTTGTTCAGGACAATTTTTCTCTCGAAAGCCTATCTGGGAGCCGTGTAATGCACGCTGATCATTGAAGTGTTTCCGTAATAAACATGTCGAATGTACCAGATTTGACTGAGCAGACATCAGGCAAATAAGAAGCCTGAGCTCGGTGCTGGCTAAGAAATGAAAATAAATTTGGACTAACACAAAAGAAAAACAAAAGTGTTTACAGAATGTGAGGCTGCTCATCCAGGAAGAATTAGATGTGCAATGACAGAGCGGAATTTAAACAGACCTCAGATTTCAGGCTTTTTGTCTCTTCAACTCTCCATTCCCTTCATACACCCACTCGATGTTTCGGTGCAGAGTGCTTTTTTTTTTTTAATCTCTCCAATCACCATCTCGTCTAGGTATTTTTTTCCTGAGTAGAAAAATAAGCAAAACAAAACAAATATGGTTAAAGAGAGTAGATGGGCATGGGGTCAGAAAACTGCTGATTGTCTTGTTTTGGCCATAAACACAATGGCTGTTAAAGCACTGAAGCTTTACAGAAAAGAAATCACACAAAGGTACTTTGAAAATGACCACACCGGGAAAAATGTGATAAAACAATCTTCCGGGAAATGAGCTTTCCATTCTCCTCCATTGTTGGAAAATAACTTCCAAATAAGTCAAAAATAGATGGGAGAGCTGAAATTGAAAGTAATGCGTGTACAGCATGTTATCACGAAAGCTGGACAGAGCTGGACTTCCCGTGTAGTGCCCCAAAAGTGAGCACACTTGTCTGATTTGGGCATGGTAACGTGTTTTAATTTGATTCAAAGATAGTTTACTAAACCAAAAATAAGTAACAACAAAATGCTTTGAAAATGTCAAAGTTGAATACCACCGAACTGAATTTCCAGGAAGAATGTCCCAAAGGTCATACTGCATGTGATGTCATCGGAAATACAATTCTGAAAGGTAGATAGGTCTGTTTTGGCTAAAGCAAAACGTCTTGTCTAAACGTCGTTCCGAAAACAAGAATGAAACGTAGAATGCACGGAACCGAGACGTGTCCTAACAAATATGCAAAAATTTCCACAAAGCGTTCTTTGGAGGTATCAGTGTGGGGATTCTTTCGGAGACAGGAGCAGAGACATCTCATCAATTGGAGATCAGTACACTGTATTGATCCTGCAACCCATGCGTGTTTGACAAGATTAAGACCTCTATGCTTTTTTTCGGATCACGGTCAATTCTGATTTCCAAAGAGCTCATTACATTTACCACCAGAGAGGTCATGTGACTGCATGGCACTAAATGGAGTATTCATCCTGGTTCCCTTTGTATTAATGTGTCTTTAATTTAAATTCGGATTCATCAAGAATAATGATAGTGTTATGTTTTTGTTTGGTTTCCGTTTGCTTTTGTTCCTTCATGCGCCCTTTTTTGTCGCCACCTGTTCTCGTCATCCGGGTCCCTTGAGTTTAGCCAATCAGCTCCCTCAACCCTTCGTGTCTTGTCCAGGTGTTTCTCGTTGTCTCGTCACTTTGCTTGTATTTAGTTCCCTGGGTTCTGCCAATCTTTGTTGGGTCATTGTGAGTGTGAGCATGCGTGTCTTCCTGTCGTAGTTTTGTTTGTTACTTTGGTTCCTTGTGATTTCAAGGACTTTGTTTGAGTACTTCGACTTACTGTTTTTCCAGTGTACTCCTGAGTCCTGTTTGTATTTTTGTTCAATCAATACATTATGTTCAGTCCAACCTGCTCCTCCCGGCCTCCTTGCTTTTTGGGGTCCTCCAACTACCACCTCGCAAAACTTGACAGACAATTGGAGTTCATTGTATGTGTAAATTGTAATGCCCCATTATTTCTGTTTATGGGTAAAGCGAAGAACATTTTTAAACAGTTTCCACGTGAATCAGGATTTTTTTTCTTCCATTCAGTAAAATGGCAGATTCTGAAGGAGAGATTATTCACTCACCAATTTCTCTTTCAGCTCACTGATTACATTACAAGGTCATTATTTTGTTTGCCGTTTTAATACCACCAACAAAATTGTTGAACAGGATGAAGGGCAGGAATAATTGGCCCTATTTATATGAGTCAACAGTTTGAACATGGCGAAATAGCAGCCAGACTTTGAAGTGCAAAACTAATCTTTGAATTTCCCACCTGATTATGCTATTATGAACATTGATGCTCTGAAAAGAAATCTCATTTGGCTACACGTGTCAGTAATGGCAGCGATTTGGTCCCTTATAGCTGCAGATTACAGGCAGGATTAAGTGCTGCATCTACAGCTTTGAGCCTGAGCTCATTAAGTGAATGTTGCCTGAAATTTTACCAGGCCCAAGATAAGGAACAGGAGTGTATGTATAGAGGGGAGAGAGAGAGAGGGAGAGAGAAACATACAAGGCCTTGAAAACGTATTCATACCCGTTGAACTAGAGTCCATCCAATAGACCAACACAATGTAGCACATAATTGTGAAGTGGAACGGAATTTGAACTCAATGAAAAGTGTGGTAGGCATTTGTATTCGGCAGACTGTGCTCCAATACCCCGAAATACAATTTAGTGCAATCAATAGCCTTCAGAAGTCACCCAATTAGTAAATCGAGTCCACTGGTATGTCATTTACTCTCAGTAAACTGATCATCAACTGATCTCTGAAGGCCTCGGCAGTTTGTTAGGAAACACGGGTGAACACTAGTAGTGAATCACCAAGACCAGGGACTTCACCATGCAGGTCGGGGATAAAGTCGTGAAGACATTTAAAGCAGGGTTAGATTCTTTCAAGAAAACAAGCTTTGAAGATCTCAACCGCTCAACCTTGTCATCCAAAAACAGGAACCGTACAACACAACTTCCAAAACATTCTGCCTAAATTGACGGACTGAGCGAGAAGAGCACCGGAGAAGCAGCCAAGGTTCTTCGGCACCATGCCTCGTGCACTGACTAACCTATTCAGTAGTGTCAGATTTATGTCCATATATTGGCTTTTTTAGTATACATAGACTCTATATCATTTTCATCATTTGTCTGTTTTTTTAAAAATTCTCATTTAAAAACGGTGACACATCACAGACTGCCCACATTGTTGTTTGGGGTTGACAAGAGGTTGTTGCATCTCACGGCTGCCCACACACACACACACACACACACACACACACACTGAACAACAAGTATATGTTTGAGTCATCCTCACGCAACTTTCAGCACGATATATATTTTTCTTTTTCAGTTATCTTGTTTTCCAGCAACGATTTTAATGAATGAAGAACCCACACAAGCTATCATGCTTTGCAGTCAAGGATGGATTATGAAGGCAATAAACAGTGTGTTTGCGTGTGTGTGTGTGTGTGTGTGTGTTTGTGTGTATATGTACGTGTGTATATATGTATATATACATACATATATATATATATATATATATATATATACATATATATATATATATACACACACACATCGGTGAGAATGACGGGCTGTTTGTCTGTCTGTGACTTCAAAGAATATTGTGAAGAAACAAGAGGCTCAGATCCTTGCAAGTTCCTAATTGTTTACCCTTCGGCTTTCACGCAGGTGCTTTAAATTCCAAGGACGCCTCATTATGTAAAGCTTTCACATTCAACATATAACAAGTGGCATATTTCCTTGTTTTTCTGAACATGTTTACCCCCCCCCCCCGCCCACACACACACACACACAGTAAATACCTGGCTGATATTAAACATAGGCTGGATAAACAATAAGCGTCTCACCCACACAAATCACAAGATAATATGTAGTGCTGACTCCAGATTGCTGCTTGTGTGTGTGTGTGTGTGTGTGTGTGTGTGTGTGTGTGTGTGTGTGTGTGTGTGTGTGTGTGTGTGTGTCGCCCTGCTGAGGGCCTGTCCACGGTGATTCCCAGCTTTCTGCCCAATGCACAATGGGATTAGCTCCAGTCATTGGACATGGATGAGATTTAAAACGTAGGATGATGACAACATATGTTTATTGTCATTGTGGCAGACTAAGACAAGTGTGTTTGCTTGTTGTTCAGTGAAGCACAAGACAATGGGAACAGTGTGGCTGCAACTAACGCAAAAGCACATTATGAAACATATGGAAGCATGATTGCTGTTAAAAAAAAAAACCTTTCTCGTGATTTTGCAATCTGAAATACTGAATCAAGATTAAATTCTTTGTATTGCATCCAAATGTTTGGCATTATGGCAAAAAAGGATTATTGACATCGTCAATGATAGAAAGGCAAAAAGACTTTGAAGAGCAAAGTAATTCTGAAGCTAAACAGTGGACCTACGGCGCTCCAATGGATAAGAAAAGCCAAGCAACTTGAGACCTTCTGCCTGTACTGTAGTTAGACAGGTCGTAAACATGAAGACACTCCAGACCTGGCACAAACAGGCCCCATATGATGTGTAGTGGGAAGTGTGTTTATTATAGATTCTCACTGCACAGAACGTCGTGTGCTGGGTTGTGCGAACACGGCAGGTTTCTTGACAGGATCTCAGCTGCATTGAAGCTTTGACACTCTTCGACTGTTGTTTAAATCCGAGGCCATAGCTCTTCGTCGGAAAATGGTGGATTGCAAATTCTGGGTAGCGAAGTACTTCCTCAGGTGATGGAGATGAACTCTTTCAGAAAAATATTTTGCATGCTCATTAGTGACAAATGTCTGAACAAGAGGAGGGTAAAATAGCCAAATATTTTACTCAAGTAAGGACACCGTTACGTTACAATACTTTGATTCGAGTCCTCCAAGTACCGGTAATTATTTTAAAAGTAAGTAAATATTCAGTTGAAAAAATACTTTTCATGTACTGAATGGATGGATGCATATATGTATATGATGAACCAAAATATATTACACAAGCAATAAGTACCGTATTTTCCGGATTATAGGTCACACCAACCATAAAATGCATAATAAAGATGAAAAAAACCCAGATATAAATCGCACTGGAGTATAAATTGCATTTTGGGGGGAAATTTATTTGATGAAATCCAACACCAAGAACATACATGCCATCTTGAAAGGCAATTTAAAATAAAAATTTCAAGTAACGAGAGCAATGTAGCGAAATGTAACAGGGTCAAAATAATGTTTCTTCTTCATCAAAATATTTAAATAAAAGAAAAAAGTAGGTAGCAATAAAACTCCTCTGAAAAGTACCATTTATCCGAAGGGTTTCTTGAATTAATGTAATAGCGAACTGTTGTGGTTAAGTGAAATCTGGGGGCAAGTCGGTCGATGTATATTCCCCCCCTCTTTCCTGTGGTCATGAGCTTCGACTAAAAGGACAAGATTGCCAATACAAGGGGCTGAAATTAGTTTTCACTGCAGGGCGGCAGCTCTCACCCCTGCAGGTGGTTCACATCCAAAACAGCCAGTTGAAATTGCTCAGATGTCGTTATCGGACGCCTCGCTGATGAGGCCTCAGGTCAGATCTAGGACACAAAAGGTCTCGCTGAGGTGTTGGTTCGTTCGAGGCTCGGGGTGAGATGTGGATGAGAGGTCTCGTGTGAGGGCGGGGAGACGAGGCGGGCGGCATTGTAAATTGAGGCGCTGAACAGCCCTTGGTACAGAGGTTTTTTGGAGCCTCTTGAGAGAAGCAAATCCTCATCGTGCGAAGGAAGCGTGTGTGAGGGTCTTGCGTACTGACGTAACTCTGCTCCTGAGACAAGGTGTTATAATGCGATTATTTAAGAGAAGATGTTGGTTGCGTTCTGCAGATGCTTTTTGTTTACAGCAACCGAGTCGAAGCAGCAGGTGATGAAAAATGTCATGACTCATTACTGCGTAAACTATGAAAGAGTAACCGAATGAACTGGAAGAATAAGTGAGTCATAGCTCACACCTTGATCAAGCCAAGACTCCATTCGAATTGGAATTCGTCTTTCAGGAGTGACTGATTTGAAGAATTTTGAAACAAAAGTGAATCTCAACGTGAGAATAATACCGCAAATATTGGCAATTTTTGGCCGCACTCCCCACCCGTTTACTGGAGCACGGTAGTTCATTCCACACATCGCGTAAAAGATGACTAGTCTGTCTTTACGTCGATATGTCACATCAATTGATATTATTGAAGGGGAGAAGCAATTGGCAAAACATTTGCAAACCTTTGATGAGGTGTTTACTATGTGCACAAATTATTGAGACATATCCCCGACCCAATTACCCACCTTAATCTTATTTTGGGGATAATTGTATTCTTCCAACAGTAAGGCGACAATTCAGACAAGCATGACGAGAAGGCCCACTAAAACATGAGTGAATGACTGTTGTTTGGATGAACTGACTTCAATCCCCAAACACGATAACTATAGCTTTTGATCCAAGCATGGCTTCAAATTTTCTTCTGGATGAAAGGCCAAAAAACGGACAGGTACACTCAAAACAACTCCATATCGTCTTCCATTTTCTATAGTTTGAAAGTGAAGCGGATCCGTGTGAGGTTATACTTCCATATAACCTTCCATACATGCTGTAATAATAGGGTCTACCAAACAACATCTGTCTGTAATGTGGTTCATTACCTTCAGAAAAAAAAAGATTTTTCAATCTCCTCTTTGTTTTCACATCATGAATGATTTTACATATGAGGTGTTTAATCCCACCCATGACCTGATTTCACAGGATGCGCGAGAACATGACTCAACACTGACTAGAGATGGCAGAACAAGAATTTCAAGTGTACAGTATAAACTCTAAATACTAGATAATGACTTTAACTTGTGAAGAGATCCTTTCCCTGACAGCCATCAACATTCACTATTTGCCTTAAAGTTGACATTCAAAATCATAAATAATTTGGTTACCAAATGCTTGTCCAGTACAGTGTTAAAAGTCACGGTGCCAAGTCAATCCAAGTGGACCACATCACATTATTTTGTACACTAGTTATGACAATCATTTTCTGCATGGCCACCAGTCTCAATATGTGTGTCCAAATGAGGGTATGATTTTCTCTATTTTCCACAACACTCTCATCTTTTTTGTTTTTGTCTGTCATCACGGCCTCATTTTTTGAAACGATTCAGACCCTCCACTTTCCCCCGTTCATCTGAAGTCCAGTTGGCCTTTAGTGTGGTTCTGAGGAAGCCATTTAATATCTCTGAGGCCCCAGTGGCCTGCATCCATAATCATCTCATTGCCCAATGAAATGAGATCAGTGGCCTTATTTGAACCAAGGTTCCCCAGCACCGAGGCCTCCTGAATGAAGAGACAACTGTCCCTTGGCTGGTGCCATCCGTAGGTCAAAGCGCTCCACTTATTTCAGCAGAAATCAAAGATGAATTACAAACTGCATCACTGCTTAAAAGAAAAAAAAGGTAGTAACATAGTGATATTGTGAAATATAAAACTAAGCTGCTACTGTTCTATATGGCAAGAGATTTGGATTTATTTTTTTGTGTCATTGTGACCTTGAAATGTTCCGAAAAAAATAAAACCGTTTTTTTTTTTTCACTTGATACCAGATCAGCCGAAAGCCATGTGATCAATACCGATTTCCAATTATATGATATATATACAGTACATATGCACACATACAGTGGAGCACAGACCTTTGCCAAGGCTGAACTGCTCACGGTGAATAAATCCGTCAATAGCAGTCAACTTGGAGGATGACTAACAGAAGGGACATTGTAACCCTGGAGGATGGATTGTTCCATTCATGCGTTATTGACTCGAACTTTTTCCATGTTTATCAAGATCCTCGCTAAAATTGAATAGCGTTCTCCCTTTATCCCATGAACAAGCCACCTGCAAAATTGAATGTACAGTCAATCTGTTTTTCCCTTTTGCTGTGTAATCCTGCTTGGAGAATTTTTGTTGTTATTGTTCTATTAAAATGTACAAACGTTTTTCAAAATGACCACACGGCAAAAGCTAAACAAAATAACAAAACCGGAGGTGGCCTGACATGACTAGTGACTGCAGAATGCGACCATTGAGAAACTGCTGTGATGAAGTAAAACCGTACAAAACAAACAATGTAATTCTATTAGTGCAGGATCTTTAATCAGCTTTGTCTGACCAGGACACAAGTTTTTACGCTCTCTCCACTGTCCAAGCTAAAAATAAGGCAGCGGCTTTCAGGTCAGGATTCTTTTGGAGTTAATGTGATTGGTGAATGTAGTAGATTAATAGTCAGCCCTTAATCTGCTTGTTATCAGTGCTCTATTGTGGGCATTGTTGAATAGAGCTCACTGGATGTTGTAATCATTAAGTCTTTCAATTCTGCAGGGCTTCAAAAGCACCAACACTGTATAGGTGAGGTTTGTCCTAAGAAGACAGACGGAGTAACTGAGACATTTTTCTTTGTCAGATTTATTAATATTTGCACTGGGACACTGAACTCGTTCTCCAAGGTGACCTGCGGGGACATGCTGTCAGGCTTCTCAAGGTGATAGCTGATGCACCTACCTAGTAGCCGATATGACAAGCACACAGGCTGGATAAGAGTCATTTATCTTAATAAAGTGAACCATCAAACTGATGTGGCTGCACAGTAACTAGTTAAGCAGAGGAAGGCATACAAGGAGACAGAGGAGAGGAGCACATGGGGCCATGGAACAGCATTTTCGCTGAAAACAAAATAGTCTTCTGATTAGAACATGCAGCGGGTCGACCTGTTTGAACAGAAAAGCTGCAAAGCACGTGATCATTTTCACCCCCGTACTATGCATAACAGTGACTATATTTTCCGACGAGATTCACTACATGTGCTTGATCATAATGTGACATGCAGTACTTTAGGAAATGCCATCATCATCTGTCATGGCAGTGATGCATTACAAGGTGCCAGCAGTTTGTCTATAATAAAAACCATGTAGTTGGCACAGGCCAGGGAACAAACAAGGACAATAGCATCGCCCACAGTCGAACAATTCATTGTGATGAGGAAATCCGAGGGGAAAAAAAGCTGTTGACAACTAATCTCTTGCAAGTGTCATGCAAAATCACAACAGCGATTGACAATGTCTGGCTGAAAGCCACAATGATTAGAATACTGAGTGAGTGATGAGTGTTGCATAGCAAAAAAAACAAAATAAAATGTACTGTTTGTTACCTGTGGCTCTTAATGTTCCCATCTGCTTTGTCTCTAATATTTAAGACAGGCCTGACAATGCGGCAGCAAATATACCCCAAAGTAGGTGCAAAATGGTTTTCTTGATAGTGCTTCCGTTGCAGCTGCTTCTTAACAAATCACCTTGAATGTTTGCAAATGTTTTCGGGCTGTGGCGCTGAGATGACCAAGTAGCACGAATGCCTGAAGGAGGTTCGACATAGCAGTAAATCACTATAATTTTCAACCCCTGGCCTATGATAATGGTGGCAGCCAGTCAAATGTGGTGGTATGTTATGCATGTTTGCTGCACTGTACAATGATCACTTTCTTGTGTTCACTTTAGTTCTGATTTATTTACATGCACTTTTGGTTGCCAGTATTTGACAACACTTTTGGAATCATACTGTACATATGGTAGTCGCATGGCATTCTATAATATTCATTCATGCACAAGATCCCTGATGCAGATAGATGGGCTGTTTTTTTTTTTTAATCTGTCTGTCTATCGAGAAGCCCCGGTCATTGCAATTCTCTTCAAGTTCAGAGGGTTTTTTTCCATACAGTAGCACTTAGAGTAAAAAGTATAGCCTCTCGGCCCTTTCAAGGTAGAAGAAAGGGCCCAAACAAATCAGATTCAACCCCCCCACCCCCCCTTCTGTGTAGTTCATGGTCTCGGCTGGACTGAGTCACCAAACGTAACCATGTTGGTTCTTCAACAAATCCGATGTTTCAGATTTAGAGCAGGACAATGATGTGTGTGGTAGTTAGTGCGTGGGTTATCTGGTCAATAGTAAAGATTTGATGTAGGAAAGGACACTAAATGCAGTGTGCACATAATCAGAGTGTACAACAAATAAAATACACACACACACGCTCATCACACACTCTTCCACAGCATGAAGAGTTGGACATACAGCTCATTCTTTTCAGTTATTGCCATGGCAACTGGACTGGAGTGAAAAGCCCGCACTCTGGTGCTGAGAGCAGTGGCACCAACACATTCGCAGTCTTAAACAACGGGACATTTATGCAGTATGTAACCATTTAAAGTACTGTAGATGGCACTATAGATTTAAGTTTAAATGTATCTAATCGATGAATATTGTTAATGGTGCACACTCAAAAGTGTTCCTCCAAAAATAAAGGGCTTTTATCCTATCCTTTTTGCAAAAGTGGCAAAACTGACACATTTATGAAGAAATACATTTGTTTGTGTGAAAACAGAAAAACAGTCGAGTTAATGGTTAAAGTCATGTACTTCATAGGTAAAGGTAAAAATGTACAGACTCTGAAATATATTTCAGTACAAAGAGAAAAAAACTCAAAATACATGTTTTATTGAGTGGTCGAGTGGTTAGCGTGTCGACCTCGCAGTGCAGAGGTCACGGGTTCGATTCTGTCTCCGGCCACCCTGTGTGGAGTTTGCATGTTCTCCCCGTGCCTGCGTGGGTTTTATCCGGGTACTCCGGTTTCCTCCCACATTCCAAAGACATGCATATGCCAGGTTAATGGAACACTCGAAATTGTCCCTAGGTGTGAGTGTGAGCGCAAATGGTTGTATGCCTATGTGTGCCCTGCGATTGGCCGGCAACCAGTTCAGGGTGTCCCCCGCCTACTGCTCGATGACAGCCGATATCCAATAGTCTCCAGCATGCCAGGCGACCCTTGTGAGGATAAAAAGTGGATCAGGAATTTGGATGGATATATTTTACTGTCAGTTATACACTATACCCCTTTTCATAATTTGGCAGAAGGTAAATAAGAACTTCTCAGTTAACGTCCTCTTTATTTTAACTTCCCTATAGTGCTCCTACTAAGAAAAAGACTAAAACAATCATCTGACATGTGACATGTCGTGTTAAAGAGCCCAATTGAAAAGTCGTTTTTTTTTAACATCATGTTGTCGTCTGAGGTAAAGGAAAGCCACCAGCCAATTTTGACAAAGTAAGGAGTAGAAAGTACATCATCCTTTTTATTTTTTTTTAATGTAGGGGGTAGAAATAAAATGCTATCAGATAAATACTCATGTAAACTACAGACACCTGGAAAATCTACATAAGAAGCCTACAGCAGCGAAGTATGTGTAATTCATTACTTCCCACTGCTGCCAATTGTAGGCTCCACAAAGCAATGGCTCAGGCCCACTGTTTCTATCATGTGATGCAAGAATCTACTCAAAGCTAACCTTTTTTTTTTTTTTAATAGAATTCAACAGAAGCGTATTTTATCACTTGTGACCCCTTTTCATCCGCTATTTTTCAAATTTGTCAGGATTATTG
The DNA here is from genome assembly GCF_054856545.1 of Hippocampus guttulatus. Classification (NCBI taxonomy): domain Eukaryota; kingdom Metazoa; phylum Chordata; class Actinopteri; order Syngnathiformes; family Syngnathidae; genus Hippocampus; species Hippocampus guttulatus. The sequence continues at coordinate 8,230,056 of NC_141265.1, read as the reverse complement.
GGGATTACAGTTGGATTAATGCGGATTCAAAACGGTTTTTATAGCAGGGGAAAGGGCAAACAACTGTACAATGACTGTTAAAAATACATTTCCATTCTATAAACGCCAAGAATGTTTCATTCCAACATACGCATATTAAGACATCAAGTCACATGTTCCCTTTTTGAAAGGATTTTTTTTAAAGAAAAATATTTCTGTTATGTGTAGCATTGTGAATAAATACCACATCTAACGTGCATGTGTGGGGAAAGGGCATATCAAAATAAATGTCAGAGCTGTTTTCTACACCGCTAATTAGGGATGGAAGGGCCACGCCTCTGCAACAGGTCTCTATCTTCAAAGGTAGTTCACTTAGTAGTGCTGGGCATCATTTTTACACTTTTACAGGAGAACCCTTTAAATGCGGACATTCATGGAGTACGGTATATGTGTTGTGTTTACAACAGAAAACACATGAAATGAGCAGCGGGGTGAATAGATCTCTCATTCTACCACTTCATTACAATCCTTGCTCACACTAAATCAACGCATTCTGCAAATCTGGTATTAATTTGTTTGGCAGGCAGATAGTCCTCTCAGGATTTGATCTGACCAGAACAAGAAAGAGAGTGAATATTAACCTGCCTTTGTTTTGGTGTCTAGACTCCTAATGAATGCCTTCAGAATTTATGACTCTGTGTTTTTTTATTTTATGGGATGGTTATGGCTGTTCTGCTCTCAGAGTGCTGGCCATTGCTCCCACGTGGAAGGAACCAAATGATTTAATTTGACTCAGGTTCTTCAAGGTTAAATTGAGCATATTTGTTGCAGGGTTCATCGACATCGGCAACCCAGTGGCGGGCCGGATATCGATTTGATACAGGGTGATAAAGGGAAAAAAAGATGATAAAAATATAGTTTCATTTACATGCATCTGATCTGCCAGCTATTTTATTCCGAAAAAAGGAAGTACCGTATTTTCCGGATTATATGTCGCTCCGGATTATAAATCGCACCAGCTAAAAAATGCATAATTAAGAAGGAAAAAAAACATATAAATCGCACTGGAGTATAAGTCGCATTTTGGGGGGGAAATTTATTTGATAAAATCCAACACCAAGAACATACATGCCATCTTGAAAGGCAATTTAAAATAAAAATAAAATAGAAAACAAAACGCTAAATAAGTGTACGATATGGTAACATTACATGACGCATAAACAACGAACTGAGAACGTGCCTGGTGTGTTCAAGTAACATATTAAGAGTTATTCAGATAACTATAGCAAAAAGAACATGCTAACAAGTTCACCAAACCATCAATGTCACTCCAAATCACTAAATCCAATGGAATCTTCATCCTCTGTGTCACTTCAAAGCAACTCCACCAACTCCGGAAGGAGAAGATGCAGGCTTTCCTCTTCTACGTCGCTTACATCAGACTCATTGTGGTTTTATCAATGCAGGTCTAGAGCGACCTCTTGTGGTTTAATGCAAAAATAACATGTGAAATGATATAATAATGTGTCAATAATTTCACACATAAATCGCTCCAGAGTATGTCGCACCCCCGGCCAAACTATGAAAAAAACTGCGACTTATAGTCCGGAAAACACGGTACATCTTCTCACTTCAATTGTCTCATCCCAGTAAGCCTTCAAGCGCTTATACACGTTGCCTGGAAGTACAGATACTCAAACATTTCTACTTTAGCACAATGTATTTGTACTTAGTTACAATACACCCGTCCCTGATCGTGCAGTGGTACACTTGCCTGGCTTGTGTACGGGCAGTGCGGGATCAGATCCCACTCGTGCACCTGTGAATCGTTTTTTGTCTCTGTATGTGTCCCATGCGACTGACTGGCAACCAGGTCAGGGTGTAGTCTGCCTTCTGCGTGAAGTCAGCTGGGATAGGCTGCAGCTCCAGCACTGGCGACCCTGTTCAGGATAAGCAGTGTTGAAAATGGATGGATGGGCGGATACTTGACACGTGGCCACCCTCGCGATAAATGAGGCACCGTTGTAATGAGGTGTCGGGCGATAATGGCAGCAACATCTTCATCTTTCCCTTGTAAAGATGCAAATGAGGATTATCCCTCTACATAATTTTAACATAATTTATACAGTATACAGACCAGCACTATCTGAGACTTGTTTTGTGAAAAACACCTCTCTCAGATGACCAAAATATTAGATGCAGCTCTCCTGATGCTGGGCAACTCTACACCACTCTAAACTACAACCCCAATGATGATCAAATAGTTAAGTCAAAACCTTTCTGACAATGTCAATCAATACTGAACACTACTACCATTGCACAGGCAGAATATTTGATACAGCGAGAAGCTGTAATGAGAAAGCTCACCTCTCACAACACCACTTGCCGTCATTCTTCAAACTCTTGCTAAACTAAAACAGTGTGCAGGAACCGTGACGTCTTGCCTGTGAAACAAATAAATATTGCCTTTTTTTCGAAAGCAGCCAAGCGGATAAACAATGAGCATTCAATCTGAACAAAGGTGATTATACTGTACTGCATTATCATTAAGCATGAGTCTGTCAGTCTCGCCCTCTAACAATGCTTTTGTGCTTGCTGCATTATCTTTGATTTGCTACATTATCTCAGTGTGTAATAAATGAGACCGGTAAATTAAATGGTTTGGCCTTGTGCAATGTATTAAAAAATACTTTAAGATGGATGTCCATGTCATAATTTCTTTTTAGTCACTTTCTATTACATGGTATTCTTTATTGCCGATTCTTTTCCTCGGGGGAGACAGGGAAGGTTGAGTCTTTTTTTGGACAAGCTCCCTATTAATCCTTGTAACCTTTTTTTTTTTTTTTTGTTGCTTTGAATGGTTTCCCAGAAACGACCCCCCACCCCCCAGAAAATATGCATTCTATGTCTGAAACCAACCAAATTTACATAACATAATGTAATGTAATCTACTGGATTATTATTAAACATGTCTGTCAACTAGGCGTTTCATAATAGTTTTAGCTCTTTGGATCTCATTACAGTGCGCATGTTGTGGCCGTAAATGTAAATTGTGGTTATAGTCACTGTAAAGACAAGAAGTGACCCTTTCGTGCTTCATTTTACTGCTTTAATAATAAAAGTCAAAAGAAACAAACGTGTGGTCCCAAAGGAATCAAACTGGGGAGGGCTATGCCGCACTGTTTTTTTTCTAATTCAAATGGGATGTTGGTGCTGTATTGTTTGCATCAGCAAACACACACAAAAATAATTGTACTCATTTTATGTAAGGTGGTTTTATACATTTGTGAATTTGACAGCAGCATCTGGCATATGATCAAATTGGATTACTGTAGGTTACCATCCAAAGGCAAAAAGTTTATGCAGCAGATTTATATTTCTTGTCAGAAAGATTAGCAGAATGGCATCAACGACAGCAGTATTTAGTGCCCGTAATGCATGTTTGCAAGTGAAAGCAGAGTTTACCTCAACCAAACATGCTTGAGATGTCACTGTTGTAAAAAAAAAAATTAAAAAAATCAAACAACAAAATAACTCATCTGCGTCAATGATAACCTATAACACATTAGACTGTTCCAAATAGACAATTGCAATTGCAAATAATTATTCAACTGAATTTTGTCATTCCGGAGCCGCATGCGGGTCTTACATTCATACTGTATGTTGCGGCTCTGCGTGGCTTTGGAAATTAAATTCTAAATGTCTGATATACAGTATATACCCTTTTATATATATACTGTATGTATATATATATATATATATATATATATATATATATATATATATATATATAAAAGAGTCTTCGTTGCAAACTCGATGAGAATGTGGAAAACCACACTTGAAGCCAATGGCAATCCACTTACCCAAGTGTCCATCAAATGTGGCATATACCAAGGTGATGCACTCTCCCCACTGCTGTTCTGCATAGGACTGAACCCCCTAAGCCAAGTAATCACCAAGACAGGCTATGGATACCGCCTTAGAAGTGGAGCTACGATCAGTCACCTCCTCTACATGGATGACATAAAGCTGTATGCTAAGAGCGAAAGGGACATAGACTCCCTGATCCACACAATCAGGATCTACAGCAGCGACATCGGGATGTCATTCGGGCTTGAAAAATGTAGTCGGATGGTGAGTAAGAGAGGAAAGATAGTCCGCACTGAAGGGGTCTCACTCCCTGAAGGAACAATAGCAGACATTGAGGGCAGCTACAAGTACCTCGGTATACCACAAGCCAATGGCAACCTCGAACTGGCAACAAGGAAAGCGGCTACGGCCAAATACCTCCAGCGAGTGAGGCAAGTCCTAAGAAGCCAGCTCAATGGCAAGAATAAGACCCGGGCAATAAACAGCTATGCCCTGCCAGTGATCAGATACCCTGCAGGAATAATAAGGTGGCCAAAGGAAGAGATTCAGACCGCGGACATTAAGACCCGAAAGCTCCTAACCATGCATGGAGGGTTCCATCCCAAATCCAGCACCCTGAGACTGTACGCAAGCCGAAAGGAAGGAGGCCGGGGACTAGTGAGTGTGAGAGCCACTGTCCAGGATGAAACATCCAAGCTCCATGAATACATCAAGGAGAAGGCTCCAACGGATGACGTACTCAGAGAATGTCTCAGACAATGGGGAACAGAGGATGAGGCGCTGGAAGAGGGACCATCATGGGAGGACAAGCCCCTACACGGGATGTACCACCGGACCATAACTGAAGTGGCTGATCTCAAGAAGTCCTATCAGTGGCTAGAGAGGGCTGGCCTGAAGGACAGCACAGAGGCACTCATCCTGGCTGCTCAGGAGCAGGCCCTGAGCACCAGAGCCACTGAGGCCCAGATATACCACACCAGACAAGACCCAAGGTGTAGGTTGTGCAAAGAGGCACCTGAGACGATCCAACACATAACTGCAGGGTGTAAGATGCTGGCAGGGAAAGCCTACATGGAACGCCATAACCAGGTGGCTGGCATAGTCTACCGAAACATCTGTGCGCAGTTTGAACTGAAAACCCCAAGGTCAAAATGGGAAACACCTCCGAAGGTGGTGGAGACAAACAGGTTCCTTTGATGGGCATTTAGACACATTAGCGCATGAGTATCCCTGCCAGAGTGTCACGGACAAAATAATCACAAACATGCAGTGAATCACATGCCTTTATCAGCACATTTTATGGTATCCAGTGTGAAATAATCTATACATCTATCCTTTTCGGCACCGTAGCTGGGTTATTTCTATCTACATTCACCAGAAAAAGCACAGTGTTTTTTCATACATGGTCCATCCAGGATAGAAAAGCAAATCTCAGCATGCTTTGCTAACATTGATGAGCAGAAAACAGGATGAGCAGCATTAGGAGATGATAAATCCTCCACATCTGTGGGATTATGGTTATTTTGACAAATGCTTTAGAAAGAAGATGTAATTACATCGTGAATATTAAAGTCAGTAAAAAATAAATAAATAAATAATGCCCTCTTGCTTGAATTTTTACTTGTCGTACCATTACCACATAATGTCCTATACTTAGTGGTGAAATGGTACTCCAGGTATATACGCAATAAAATACAAAATAAATATTTAACAATAATAAACGCTGACATTTTTTCTTTCGATGAAAGTGCAGCAACCATAATTTGTCTACTTTTTAGAAAATGAACAATGCAGACAGCTGCAACAGTAACAGTTTGAACAGTGTGAATTATGAAGCTATAAAAACAACAATGACATTTGTTATTGCTTCGTATCGAGCTGAAGATCCCAAGAGAAGGTGTTTAAATGCCACTGGAAATTCTGTTTGCACCGCGCTCGTATATTTTCATAACACACTGATGCACGTTCAAATGAGTCCAAGTTTGACATATCACTCGCCGCGATGTCCTCTGGACAGAGGCTGAGGTGCGCTGTATTTGTTTACTGGGTAGACATGCGATTAGGGGACGAGGTACTGCCACAGTGGTGCCAGAGTTCATCTAGAAGGACTTTTCGCTGCGGATGAAATAAATAAATGTAAATGGCAACTTGTTCTTGGAGATTTGATAGTGCGCTTCCCGACTGTGCCCCTGAGCAAACCCGAGCCCCGTGCTCAAAAAATCCAACACTGTTTGTGTTCCCCTCCAACCCCATTTCACTCCTTGTGTGCGTGCATGTGTCTGATCTGGTTCTCTGCGGTCTGCATAAAAAGTATACAGCAGAGTGTAGTTGAAGTTCGCCTTTACAATGAGCATGTTAAATTAAAAACAATAAATTTAAAAAATGGTTCCATGTGGGAAGGACCTCATTATGTATCTGCACCCTATTAGATGATCTGAATGGGAGACTCTTAATATGAATACGAATAATTTCAATTCCATTTCAATTTCAATATTCCTTGTGCAAAGGCCGTGGGTTCGATTCTGTCTCCCGCATTCCTTTTTGGAGTTTGCATGTTTTCCACGTGCCTGCATGTGTTTCCTGCTGGTACTCCGCTTTCCTCCCGCATTCCAAAAACATGCACGGCAGGTTAATGGAACGCTCTAAATTGTCCCTGAGGGTGATTGTGAGCGCGAATGGTTGTTCATCGATGTGTGCCCTGCAATTGGCTGGCAACCGGTTCAGGGTGTCCCCTACTGCCTGGAGACAGCTGGAATAGACTGCAGCATGCCTCGCAACCCTTGTGAGGATAAGCGGATCAGAAAATGGATGGATGAACGGATGAATTTCAGTATTCCTTTATTTAATATTACGGTACTTTTGGCATTTTCAAACTTCAGCACAATTTCCATGTGTGTACTGTGCCACAATAAAATAAAAGAGCATCATCCATCCATTATCTCATCCGCTTATTCTTACAAAGGTTGGGGGATAAAGCAACAGTTTTAATTTTTTATGTCTCACCGTCAAGGAGACCAATTGTTGATTTTCTTTCTCTGGTTTTTAGTTAAATCTAAGGGCGACAGGCATTGTTTACAAATGCTTTATGTTATTGAGCAGGACTGTGTTAATAATTTTCATGAAACTTTCTAAAGGTGTAGGGCATAGGTGTCAAACTCAGGTCCTCGAGGGCCGCTGCCCTGCTTCTTTTTCCAAGTCTTCCTGTTGCAACACACCTGATTCAAATGAACAGGTTCAATCTCAGGCTTGTGCAGAGCTTGCTGATGATCTGATCATTTGAATCAGGTGTGTTGCAACAGGGAGACTTGGAAAACATGCACGGCAGCGGCCCTCCAGGACCTGAGTTTGACACCTATGGTGTAGGGTATATGCCAAGCAATCACTATTAAAGTTTGGTAACATCAATTTTATCAATTTCACTTTTTGCTGTGACAGTCTACATTCATCGGGTGATCAGCCGAATGCAGCAGACAGCACTGCACCCATGAGGGTGTCGTACTTCCAGTTCAGCCCCCCCCCCACCTCCCCTGCGGCCCTTTTTAAAATGTATTTATTTATCACAACAGATACAGTACGTATGTGTATTCCAAGGGATATTCATATTACACTTTGGTTGACATACAAATTTCTCCTCAGGCCGTGGGAATGAAAGGCAAAGATGTCAGGTGCACATGTTGGCAGAGGTCAGCACTGTGGAGCTGTTCTTTCTGTGCATATGTCTAACTTACTGAAACAAATTTATGGCCATTCTTGCAAACAAATTGTATTAAGTACTGTCCTTTTGTAAATTGAAATAGCAGCAAAATGTCCTGCGTCCATTAACATGCAAAGCAGCATGCATGGAGGTGTCACCGACGAGACAGTTGTGCAAACGGGGGCTTGTCTGTTCTCTCTGCGGCAGCATTGACCACTGGCTGAATGATCCACTTGACAGATTGCGGAGGATGTTGTTCATATGACAATGTGGGCTGGCACCCTCATACTGGATTGATGAAGCTTCCTATCACCTACAGCAGTTGAGAATATTTTATTTAAAGGCATTCGGAGAAGTGCAAAGGCCAAATCATACGAATCGGTTTCAAAATGTAATCCTTTTTGTGGAAAATTTACAAATTACACCCAAATGGCATACCGCATCCAATGCTGCACTCATTACCGTATCCAGACCAGCACTGCAGAGGTTTTTATGTTTTCCAAAAAAATAGTCAGTCACACTTGGAATATTTGGCACAGGTACAGTTTATTAGACAACAGCGATGTGCTCACGTCAGATGTTTTTTTGTAAAACAAACTGACCATCACACCCTGTGTTGCTTTGTGACATTGACGTAATACTGTTGTGCCTGTCGTGATTGAAATCTCAGCATGGCCCAGAAACGGTATTGGCTTTGATTTTGAAAGGTAATTTACCAACTTGCCCACTTGGTAGAGCAATTTCACTCCAGTGGTTTATTCTGTTGTTGATTGTAATGTCTAAAACTAGCTCGCTTTTGACTAATTCTGACGTGCTGCAATCCCATCAGATGCAGAGAAACGCACAAACACCAGCTACTGAGCATGCATTTTTTCCCCCCTTATAAACATGACATTCGATTGACATTTTTGAAGTTTTTTTTTTCTTTCTCACTCACTGTGAACCATAACAGGGTAAATGGAGAATAACCTGGTAAAATGGGGCTTAAAGAGGCTCTCTCAAATGATTAAATTGGAATTATTGTGCAGTTTTGATGTCCTGTAGGAGACTGGACTGTCGTGTTAAATGTTATTTATTCCTTTGTTGTGTATTTACAAACTCCCCATAGAATTTATTGTGTGATTTCCTCACTTGATTTTCTGTTCCGGTGGATTATTTTCGATTTTCTTCGTGTCATTGAAGTTACTGTATCGTTAATTTACGTTTTTCGGAGGCGGTCCTTGAACGCCTCTCGAGTCGAACGCCAGAAGAGAAGGCACGTAGACAGAGAAGGATGTGCCTGTATTGGTTGAGATTGTGAAAAGCATTAATAAACTTTACGTTCAAAAAACCAACACCACAGTTCTCCTTTTTCGGAGCTGCAACACTTCCAACTATCCATCGATGTGGGGGACATCCCGCAAAGTCACCAACCAACTGCATGATTACTATGAACTAAGCAGATTGTTTGTAGCTTTCTTGATGAATGTAGGAAATGTAATAACTTAATACATCGCATGAAAGTGGTCAGAGTGGTCTCAATAAATGAATCACATTGGTTGTAGAGACAGCGTGGCGGGGCACTGTAGTTAGCACGTCTGCTTCACAGTTCTACAAATCTCATCTGTGTGCCATTCGCATGTTCTCCCCGTGTTTGCGTGGGATTTCTCCTGGTAATCGGCTTTCCGTCTTCGTTCAAAAAAACAGGCATGTTAAGTTAAGTGAGAAATGTAAAATGTCCAGGGCTGTGAGTGTGAATGGTTGTTTGTCTGAATGCACCCTCAGCTGGTAAGATGGGGTTGGCTCACGCCAGCTGACCCACAAGTCATGACATTAATGCGGATAAGCAGTTTAGAAGAAGCAGCCATTTAACTGCATGTTTGACCTAACAAATTGTGCTAGCTAGTAGTCGGCGTGTTGCTTGTGATCAACTTAGATTTCGATCTTTCACCAAGCTCCCAAATTGCGGGTGCTCAATTAAATGTTAACTTATGTTGTCAGGGCCTTCACGGCCTTCTCTGCAGGCATGAACACTATCTTAAGCACAGACGTACATTTACAATTTACAGGAAATAAAACGGTCATCATTTATTTCCAACAGTCCTTTATCTTCTTTTCATAGTGACTGGGCTGCGGGGCTTCCAGTCATTTGTGAGTTCATTTTTTTTTAGCTGTTTCTAAACATTAATATTAAAAATCCTGCAGTACAGCAATGTGGAGCACCCCATGAATTACTTTGCCCTCAAATGAGTAAATATGCCTACGTGCAATCTCCCGGAATACATTCCAGAACGCACAAAATGAACTCCGTGACAATTGTGCATGTTTAGCAGACACACTCTTGGGTACATCTGGCAAGTGACTAGATCAGCTTCCACGTGTGTGTGCATGAGCAATTAAGTTTGCGCCTGTACTTGTACGCATGTAAATCCAGCCAATAGTGTCATATGTAGATAAACTCTCGATGATCTCTTGCATGTACCAAAACTGTCCTTCATTTAGAAATCATCCCTAAGAGTACATACGTTGGTGGCATCGTTCACTTGGAAGCCTCTTGTCACACTTCATCTTGATGTCATAGCAAGTGGCTGCGGGGGTGAGTCGCGAAAGCAAATGATGAGGGAAAGTGATGTTCATACTCATGCAAAAGCATTTACTCCCACCATCAATGAGTAGCTATATTTTATCATCAACAAGATGTACCAAAGTTGTTGACAAGGTGTTAGGTGCTTTAAAAATGAATCACTTTCAAAATTAAAGAGACTAATTGAGATTTCTGAGAACTTTTCACCTACAGGGAATTAAAGTCCGGCAATACAAATGACTCGTTTGAGCTGAGGGGCACATACAGAAGCAAACTCAGAGAGAAGGAAAAAAATGCATCATAACATTTTAAGGGAATATAATGGCATCTTACAGTCTCAATGTATATTGCAGCCCCTGAAAAAGATTTTTGGCCGTAGGTCCCATCAAGAAACGATGGGTCTGATGCCAGATGTCTGTTTTATTACCTTGGCTAGTAGCCAGTGACTGACTATAAAAAGACTTATTGTTAAGAGGAATGAAGACTATTGTTTGATGTACAGTAGCTATTGCAATCAAGAGATTTTATTTCATTATATATGTCTGTGAGTCTGTGTACCCGTACACCAATACTTGGTAAAACCTCCTCTGCCATTAAAGTTGTGGAGATGACAATTATGCCTCAGGCAAAATCGAATGTATGCATCCTGAAGCCTCTCGCAGCTGTTGGCAGCTGTCCAACATGGAAGCGAATGACTCACCTCTCTGAAAGGTCCTCACATAACAGCCAACATTCCCCTATATTCCTAATTAAAATCTAAATGCACACTGTGCCGGATGGGCCAAAAAGGCTTTTATTCTAAGATGCACAAGGGTGTTGCAGATATGTCCATTTTCAGCCAGAACTGGGAAATGCCAAACAATGTCAGTGCATACAGTATAAAAGCCTTTCTTGATTGATCCTCATCTTAAATGGACTACTCTTCATATTAAGAGAGAGAAAATGCCTTGACGTTTGTATATTAGTGGATGCTCCTTCATTGAGGACCAAAACAATGGCAGAAAAAGTGTCGGTAATGGTGAGGAAAAACATCATAGCCACTTCTAAAAAGAAACAGGAAATGAAGATACATCCAAGTTCATTCATACATTTTCCGAACCGCTTTATCCTCACTAGGGTCGCGGGGGGTGCTGGAGGCTTTCTCAGCTGTCTTTGGGCAGTAGGCGGGGGACACCCTGAATCGGTTGCCAGCCAATCGCAGGGCACGCACAGACGAACAACCATCCGTCCTCAGACTTAGGGACAATTGAGAGTGTTCCATCCATGCATGTTTTTGGAATGCGGGAGTACCCGGAGAAAACCCACGTAGGCCCGGGGAGAACATGCAAACTCCACAGAGGGAGGCCGGAGCTGGAATTGAACCCGGTACCTCTGCACTGTGAAGTCGACGTCCTAACCACTGGACTACCGGGCCGCCTACAGCCAAGTTGTCAACCGATTTTCAACTACTTCAGAGGTCAATTGAATGTTGAACACTATCCGAGGCCTTTTGAAAGTCAGTCGCCATTTTATATGCGTTGCACTTACCTGCTCTCACTTGGTAAACATCCGTAGCCGAGGTGATTTACAAGTTAGGAGAATCGCTCGGGTTTCAACAGAAGACCCTGGAATATTGAGTACTCAGTCCGATACAGTGCAAAGGGATCAGGTAGAGATGCGAACAGTAAGTGCGAATTGGGCATGCTCCGCAGTTAGAGGTGCTCTAAGAAATCAAATGTCAAGAGATCATTGAATATAGAGTACACTCATACTCTAATAGCATTTGGCGGCTTGACTGCTGTTCCTTCCTCCGCCCCTGGCATCTGTGTGAACACTCAACTTTTTCCACTGGGCACGTGTGATTGCAGTGGCCATATTGGACGCAACATTTTCAACGGAATTATTCATATTATATGGACTCATTCAAAAAAAAAAAGACTCCAGACGGGAGAGAGTGCAAAGACTCACCCCAGGCACAATAAGTACGCCACTGTTTTTCAGGACAAAGTTTCAACTGCACTTTGTACTTCGGTACAACACTGACATGGTCAATGAATGAAAGTTCATGAACTTGTTCGTATTTTGGGTGAACCTGGACTGAACGGATTGTATTTTGTGCTTCATGAACGTTTGTGTACGAACTCATTCTGGGGCCAATGGACGTCTTTTGAACGGCAGTTCCTTTTTGTTCAAGAGTGCTATGTTTTCTTGAAAAACGCAGCTAAACACGCTGTAAACGAGCCTCAATTAGGTGTAAGAAGACGTTATTTGACCATAAACAGTCGCACGGTTGGTTTTGCAGTATGTTGTCGGAGACCTGCAGCCTTTGAGTAAAGTGGCATCCTCGGCTTTTATTGAATTAATTAAAAGGGATTACAGCCTCGTTCTCTGGCCAAACAAGTCAGGAAATAAGACATTCCCAAAATGTTGTTAAGGGATTTAAAGAAAATGCAAGATCATGTTCAATGATTTGCATGTTGAATAGTCCACTTTGAGGTACCTGTACATCCTTCGTTTCCTAACCTCAGCCTGGTTCCTATAGCAAATTATGTTTTTTGTTTACACATTGAGTACCACAACATGTTTTTGTTGTAATTCACAAAAAGACAATGTAAGCATTGAGGTAGTCCTCCTGTTTTTGAGTTTGTAGGCTGAGAGATGGATACACCTGGATACTACTGTGGATGGAATTGGTGGAAACAATGGGGGAAAGCCAGTATGCCAGAGGGTAACAGCTTGCAGGAACACATTGGAGGGGAAAAAAAATCACAATTCATTTGGCAGAGAATAATGGGTGGTGGCCCGGTGTCCCAGTGGTTCGCGCGTCGACCTCACAGTGCAGAGGTAACGGGTTCCATTCCAGCTCCAGCCTCCCTGTGTGGAGTTTGCATGTTCTCCCCGTGCCTGCGTGGGGTTTCTCCAGGTACTCCGGTTTCCTCCCACATTCCAAAAACATGCATGGCAGGCTGATTGAAGACGCCAAATTGTCCCCAGTTGTAAGTGTGAGCGTGGATGGTTGTTCGTCTCTGTGTGCCCTGCGATTGGCTGGCAACTGGTTCAGGGTGTCCCCCGCCTACTGCCCAAAGACAGCTGGGATAGGCTCCAGCAACCCTTGTGAGGATAAAGCGGATCGGAAAATGAATGAATGAATGAATGAATAAAGGGGAAAAAATTCCCTTACAGATATAATTTTGTTTCACAGTCTTTTCTTTCTCTCTCTCTCTCTCTCTCTCTAAGATAAGATAAGAAAACCTTGATTAGTCTCGCAATGGAGAAATTCCCAATTCACAGCAGCAAAGTTATGAAAGGAAGAAGTAGAACAACAAAATATAGGAGCTGCTGGAAAGGCAGCCACTCTCGCGGCGCCATTTTGAAGTCCAAATAACAAAAATAACACAACACAACACATTGGACACAGACAGTCGTGCAATCTTCACCACTTTTCTGCATACACTTTGTCGTCTGAAGCAGTTATAGATGAAAAAGGAGAGGATCAAAGTGTCCTTTCACCAGTGCATCAGAGACGTCATGCTGAAAATGTGCACACGTCTGCTACAGGCTAAGTTTTGAAAGCAAACATGAAGCTGTAGCGTCCATTGACGAAAAGAGATTAGTTCACTTCTCCTGTCCCACGTAATCCGCTTCAAACTCCAAGCCGCGACTCCCAGTTCCAAATCCGCATCGGCGCTCCGCGCTAACGCGCCTTTCTTCTCATCGTCGGCATAGTTACTTTAGAAAATTGTTACCTTTTTAAAATGTCGCTTTTCATGTTAGGAACAATTTTTTAAAATATAAAAATGGTCATATTAATGACATTTTAAATTTGAACAGTTGACCCAAGGATGCTAACATACTTTGAAATCATACAATAAAGAAGTTTGAATTTTACTTTTAGCATGCACAAGAGTATTTTTTTTATTTGTCTATTTGCGTTGTGTCCCAAGAGCTAGCTTCTGCAGCCGAGGATCGGACCGCCAGGGTCCCCGCCTTTGGCTGCCGCCCAGCTCACATTGCACCCGACCCCTTTGGCCCCTCTCATGGGTGGTGAGCCCATGGGAAGGGGGACCCACGTTGCCTCTTCGGGCTGTGCCCGGCCGGGCCCCATGGGTGTAGGCCCGGCCACCAGGCGCTTGCCAACGAGCCCCACCTCCAGGCCTGGCTCCAGAGGGGGGCCCCGGTGACACGCGTCAGGGCAAGGGAAACTTAGATCCATTTATTGTAATCATCATCAGGGGTCTTTGAGCCGTGCTTTGTCTGGCCCCTCACCTAGAACCTGTTTGCCATGGGTGACCCTGCCAGGGGCATAAAGCCCCAGACAACTTAGCTCCTAGGATCATTGGGACACACAAACCCCTCCACCACGGTAAGGTGACGACTCACGGAGGGGCCTCCTGAGCGCCTCCCTGGTGAGGTGTTCCGGGCATGTCCCACCGGGAGGAGACCCCGAGGAAGACCCAGGACACGCTGGAGAGACTATGTCACCCAGCTGGCCTGGGAACGTCTCGGGATCCCCCGGGGAGAGCTGGAAGAAGTAGCTAGGGAGAGGGAAGTCTGGGCTTCCCTGCTAAAGCTGTTGCCCCCGTGACCCGGCCCCGGATAAGCGGTAGATGATGGATGGATGGATGGATATTTGCGTTGTAGGGACTCCAGTACTGTATTCAGAGTGTTTTATGACTAGGCCTGTATAACGAGACAACTTCACCTTCCAAAAGTGTGTGTTTATTCATGTTAAATGCAGATGTGGAGAGGTACTTTGAGTTGAACAGCGATAGGCAAGAAAAACTGTTTATTGTCTCAGTAACAGCAGCTCAGGTGATTTTTATGGCTCCTACGGATTACAGCCGGGATTTGCTAGCAATGTAACAGCTAATCAGACACGGTAAGAGATGTTGAGGAGATAAAGGTTGGAAGTGCATTGCCAAGTACAGTTGTAGAGCAAGCGGGAAAGGCCGATTGCTTCAAGCAAACGCATTGGTATCGATTTCACCACTTACAGCCTTGACTTTTACGCTTCCATTAATTGGAGAAAACAAGCCCACAATGTCCTCTCCTCTCAACAAGTTCAACAAAGGAATCCCAGATAAAGACACGCACAGACTTAACTTATTTTACATCTGCGTATTTACTTTTCATTACTTCTTCGAAAGGAGATGTGCAAAGTTCAGACGTTGACAAAAAGGTTATTTCCAACTAATCTTCCAATTTAAGCAGCAAACAAACAAAGCCAGATTGGACTGCTGATGGCTTTGTGACTCTTGACCAACACTCGATACAGACGGAATGGGGATTCAAATTAGTTTTAAGTAAATCCCTTTGAGTTTTCGAAAATAATCCCAAAACGGAATATTTAATCATCGCTGTCCGTCAGTACAATTATGAAAGAGAGCGGTGATTTTCACACGAGGGACTTTGTGAAAAGCCTCTGGGGACTTGTACTGGTATAATACTGGAACAAAGAACTTACAATAGGACGGATGAAGTCATTCATCATTCTCCATAAAAGGAAACGCCGCTATTTAATAACGGACCGTCTGACTCGAACGATACATTACTTCTAATCTTATATTTAAAATGATACCATACCGTATGTTATTGTGCGTGTCTGTGATTGTTCTCATTCTGATAATCGGTTTGTTTTCCTTTGTCCATTATTCTGTTATGTACTTTGTGTTTGTGTGTGATGTGCCTTCTTTGCACTCCAGTACAGTGCTCTGCTTTCAAATGAATGTTACATAAGCACGACTACGGAAAAAAGTCTTGGGCACCATTAGGTATGTTGTTACAGGAATGCTGGAAGGTCCATATAATGGATTTTCTGGCTAAAATAGAGGAATGTCATAACAAGCACATAATATGCATACGTTTGTAGCATTGGATATTGGATTGGATTGGATACAACTTTATTGTCAAATGTGCTGTATGTTACATGCAATGAAATGTATACTCCCAAAGGATCATAAGGCTATGTGTAGCAAAGTAAAGTGTTATCTACTGGAGAAAAAAAAAGACAATTAAGGCAAAAAAAAAATAATAATAAATTAAATTAAGGCAAAACAATTGGAAAACAAATTTCACAATAACGGGAAATCTGAGGCATCGATTGCTGCAAAACCTCAAAGACTGCAGTGAAAAGATGAGTGTAACAACAAAGCTAGTGGCAGCTGAAGACTTGCAGTGAATATGATTCTATTCTACACATATTGCATGTCATAATGTGTAGGGGAGTATAATAGTTCATTCATTTTTATGCGTTATATCTGCGGATACATTCAACCTCTGTGCCATTCAATTGATATAAGTCCGACCTCACTTGCAGGTAAACTTAAATACCCTCGATGTAGGAATCAGCTAAGTGGTAATATAATAAGCACTCTCTTCTAAATGGAGCCTTGATTCCATTTAAAAGAGGGCAGAACGTATGTGTGCACTCTTGCTCAAGGCTTTCATCTTGCATATAGATCATTCTAAGTTGAAAGTTGGTGTTTGAGCAGCACATATTTCAGGTCTCGGGGCGTGCTCCATATCACCAGCCAAGACTGCAGTGCTATGAGCAAACGAAGCCAATTTCAAATATTCTCGGAGCGGATAAAATGTTGAAATGGAAGCTTTCCGACTGATTTAGAGAGCTCACGCGTGAGCCAATTTCCTTTTTTGCCCTTTCTCTGCACTTGTAGATTCCGCTGCAGTTGAGAGCCCTGACGTACACTTGTGAGCCGTCAGTGCTGGACTACTGCCGCGCTCACCTGCACGTCGACCTGGAGCCCCACATTCCGGAGATGGATGGTCTGAGGCCAAGCAGGTACCAACGGGGCCCAATGACCGTCCTTCCCCCATACCGATTCCCTCCGCCAGTGAGCAGCACACACTATTAAATAGTCGACGCACTTTTTCAAACAAAAACGCAGACTGTGTTGAAGGGAAGTGGGAATGGTGAAGAAGCAACGGAGACAGTCGATCTTCTGGAGAGCATTCAGGATGCAGGGTAATGAGAATGACATATTTCTCTGTGGGAATACAGTATAAGGGTGCAGTCGTATTGATTGATGAGCTTCTGACCCGCCGAAGCTTCGATATCCTCAATTAGCCAAGGAGGCTGAACAGCAGCTTGACTCTCAATGTTCCGCTCTGCTTGTTGAGGAGTTTGAGAGGTAATACATGGACGATTTGTTAATCCTATTAAGCATTCTGTATTTTCGTCACTTCTCCTCGTCTGGGTACCTTTGCTGTGTCGGGTAAAATAATCTAATGGAAAAAGTTATCAACGGAGCGGGGAAACTGCAGGAAGGACTGCCGATTCCAAGTTTTCTGCTGCTTCTTTTTTTTTTGGGGGGGGAGAGGGGGGCGGATATTATTCTGATTACTATTGCCAGTCCGATGTCCCTGTAGAATTTTCATTTGCACTGAACTAACCAACTCAAGTGAATATAGAAGTGACAGAGCACACACAAAAAGTCGACATCCACACACCCTGCCAGAAAATGGAATACGGATTTTTGATTTTCTTCAGGATTTGTAAAGTCCATTGCATTATGATTAACTGCGCAGAGACATAAGCATATAAAAAATAAACAGCAAGGCCAGATCTTGTCTCATTTGAACACGTGCAGTATATTGAGCCAGCTTTTCATCATCCATTTAATGCATTCCTGTATGAAATGTCTTTTTTTCCTGCTCAGATGTGCTCTTATCGTGTGCTCAAATATCTACATGCGTGAACTTTTTACAGGATGTTACATATTATATGGAAAATAAACTGTGGTAAATCACCTGCTTTCGTGTTATGTCATTTTGATCCATGGCGTGAACTCAAACGGTCTTCTTTTTGGACTGTTGTCGACATGACTGACCGGTTCAGGGTGTAGTCTGCCTTCCGCCCGAAGTCAACTGGGATAGGCTACGGCAGCTCCCACGACGACCCTGTTCAGGATAAGCGGTGTTGAAAATGGATGCAGGTTGTCTCAGTCAATGGTGGTCAATGGAACTAAAGAGGGAATTTTTAGTTTTTTTGTTTTCTTTGCGGCATATTTTCTCAATTGACGTTCCCGAAGTTCAATCATTTATGTTCGAATAGATGTTAACTTTTGATAATGTAAGTAGAATGTTGCCATGTGCAACAGTTCGTATCCGGCTCATAAAAATAACAGTATTTCTCCTTCGCTCCTCATGCCTTTTGGTAAATCCATAAAAATACATTTCCATGCCTTCATTCATTGTGTTCAAATGCAAACTAGCATCTCGCTGCTCGGTTTAAAACCATAAACGGGCCACCAAACAGCATCTACTAATAGCTAAAGTGTTCCGATACATGATAGAATCATGCCGCTTGACGATGTAGTGCTCGGAGGCCAGAGCTACAGCCGTACACAGCAGTTTGAACAGTTTAACGACACTGATAGATTGCCTGCTGCGCTCACTTCGAGTGTTCAGAAAAGTGTTGGCTGAGAAATCGAGGACAGGGAGAAGCAGCAGATGCTGCATTGAGACTTATGTGTTTAAATGCATTTATGCAGAATGGCTGGTGAGTCATGATACTTGAGTCAATAAGCGCTTCTGGAGCCATTTTGACTTTTAACTAGAAAAATGAGCCGTAATCATCTCCCACAGCTGATTTTTAATCAGCTCTGTGACTCATCGTCAAGATATTTTCTGTCTGAAGTTTGCCTCAACCGGGCGATGCTGAGAAAAGATTTTACAGGTAAATCAAGAGATGCTGTTACCCGTAGCTGTCAAACTGTGAACCTTGCGCTGTGTCAAGGAATAAACTGCAATGCTCCTAAGAAGGCTGATGGACTGTCGTGTATGTCCAAGTCTTTCTCAGACTTGAACTTCTGCAGATGAAAGTGTCACAGCATGAGTTATTTTATTCTTGTTTGTATTGTTTATTCACTTGACATTTTATGTAGATTTCTTAAGGTTGGAACAGTCGTGGGAGGCAGACGCCAACTATTTTCTTCCTCAGTGGAGCCGTCAAAGCGAGCCAGACATTGTAAACAGTCTCAGATATAAGAGGAAGTTTTCTCATTGTGCTCCATTGATTTCATCTAATGAACTAATTTCGGTGGAGGTTTAGGATGTCGTCAAGAGAGCACTTCTGCAACTCTAAGACTCATAAAAGCGCATTTTTGCACCCACTATTGTGTATACCTTCTACCTGCACCGGGCCAGACAATCCTCTAAGTCCTGTATTTGAATCAGCACCAAGTTGTATGACTCTTATATCTTGCATCGGACTAACAATGGCATACCCCATGTGTTAAATTTCAGGATGAATCTAAAATGCACCAAAATCTTTACTGGTTAACTTCATTTGTCCATCTTTAAACTTCTGAATGTCCAACTGTTCACTGCTTTAGCATTTCTTCTTGCATGCACACTTACTGTTTTCTAACGAGGAACAAAATTCACACCGTGATTGATCCACAAATCGACCAATACATTTCTCAGGACGCCTTTCATTAACTCGGCCAAACCGTCTGACTCGCCGTTGCAACCTGTTGATGACACTCTGTGACCCTCTAAGCTCATTGGCCACTTCCGTTTTAAGCTCACACAATGGTGAAGTAAACCACAATTGCCTTAATAGCATGATGCCAAAATGTGAATAGCCTTATGAGGATGATTTCGATCTTGAGAATTTTACATACCAACTCTTATTGACGCAAGAGATACATTGGTCGATTCATGGATCAATTTCCAACATTACTGTTGGAAATGCAAAAAGTAATGTTGAACAGACTTACATAAATAAGAAGAATAAGAAAATCTACCAATGCCTAACTTTTTTCTTTGTGTTTGTGTGTGTGTGCGCGCGCGTTGCATTGCGTTGCATACATAAATTCCATCTCTTTCCTATACCGCTTCTTTTTTTCAGTGTTGCCGGAAGCTGAAGCCTATCACAGCTGACATCTGCATCACAAGGCAGACTACATGTTTGACTAGCTGAGACCATTTACACACAAGTCAGATCGGCTCTTTGTGAAATTGATATTTTTAATTGAGAATCAAAATCAAATTGTGCTCTAATTTTATGATCGTGATGATACAGCTGGAATGTAAGGTCGCTGTGACATTTTTTTCTTTGTTTGTTTGTTTGTTTGTTTGTTTTTTTTGCAGTATTTCCCCTGACATTCACCTTTAGCATCTCACTGGCCGAACGATGCTAAACTGTCTTTCGACACACTCTCAAGGCAAATGACCTATTTCTTGATGCCTTTCAAGATCAAAGCTATTGTCACTGTGTTAATTGCGCCACTGAATCAGTGCTCTGTCTCATTAGATGCAGATGTCGAGATGGACTGTCCTCAAAAGGTCGATAAATGTACACCCTCGGAATGCCCAATTAGCTTTGCAAGTGACAACCGTTCTTATTTTGACTTGCATAAAAACATGAAAGGATATATTTTGTTAGCAAGTAACTATTTATTTTGGATCATGTAAGTTACTGCTTTTCAACAGGCTGGATCTTTTCAAAGGTAAACTAAAAATAATTCGGAGGGGCTTAACCTGATATGGATTTAAGAAAGTAAGTATATCTTTTAATTTGGAAAATCTGTTGAGTAGTCCACAATCCACTTCCAAAATTGAAAGCATGATGGAAAGACGTTGCTTTCTGACACAGACGGACACCTATCGCTGTAACACAGTAGCCTCATGCATTGTCCCTTTGGTGAAGCAGATCCATCCATCCAGTCGGACACATATAGAGACAGACAACCGTTCACACCAACAGTATATTACCATATCTACAAGGATTTGGGTTTAGCACTCAAACCCAAAATACATATACTGTATTTTCCTTCAATCCACAGATTTCCTAAATAGAATAGCGAGGATACAAGGGAAAAGACATGTCAACACGCCAAAAGAAGGCTTAACGATGTACATTTGGTAACAGTGCAACAAGGTAAGCATTGTTTCCTTTCGATGGGCATGAGGAAATATCGTTAGAGTCTACTTGTTGGCTGGACCCACAACAATTCCATCCTGCTGGCTCGGCTCTCGTGGTGAGGAAGAACTGAAGGTAATAGATCATCTTCATGAATCCGTTTCTTTAAGTCAGTGGTTCCAACCACCGGTTCGTGGACCGGCAGTCTGGCGAGTGTACCACTAAACCACTAGCGACTATGTCGTGGCATGATTTAAAAATTTCTTTCAAAATAATTAGCTGTTAGCTTTGTTGTTGTGCATACATTCAAATCCAAACAAAAATAATTAAACTGTCCACCGCATCCTCCTTAGTGCTCAGGCAGGTGTTGGGACTGAGGAAAAAGGTTGCTAGGCAATCCATGGAGATCTAAGAAAAGGTCCGCATTAGACAGCGCGCCGGCAGTTGCTGGGCGAATTGCAAGTTGACAATGAAAGAAAGCTGTATCACGCTGAGCTGAGAAGCAGAATGAGAAAGGCTGAGTAAAGCTCTCTCCAATCTGTCGTTATACGTAGCTGCAAGTTATTGTCAACAGCGAGCAGGTGACATTTAATCCTGCGTTCCGTCCCTCCGCACTAGATATTAGTCAGGGATTGAATGTTTTTATCCAAATTTGGACCGGGAAATCTTGAAAGGCATCACAGTCCACTGAGGGCAAGACATGCTGTCATGGCATCTGTGAATGGCGAATAAGCTGAAAATGTAGCTCCGCTCTGATCCTGTGAAGGACACGTGATGGAGAGGCCCTGAGTGGCTTCTCACACACACCAGAGCCAGAGCGACTTCCCCTCTTGCCGTCCACGTCCGAATTGAATGATGGATGTTGACGTAGTAGCACAAATGTCCCACGCTTAACCACAGACTCCAGCCGAAATGGCACAGTGGGAATGAGCGAATTTGGCAATGGAATGGTTTGGCTGAAAGCTGAATGCACAGGTGTGGCTGCATGCCCTGAGGAGCGTGTGCCATGAGAAGGAAGGGAGGGGTTGAGACTCGCTGTCACGTCCCTGCAGTGGCAGCCCCACCACATCTCTGCCAAGACGCAGTTTAACTCTGACAGGACTGTCTTTGCATCCCAATGAGCTGCATGCAAGAGATGGCTAATGTTACAGCCTCTTGTCTCGTATCCTGGGAGATGAGCTCAATTAAGTCAACATAAGCGCCATTAATGGGAATCAGAAGAGAAAGAGACCTTTTATCCAGTGATGTTGATAATAACACTCGATGCAACAGACACAAAGTGACTGAGAAATTCAATTTTGGATGAGCTTCTTGGTTTCTCTTGTATGGTGTGTACGTCTGTCATTTCACATTTACTTTCTACGAGGCCTGACACACCCAAGGGGTGGGGGGGGGGGGTGACTTGTATAATATTTCCCTGAAAAAAAGCAAAAACACTTTTACATGTGTTGGGGAATCCATCATGTGAGATCTAATCAAGGACCTTAAGCCCTTAATCAGTCAGTGTGTACTTTTAATCAAGAATGGATTAAAAAGCAGACGGACTAAAAAGGGATGCAACTATTAGAAGTTATTTTTGTGTGTTTTTTAAATAATGTAAACCCATGCCAATTAGGGTAAATCCATGACAAACATTCAGGGTTAAGTGCACTATCACTTTTGCCTCTGTGATCACTATTAATTATGACGAGTTACTATGACTACTTCTACTATATTACTATTATTATTATTTCTGTCCCTTTCACCTGGGTCCATTCAGCAACATTATTCCAAAAACTTTATTCTAGTTCATTCAAAGATGAATATTGAATCTTAGGTTTTTGTGAAGCGATCTTATTGTCTTGTAACCAACACATGCCTGCACATAGAGCAAAAAAAATGAAACTATAAAACGCACAAATGAATTTCACATCAACATATTTTAGATTGTTTTGCCACAGAAAAAAAAGGTGTCATTGGCTCTTCAATTACATTGTGCATGATAATGTTTTCCCTCCTTGTACTTTGATGACATTTTAATTGTTTGTTCACTTAATTAATGTATCGCTAAACTATGTCTCTGCTGTGTTGACAGGAACGACACAATTAATTTAGTTTAAAAGATTGTTCTTTTAATTGCGGTTTTCTTCGGCGCCAGCCCAGCTCGGAAAGCACTGCGTGGATATTAGTACTCCTTTAAGACCGTTAAATGTTTGTTTTCTCATCTGTCTTTGCTGGAGTGTGGTGCTTGTTTGTCAGGCCCAGGGGCAGCGTGTGTACGGCTGTAAAAACGGATTCATTAAATAGGTTTTTTCACAACAGCTACAAATATCCAACGCAACGCTGTAGAGTAACAGTCGGATGGCCGCATGGTCCCACATACTGCTGTATTCCATCTGGCAGCAGCCAAACACATTATTTCACGCATGACGACATGACACATGCACAAGACACATTATTGCCGAGACACATTATTACTGATTCATCATTTGTTGTCAGTGAAAAGAGGTGATTAACTCATTCACTCCCAAAGACGTTTTTAGACGTCTTTTAAGACTTGGTCTAGAATTGGCTGGTACTGAATGAGTTAAACAAGGGGAAAATATCTTCAATGCGAAGGAAAAGATGCAAACTCCACATAACCTGGTCCAAGTCCAATTGCCAACGAAAAGCCTTTTGCTGTGAGACGGAGGCTTCACCACACAGGTAACACGGGACTAGTAATCACCATTTTTTTACATTGATACAACGATGTAATGGCAGCATATCGTGTCTCACACACTGTGTGGTTCTAGACCGTCCAGGCCACCCTGACAGCACTGGGCAGCTCCTTCAGCCAGAGACTGATCACCCGCGCTGCAAGAAGGAGAGGTACCGCCGCTCGTTCCTGCTGTCAGGCTATTGAATATACAGACCTGAAAACCTGGACTCACCCCCACTCAGCCATTTTTAATATGCTTATACTTATATTTTATATGTTATATTTATTGATGTAGTTTTTGTTTTCTACTTTCTCCCTTTCATAATGTTGCTGCTGTAAAGTGGGAATCTCTCCACTGTGAGACAAATAAAGGTTTTCTTATCATATCTTATCTTATCTTATACCCCCCCCCACACACACACACCTACACACAACATATTCTAATTCCCTTTTTAATTCCTGCATTCCTTTTATACGCGTCACGTGAATGGCATGCTTAATGTTGAGCACTAACCTGGTCTGTGTAGGCTATGCAATTACAATTCTCAACTAGGATTGTCACAAACGATTATTTTTCTAGGTGCCTAGTCACTGAATAGTTGCAAATAGTTGACTCAATTTAGGCAGAACAAGTACAAATTACACTACGGACGTTTTTTAAATTTATTATTTTTTTCCACGGCTCCGTTACGACTGCTCCACATGATGGCAACAGAGGAAGGGTCTAACATCGGTTGGGGAGTTGGGGAGCAGTAAAAAGTGGGATGCTATCAAGGTATGGTCCTTCTAAATCTAAACAGAAACGAGTACTCACACGGTGAGTCAGGACAACTTAATAGTGACGCACGACACTACACGACAAAGTTGCAGTAAACACTCCCGAATCCCCCTGCCTTAGTGGAACACACAATTGAAGTGGGGGCGGGGGGGAATGAACCAAAGCAAATTTCCTTCAAACACATGAATGAATTAAGTGGCTAAATAAATGAAGGGATGATGGCTGGTGCAAAAAACAGATGTGATGCACTAAAAGAAAAACAACGGTATCAAAACACACACCAGGAACAAGGGCTGACAAACACGCACCAAGCAGCTGGCCTCAGGTACTGACTACTCACACAACACAGGTACAGGTGTGCCCCGTCCACTGCCTGAAGACAGCTGGGATAGACTCCAGCTCGCCCACGACCGTTATGAAGATAAGCGGATCATAAAATGGAGAGCTGGATGAATGGATAATCCTGAATACAGTATGTCTATGATGGTTGAACTTGTTAGAGTAAATCAAATCTCAAATGTTTGATGGTCTCAAATATTTATACGAGCACTTCATCTGAGGGATTTAGTGTGAGGTTGCCAAGGGCCAGCCTTTTTTTAACCATGCAAATCGCCCAGGTTCTTAAAAGGCCTTTTCACAATGTGAAGCACCTCACAAGATCCATTTCACCTGAATAAACGAATAAAAGAATCAACAGCAAAAAAAGACACACACACAGACAGAGGAAGAAAATCCTTTGTCTGTTGCATTGTATAATCTATTAAGATGTTCCCACACAAGCTGCACTCTCACACCTGCCAGCTTCAGAGAGCACCCACACAATATGCGCATTTGTCTGTCTGCCCTGACTAAGAGCTCTACAGCTACGTGGCAGGCTGTGACTCTGCCTCCGCGGCCACCGAGACCTATGCACATCCATCATAATTATGTACTGCAGCGACTCAAATACGAGCTCTTCGTTCTTCAAGAGGAATGTTACAGCACTCCCCTTCGATAATATTCCACGATTGCAGCACAGAACATTTGGAATGCATCTAGAATGTACAAAACTCATCTGTCTCAAATGTGGGGTTTTTTTCCTAACCTTTGTGGAAGAGGTCACCTTTCCCCTGACAATTTTACTTATTTTCGGAGGGATTTCAAGCTGGGCTTCCCTGCCAGGACCACATCCACTTTCTCAATTGCATCCAAGACTCAGTTAACCTACAGGCAGCTCGCACGCATAAATCTCACAGCCTCACAGCGGGATCTCACAGGGTACAAACACATGGAAAAATTTGTCAGTACCCTTCCATTAAAGGAACAAAAAAACAACAACAATCGTCACTGAAATAACTTGTTACATGTTATTGACAGGCCATAAAGTTCCTGCGAGAATGTCCTTTGGAGAGGTGCGACAAAACTTGAGATTTTGTTCACGTTGGTTGTTTGTCTCTGTCTGCCCTGCGATTGGCTGGCAACCAATTCGGGGTGTCCCCCGCCTACTGCCAGAAGGCAGCTGGGATGGGCTCCAGCTCCCCCCGCGACCCTAGTGAGGATAAAGCGGTTCGGAAGATGAATGAATAAATGAAAAAAGCATAAAAGACACGGAATGAATATTTTAATAAGGTGCAATTCGTGGAGTATCCGCTAGGGGGGACACTGTTTTGATCAGAGTAAAATACAACATTGTTTTGATCAGAGAAGAAGACAACAGCAGCCTCAGTCTGTCACTGAGACAGACCCAACACAGCAGACGCTATCAAGGACATGTGAATACTTTATTCTTTACACATTTAATAGCACTCTCCTTAGTGTGTAAGGTGTAGGCACGGATTACATTTAGATTTTATATGCACGTGAAAATGGTTTTAAAATTCTTTATAAATCTCGTTTCTTAAATTATCCTCAGAAGAGGATAGTTGGAGCGTGGGGTTTTTTTCCCTCTCCCTACCCAGTGTTTTCCTTTCTGAATTCTGACTGTAATTTCCCCATTGCGGGACAAATAAAGTTTATCTTAACTTAATCTTAAAAGTTCATTACTATATTTTTCAATACCAATTACTTAAAGTTGTGTGCCTATGTACAATCAATGGGATCCATCGCAATACATATATGTGAATGATAGAGGTAAATTGCACATTTGTCTGAAGAAATCTAAAGAGCTTCATGAAATGTTTTGTAAAAGATCTGTTCATTAAATTTCAACATTTTCCTCATGTTCTTGTGCTTCTTTAGACCAAAACAAAGGAAAGACATATTATTTTGGTTATTTATAGCAGAGTATGGTATAATTTTAATGACCCGGCCCACTTTACATCTACCGAGGCCGAATGTGGCCCACAATGTGAAATGAGTTTGACACCCCTGCCTTAGAGGCTTCGTAGGATCCCTTTTTCTACTTCTGCAAGGGAGACATAATTGTTCCACAAGACTCATGACTCGCAGACTTTCCATGGCATCTTGCAGGATAAAGTGCACAAGGTTAACCTTGAGGCAACTTTCTGACATTGAGGGAAATGTAACGGAAAAGAAGAAGAGAATTGTAACCATAAATCATAACGGTTTAACTCCTTGGAACGGGAAGGCTGGATGAAACTCGTGGGAGATTAAGTGAGATTAAAAATTCTTAATACCGTACCTGGCAGGCTCATCATTGGGCAGATTTCCATGAAGCAGTGACACTAAAGGTGACTTTGATACGGAGACTTGAGCTGTGACACCCTGTCATGTGGGAGCAGGGCTTTTCTGCGCCATTCAGCATGAAAACACGAGAGAAAGAACCTTCTCAACGTGTGTGTATTTTGGTTGGACCTTGGAGTGAATCGTGATCTGATTTTTCTTTTGTTGCGTTAAAAAGATTGATGTTAAAAGTGTGCTTTATTGGTTCATTGAATTCATGATGTGCATATTGCAACCTGGAACATGTAATAATTTTGAAATATTACAATAGAACGATTTTATTTTAATGGTTAAATCAGGTTATCGCTATACATTACAGGAGCATGTGTTTGACCCTTTAAAGTATAACCTCGATTTAGGCTTTCTTGCTTATTTATGTAATAATTTATTTCATGCCTGTAGATGAATATGAGAAATTCCAATCAAATTCCATCTGATCCATATATCCTCACAAGAGGCGCGGATGTGCTGGAGCCTATCCCAGCTGTCTCCAAGGCAGTAGGCAGGGGACACCATGAACCGGTTGCCAGCCAATCACAGGGCACACAGACACGAACAACCATCCGCGCTCACACTCACACCTAGGGACAATTTTGAGTGTTCAATCAGCCTGCCATGCATTTTTTCGGAATGTGGAATGTAACCGAAGTACCCAGAGGAAACCCACGCAGGCGTGGGGAGAACATGCAAACTCCACACAGGAAGGAATCAAACTCTGCATCTCTGCACTGTGAGGCAGATGTGCTAAGCAGTCGACCATCGTGCCACCCACGGATATTATTATTATCATTATTATATATTGCATTAAGTGCATAAATGTTTGACTATGGTTAATTTAAAAGCATTATAACATGAGGCTGAATAACAGATTTAAAGAGAGGTGAACATTGGTGCATTGTTCACAAATCATAAATGCATTGTGTTGAGTTCAGCCTCCTTGCCTCTTCTGAAAAGCCTTTTCACCGGAACATCAGGCTATTGTTGAACATCATAATTTCGCAAAACTATTAATCATAGTTATTCCAAAGTGTTCCTTATACTCAGAAGAAGTAAATGTTTCTCAAATACCCCTCATTAATCCAGCAGAGAAGCAGCCGAGCAAATACCTAAATGCATGAACTGAATGAAAGTGCAGAAATGTTCTATTGTGTGGTTCCTTTTACCAACATCATGTTTGTTGAGTGCAATTCTTCAGGGTATCCATCTTGTATTTTCTTTATTCAATGCATTTCAATAAATCACCAGTTTATTTGAAAGGGGTTGCTCTGTACTCCCACACATTCTTAATGGAAGATCAACGTTTCGTTGGCTTGGGCAAAGCTCTTCAATGTTAAATTTCCTTCTCAATAAGATGTTTCCCCTGAATAGAAACGATTTTGGTGTGATGGAATTATATTTGGTACATTGAGAGTAACTTCTATGTCCCTTTCAAAGCGCTTCCAGCGCTAGGAAAATCAATACAGTATTTCTTTGGCGGCAATTCTGCCAACTTGATGGAGGCGGTTGACTTGAAGTGGAGGGAGCAGGATCAAGTTGGGAATCAATCCGTTTCCAAATATTTCATCTGAAAGATGAAAAATACAGGCCACTGAAGGGAGAATGAGTTCACTTCAATCAGGTTCAGGCATGATGGGAAAGTGTGCATCATCTTGTTGGTGAGGTAAGAGGAAGGTTGGATTGAAATCTTGTAGGATAAAATCTCTTGGGGGTTTTGAGAGTGTGTATCGCTGGTGTAAAGTGTTTTGCTGTCGCCCATGATAGCCTTAGCACCTGAGAGAGGGGGGGCGGGGGGGGGGGGGGGACAGGATGGAAATCAGAAGACACGTTAACTTTTTTTTTTTCATTTTTAATAACTATTTGTTGTGTTTCTTTTCGTCTGCAGCCAAGTCTCACTTTCTTTTCCTTCATCACTACATGTGACATCTGTGCGCTTTCAGCAGAACAGCGCTTGTTAAATGTCGCAACCCTGTCCTGCTTTTAGAATGATTTCTTTTCTTTCACGCAGAGAGATTCTAACACTCGCATATTGAAAGTACAATCAGTATGAAGTAATTATCAACAAGCTTTGCAATTTTGTCCCAAGAAAAACACAGAAATACAGCACAGACATCGCTATGCGTTGTACACATTGTTGATTAAGGCAACAAACAATCGATCAGAGCCACTCCAGTGGCAGGATTGGCTCTATATTTAAAAAGAGTCACACAACAACACTAATAGAATGTGATTGAATATGAACTGGTGTCCCAAATAAAAGAAATGAAACCTTAGAAGAGTGTGTTATGTGTTGTAATGATTATGATTTCTAAACTACATCTTAAACTTCCAAAGGTCTGCCATGGCACCCAATTTGTACCCCACGAGATCAACAACCATGAAATGATGCAGCAACAAGCTCACATTGCAAGAACAAAATAGCAGTTTTGGGGGAAATGGATAATGGGTTATATTTGTTCAATGACAAAATGGACACATTATTATTCCTTTTCTCGGGAGATTATCTAGTCAATGTACCTGTACCGGCGGCCCGGTAGTCCGGTGGTTAGCACGTCGGCTTCACAGTGCAGAGGTACCGGGTTCGATTCCAGCTCTGGCCTCCCTGTGTGGAGTTTGCATGTTGTCCCCGGGCCTGCGTGGGTTTTCTCCGGGTGCTCCGGTTTCCTCCCACATTCCAAAAACATGCATGGCAGGTTGATTGGACGCTCTAAATTGTCCCTAGGTGTGAGTGTGGGCGTGGATGGTTGTTCGTCTCTGTGTGCCCTGCGATTGGCTGGCAACTGATTCAGGGTGTCCCCCGCCTACTGCCCGAAGACGGCTGGGATAGGCTCCAGCACCCACCGCGACCCTAGTGAGGATCAAGCGGTTCGGAAAATGGATGGATGGATGGATGGATGTACCTGTACCAATGGCCAGTTGTGTCCGGTACTGCATTGTTGGTTTAAAAAGCTCTCTGACTGAGATGATTCTTCAATTAGCTTTTCCTTATATCCTGAAATTAAAAATTTAGGCATACAATTTAGGCATGAACGACGCATTCATCTGAGCCATCTTTTTTTTTTACTCCTCCAGATGTCTCATTGTCAGCATTAGTGTTACAACTCCTATCTAGATTGTGTAATCACTGTAATGGAGACTTACCATAAAAAATAATAAGTGCAAATAAGTACGGTATGTTATTATTAGATATAGGCTTTCAAGTGCCCTACTTGCGAATGTTAAATTAACGTAAGGTCTGTCTGAGCCACTGATTCTCACCCAGTGTGCCGTGGCAATCTACTGTCCCATGAGACAGCATTCGGGATGGGAAATAATCCAATTTCCCATAATTTGATCAAAAATTATGCAGTCATTAAAATTACATTTATGTTCTTGTATCTATGCCTGTAACGTGTACCGGTAGTAAAAGGAAGAAGAATTAAAAGCTCTACTGTTGTTAGATGGCACAAGTTTTATGCCATGAAGTCAAATTAAAATATGCCATTCTTCCATCAATGCGTCAATACTCACTTTAATAAAGTTATGGTTTTCCGCAAGCTTTGTGCTCAATTGATAAGGCCCACATCTTACACCAAGTATGTAAATTTGTGAGCAAATCGAGACAAGATCATCATAATTTCAGTTCTCCTATTTTTCCTGATGTGTTTCTTCGCTGTTGTGTCGTGATGTGAAATTTTTCTTGGGTAAATGGGTGCCTCGGCACAATTGGGAAACACTGATCTGAGCTACACGAGGGTGTATTAAATGCGGAAACGTGTTAACATTGACAATACCACTGGCATATAAGCGCAGCCTTCGTATGCAGTCAGGCTTTAAAAGCAACCCATCTGCTCATCTTGAAAGAGTAAGCGACCCGAATCTGACACCACACTAATATTCTCACACAGACACGAGCACACGCCTAAAATGTCCGCATGAATCCCAACAAGTGGAATTAATGTTCATGGAGAGTCTCTTTCATGTGATTGAATTACTTGCCATCCATGAAACAACTATCAAGTGCATTTGAGAGAGGGGAACTTCAAATCAATGTGGACATTTCTCACTCATGAAGCTTCAAATGTGTCCATACGGCTTTAGAGGCCTAAAATTAATAACATGTTTCCACTGCAATCCTGTTAGCACCATCTAATCCAGCTCAGACTGAAAGACTTGAAGACTGGTCTCAGAGGCAGTTGAAGGATTACCCAGCATCAATCTTACAGACATTTGTCTGTTTTGGCTGGAGACTGCAGAAAAACATATCAATTGGAATGAGAGACAGAAATGTTGTGGTCAGACCCAAACTCTTCATTGTGCTCACCACTCAGGCTCAAGGCTGAAGTGATGAAAAATCAGCGGAGTGCTTTGCTATTAAATCCTTAACGTGTGACAGGTAGTGTGTTCCATTCACTTGCCCTTGTGGATTTGGAAATGAAAATATATCCACCCAAAGCTTCAGTTGCTCGATTGTATCCCACCATTAGCTCGCTGGCTAAC
Source organism: Hippocampus guttulatus (assembly GCF_054856545.1). Lineage (NCBI taxonomy): Eukaryota > Metazoa > Chordata > Actinopteri > Syngnathiformes > Syngnathidae > Hippocampus > Hippocampus guttulatus. Next base: position 8,198,491 of record NC_141265.1, on the reverse strand, counting down.
AGGCTTCCAGAGAGCACGGACCCCGCTGTGGTGTCATGAACATGTCACCGCCTCGTCCACATAACAGACATTTCAGGGAAAGTTGACCAAAACCAGCCAACACCGCTGCGAACGTTACACACAGCCAGGTGGCTAACTTGGGTTGCCACCCGTTCCGCAAAATACGGAATGGTTCCTTATTTGGCTCTTAGTTGTGACCAATACGGGGCGCAATTTGTTTTGTATTTTCATTCATTTCCAATATAAATGTCGTTCATATACCAAACCTGACAATAAAGAGTGAAATAAAATATGGAAAATATTCAGGTCAGCACAATTGACCTAGTGAGGTATGTCAATGTTTTTGGTCTTGGGTGAATCTGGCTGCTGCTACTATCATGTTTTTTTTGTTGTTGCTGTTGTTTTTTTGTTTGTTTGTTTGTTTTAAATGTCCAGTACACCCAACATTCCTTCCCAGATAAAAAGGTTTGCAGAAATAATAAAAGGCAGGCTAAGTGAGAAAAGTTTGTAATTGTCAGAATCAGAAACACTGTAACATGGCATGCAAACCAGGCACTCCGTAGGATCGAGTGTCTTCCCCTCATATACTGTATATACACACACACACACTTTTACAGCTATTGAAACAATATAATTCCTTTATGACATGTCATTCCACACATTTCCAAGCTTCTCTTGAAGGCATCATAAACTGAAGTTCACACACGAGCACACATGGCAGATGTTTCGACATTCACCATTACGCTGATCAAAGCGGCAGATCTGATCAAATGTTTGACAAACAAGCCATGTAACTAGAGAAAAATTGCTACATGATGATAATGACGATAATTTATTCGGAAACGCAAATGTTAAAGGATAATGTGGAGTGCGTCGGTCATTATTGTGAAAAGCAGCGGTGCAGATGGGATACTGGAGCAGGGGGGATGGTCACCATGTTTCCAAGAATTTAACATTTTCTCTTTCTCTCTCTCTGTCCATATATATATAATGTGTGTATATGTTTGCGTGTGCGTGTGTGTGTGTGTGTGTGTGTGTGTGTGTGTGTGTGTGTGTGTGTGTGTGTGTGTGTGTGTGTGTGTGTGTGTGTGTGTGTGTGTGTGTGTGTGTGTGTGCATTCTCATGTCACTCATGTCACTCGTGCCAGAGAACGTCCGGAGCATTACCTGCTTAAAGTCGTAATTAAGGGAAGAAGAACTGCTTTCTTCATTTTGTAAGCAACCATGGATGACACGGCAACTGCAGCTGCTTAGTTCTTGTTATGTAAAAGTCCCTGACTCCAGCTACAGGACCATCAAGAAGTGCAGAGGGCTCATGAATTTCTCCGTCTTCTCCAGGAGCTTCGTATTGCCCCAACAAAAAACGACTCTGTTTGTGCACATGAGGAGTTTGGAGCGATCTGTCATGATTCTGATTTTTAAGATTAGATTTGGTTTGGTTTCACCGTTTTGTTTCGTCATGTGCTTTTTGTCTTCCTTGTTTGGTTTTGTTGCCACCTGTTCTTGTCACCCGGGTCCCTCGTGTCAACCAATCGGCTCCCTCAACTCTTTGTGTCTTGTCCAGGTGTTCGTTGTTGTCTCGTCAGTTTGCTAGTATTTAGTTCCCTGGGTTCTGTTAGTCTTGGTCGGATTGTTGTGCTAATGTCATAGGGTTTTTGTTTTTGTATTGCTGTCACGTTTGTTTGTGTTTCTGCCATGGGTGTTTGTTTGTTTGTTTGTTTGTTTGTTTGTATTTTTGGTTCGTTGGTGTTTTCAGGATTTTGTTTGTTTTGGACTGAGGGTTTTTTTGTTTTCATAAATTTCAGCCTACCCTGCTTCTTTTGCCTACCTGCTTTTTGGGTCCTCTACCATCACGCAAACCTGACACGATCGAGGCTAAATGCAATCTTTTTGTCTGCTTTTTGGCATACCACATACATATCTACATAAATGTAACATTGTAATACAATGTTGAGAAGTTTATATAAAGTCATGTGAATTGATTATTATTATTATTATTATTATTATTGATGACATCAGCTGTACAGTATAAATACCACAAGACAACAACCACATTATAACTACAGGACACGCATACACAGACACAGCACACATATGGCACGTACTGTATGATTGTAATAATTAAATCATCAGTGACATTTAATTTGGCACTCTAAGGCTTAGAGTTAGCCTTCAGTAACTTCCCCCAATAGAATAGGGACAATCCATAACAGTTGGCAGCTCAGGGTATGCTGACAAAAAAGGTGCTGTCATTGTTTGAGGCATATCTCAGAAGAAAAAAAAACTGACGAGTCAATCAATCACTGAATGTGTATCAGCTGTGGTGGGTGATTGTGCGCTGTGCAATGTCAAACTTGGTGCACATAAATGACAGCCGGCAGTTGTAATCACGTCACCCAAGTACTGTATCCTTACCTGATACAACAAATGTTTGACTGGTCCTCCTTCGGTCTCATGCAGGACGGATTGAATAGCTCAGGTGGCCCACAAATGTTGATTTTTCAAACACTGTATACTCTGTTACTTTGTATAATTGTTCATGCATTGTCGAAACACGGGTATTACACATGTATTGCTTTTTTTGTGTGCGACAATATAAATGAGATCATTCAAATAGTACAATGCCAGGTTTTTCGCTTGTTCTTCTGATTCATGTCATGACACGTTCCCCATCGCCTTCTGCCGTTTCGCAGCACAGCGTATCGTCTGTATTTGAGTGTATATGGGATCACGTCGCACGAGTGGTGAAATTACGCCTTTACTGAGTTGAACTGAACGTTCAATGTGTTCACTGTAAAAATGCAATGTTAATGTTTTTAAAATATATATTTTTGGTTTGTTCTGCGACAACGTAGCTGCGTGTCGATCGTGGTGTCGAATTTTATTGGTGGCGATGGAAGTCGGAACCCGCCAAGGAGTGTGTAACAACTCACCCGCCGAATTAACTAGCCCTGAAAATGGATGCCGCTAGAGCGTCGGGCCCACACCCGGCCGTGGCCGGCAGAGTTCAACATCCGGCAATTTGTATTTTGCGAAGCAAACCGCGAAGAAGTTGTGGTGTACACGTGATGTGGCATGATGGCCATTGTTCAGCATTCAGAGGTAATTTTCAATGTATAATTGATCATTCTTACCATATTTTCAACTGAATATGTTTGTATGAAGGTAATGAATCTGTTCAAGTGTAGAAAGAGTTCTTTTTTCTTTTTTTCTTTTTTTTTTTTTTTTACTTGAGTGCGAAGTGCCTGGTGCTCAGGTACAAAGTGTTCCAATTTGAAAAAATGGAACACCACAACGACAATCTCTTGTGAACAAACTGGTGCACTTAATGTATCTTCCCTTCATGAAACTCACTCGAGATCAGGAGGGTTATGAATGCATTGTCAAAACCTCTTATTTTTATTATTGCATGACTGAAAGGGAGTGTGTTTAATATCAATTCGTCAATGTATTGCAATATTCTCCTCCGGAGATCAATATTGAAATCCCGGGAATCGACCGATTCAAGCTCATGGCCAGTGTCGGGCACTTTACTTGTCATGTTGTGTGGACGCAAGCCACACTGGACCAAACAAAAACAAATGGCGATAATAGCAAGCAGCGGCAGCCAGTAAAACCTGAAGCGAGCGACGTCTACTGTCCAATCTGACGTTTCTGATCATAGTGGTTTGCCCTTTCCAGCAGGAGCACAGGAAATAGACAAAAGTAATGTCTTTTGTAAGCTGTGCCGTGCCAGGCAGAATTCAAATGCAATAAAATGGCAAACCACTTAGATCCACACCACGCCGATGCCATGCAACAACCAATGGCTAAAGCTTTTGACTCAAAAGAGGGCATAACTCAATAAATCATTTGCCTGCAAAATGCCTGCAAAAAACTCTATCACAGAAGATAATGGCTTCTCTGTCCATAGTCATATGCAAGTACCTTTGACCTTGTTATGTGTTTTGTTAATTTCTACTTCACAAGTGAATCTATATCATAGCATTTAAATCGATATCTACAGTAATCTAATCGAATCACAACCGAAAGAATTGAAATGGGATTGACTTGTGAGAGGTTCTTAACAATACCCAGACTTATGATCCAAAGTGCTTGAATGTGCCTCACTTTATAGAAATTATTATTATCCATTCATCCATCAATTTTCCAATCCGCTTAATCCTCACAAGGGTCACGGGAGGCGGAGCCTATCCCAGCCGTTTTCGGGCAGTAGGCGGGGGACACCCTGAACTGGTTGCCAGCCAATCGCAGGGCACACAGAGAGGAACAACCATCCGCACTCACACTCACACCTAGGGGCAATTTAGACTAGAGTGTTCAATCAGCCTGCATGTTTTTGGAATGTGGGAGGAAACCTGAGTACCCGGAGAAAACCCATGCAGGCCCGGGGAGAACATGCAAACTCCACGCAGGAAGGTGGGAGCTGGGATCGAACCACTGACCTCTGCACTGTGAGGTCGGCGCGCTAACCACTGCCCTATCATTATTATTATTATATTAATTACATTACAGAATAACTCCTCTGGACTATCACAAAATGTTCATTGAAAAACAACTTACCGTGATAACTTTAGGTCATTAAAAGTAATATGCAGCAGATACCTCTACATGACTTTTTCCCTCTCATCCACTTAATAGGGTACATCGACGTGTAGAATACATTAAAGTGAACTGAGCATTTTTGCTTTGCGAGCTGTATTAATTGAAAAGCCATCACTCCCAGACATGGACCAAATGACCACCTTAAGTGTCAACATTATATTTGACATCCTTCCAGAAGGAAGAGGGTTTGTCAAGGTCTCAGTGGACTCTTACCTTCAGCAGACAAGTGTAGTGGGAATTTGACATTGAACAGTGTTAACTTGTATCTTATAATTAACTGTTAACTTGTATCATCTGATCATGCTATCTCTATGTGTTGCTATGCAAAGTTTGTTGTCCTGCTAGGTTGTAATTTTCCTGTACCTCAGGCTTTAACCCCTCCCAAAAAGAAGAAAAATGGTATGAGAGGGGCCCGCACCCCAACTGCTTGGGGAGACGCTCCATCACAGATCTGTAAATGGTGTTTCTCCAGAAATAAATCTCACCGTTGTTGGAAAGGCTTTCGTTGTCTTGGTTTCCCTGGGCAAGACACAAGTGCTAACCTTGTGTAGGTGGTTGAGTCTAAAGTCCAAGAATGTACCGCTGTCACCGGTCCTAATTGTTGATGGAAGAATTTTCCATGTGGTCCAATTTGTGGTCCCATCAACTTTTGCGGTCTTTTGTAGTCTCGGCAGCCTTTTCTTTTATTTTTTTTTTAAACCCAAATTCAGAAAATATGTTTGTGGACCATTGTGAGTAGGAAGGAGATAAAAGAGACAAAGATGGAGAGGTTGTGGAAGATGTGGCACTTTAAGATTCTCTCCCATCAATTCCCCTTAATCTACACAATGAAGGAGAAGCGTCCCGTCAATAAGATAAAACAAGGACTTTGCACTTCCTGCTCCTCTGCGTTTACCTGAAACTTGCTTCTGTATTTTACATCTTCCAGGCAGTCGACATTGAGTGACTCTCGTGTTGTTCTGACCAAAAAGCAGGGAATTAGCTTTAATATCAGCAAAATTGGAAGGGGGGGGGGGGGGGCAATCCTGGAGCATCTAACAAATTGAACCCAAATGACAAAACACCAAAATACTAACTCCACATTAAACGCCACGCTTGTCATGATAACACGAAACACACTACCGGTAAGTCCAACGTGTTTACACAAGAGCTGAAAAAGTGAAGTGCATAGCCGAAGCGTCAGCATGAGCATCACACTTGCAGGATACAATTAAGCACACATAAAATGCAGCAAACACTCCTCAAACCTGCCATGCACAATAAGGCCTTTCCAAATCAGCAGCGAATATGGATTTTTACTACTTACAAGTTAGAGTGTGACTTCATGGATGCAGCCTCGATGTCGCTATTCTACAAATGTATGTAAGTGTGTTTTGCAGAAATGGAGAACATCCATCCATCCATAGTCAACACCGCTTGTCCTAAAGAGGGTCGTGGGGAGTTGCTGGAGCCTATCCCAGCCGACTCCGGGCGGAAGGCCGACTACAGTACACCCTGAAATGGTCGCTAGTCGTTCGCAGGGCACATATAGAGACAAGATGGAACTGAATGCTGCAATTTAATTTTGCAAAAAAAAGCAATCAACGTTATCACCCTTCACAATACCTAGCAGCCCTAAGTTCAAAATGTTTGGAGCCACTTTTCCCAAGACTAGAAGGAGAGGACCTGCTTTTACTCTTTCTATGTCAACAGCAGTATGTTATGCCGCAGGGGATTTTGAGGCAGTTCTATCTTGCCCAGTGAATCCATCCGGTGCAAATTCATCAGTCTGGTTTGGGGCTGACAAACCGTACAAAAGCAGACCGGAGCAAACGTTTAAGATGTATGGTGAAAAATGCCATTGCTGCTCAGTGTCCATCCTCGTGTGTCATCCACATAAATAGCATCCCCCCCCCCCCAAATTGGTGATGTAACTATGACTGATTTGTGCACCAAGCTTTTACACCGATTCACATCAGAGGGGATTCGACACCAGAGGCACCAAGCGGCATGCTCTACCTCATGCCAGTATGTGTATTATACTTAATACAGAGTGGTGGAGCACGATTAATATGTCCATTATAAATGACCCTGCATTGCATTGCAGAAGGCTACCAGAAACAAGTGTTGGTATGAATACAAAAATATTTATTCATTGATGAGCAGAACTTGATTTTTTGGAACAATGTAGCTGCTTTCAAAACTGCAAATACTATAGGAAAAATAAATTAATTAATACAGTCGCAGCACCGGGATTTTTTTTCTCTCCCGGTGCTAAGGGGAGGCTTGACTGATATGTGGAAGGGGGCTGAGAAAATACATCAACTTTCATGACTACACTTACTTGAGAGGTTCTTTTGACGTACGGAAGCGTGGAATTACCAACATGGAGTAAACATTTTTGACTGGTGAACTCATTCAAATGTATTTGCAGAGCATGCTCAAACAAACTGAGTGCAACAAAAATAATTATACACATGATACATACTGTATTTGAATAGAAAATATGCTTCATTTTCAAAACATCACGAGTGCTAATGTGAAAGTCAATGCAGGATCCCATTCAAATGCTAATGAGAAAATTAGCGTCAACTTCGGGAGTGATATTCCTTCAAATAACAAACATTACCACACAAACGCTGTGGAAACACATCAGGAAGAAAACACTACTCAAAGGCATAACTTCTTCCCAATCTGTGAAAAAGGAGATATATTTGTAGAATTCAATCACAACCTCTGTTTTCCACCACACTGCCCCAAAGAGGCCAAAATGCATAGGAGCAGCCAGCATTTGTTTTTGTTTTTTGCAATTGCAATTATTGTAGTACACTCGTTTTTACGTACTTAATCATTTCTTTTCCCGCTGCTTTTTCAAGTTGTATGTGAAGTTGAGTTTTCAAGGATCCAAGGGCTTTTCCATTTCTCAAAATTCAAGGATACAAAGATCCAAGCACTTTTTTTTAATCGAATCAACAAACATTTCCACATGACATGGCATGAAATACAATCGCCGAGATCCCACATTAGCCCAGTTAAGTCCCAAGGCCTGTGAAAATGATGCAAGGGTAAAAAAATAAGAGTGATAAAGAGAGAACGCTACTCCTTATTCAACACTTCAATGTTTGCAAAGATGCAAGGTATCAAAGGTGTGAATGTTGCAGAATGAAAATGCAATAGGCTTGAATTGCACAGGATATTGACAAGGTCATTTTGTTCTTGACAAAAACAAAAAACAAAACAAAAAAGAATAGTGTTCAAGAATTATTTGTACTTGCAGGGATGAATGGGCACGAGGCTATGATGACAGTTTTGAGTAATTTTTGTACTTGAATAAATTCCAAGTTTTGAAATCAATGAGTAATCGCTTTAAAAAGTCATGACTTCAATCTCAATCAAAATAATTGTGATGATTATTTTTTCCAGAATTGACCGGCCCTATGGGAAAGTGGAACTTTCAGTAGGTAATTGTCACTTTTGGGTACTACAGGGACTTTGAGGTAATGAAGGGAACCTTAACTGGCTTCCATGACATGCCTTCAACAATAGTGATGGATTAATGTTACGAAATAACAGAGGCAGACAATTCACAAAATTTTGCTTGTCCATTATTTGTCATTCATCAGCGGCCTGGGCACGTGCCCGTCATTGTCAGTCCATCATTATCTCGGTCAAACCAAGCTATAATAGTCAGTTGGTCATTCGGTCATGTTATTTTAACCGCCCTTCCGTCATTGCTTCTGTCAGTAAATTTGAGCGGTCCGCCAGTCCAAAAAACCCCAAAACAAAACAGGTCAAAGTCCAACAGACGCAACATCCACTGTGATTAAAATGCTAAATGAAGTGCATCATCTACATCATACGGTGTTTACCAAAAAGTGCTTCCCACACACAGACTGTACAGCCACATCCATTTCACATACACTCATTTTCTTATCTATTGAACTGTGAAGTGCAGCAGGAGCATGCTGGTGGCTGCCTGTAGCTATTTTAACTCATAAAACACCAAAAAATGTTTAATTTAACGTTTGAAATGACTCACCTTCACCAGAATTCTGCCCCACATTGTGGCCAAGGCTAGAATATAATCCAAATCGCTCGCTCTCCTACTTCGGTCTATAAATGTGAGTTGTTGTTTTCTTCTTCATAGTTTATTTAATAATAGCCCTTTAGTGCATACCGTCACCTATTGTACAGGAAGCGCAAAGCGTTTCCATGTAGTCAACGGAAGCAACCCCGCTCATCTTCAGCCCCGCGAAAAAACACACAGGATAGGCGGTGCGTGATGCGGTCACTGATGGACTGATAGGTTGGTACTTCACCCAGTTAGTGAGGATTACACTGACGAAAACTCCATGTTGGCAGGACATTCTAATACTCACACTTTTACAATGAATCCACGCTGTTATAACACATGCAGAATATGGTTTGGCATTGTCTTGCTGAAATAAGCAGGGACATCCCTGAAAAAGTTAGGTGGCAGCATACAGTATGTTGCTCCTAAGGCTGCAGGTAGCTTTTCAGTATTAATGGTGCCTTCAAAGGTGTGCAAGTCACCCATGGGCACCAGCACCCCGATACCATCCAGATGGTCATTTTTCTCTTTGCTCCAAAGGACACTTGACACATTATTTCCAAAACCAATTTGAAATGTGGACTCGTCAGACCACAGCACACTTTTCCATGACCTTGCCTGAGAAGCCAATGGCATTTCTGGGTGCTGTTGATATATGGCTTTTGATATGGAGTTTTAATTTGTATCTGTAGACTAAGCAAAGAAATGTGTTCACTGACAGGGGTTTTCTTTGGTGTTCATGAGCCCAGCAGCAAGACGGCATTCTTTTCACAATGAAGCTGTTTTTTTTAAATGCAGTGCCACCTGAGGGATTGAAGGTCACGAGCATTCAACATTGGTTTTGGGCCTTGCTGCTTTCATGCAGAGATTTTTCCAGATTCTCTCTGAATCTTTTGCTGATATTGTGGGCCATAGATGATGAAATGCCAAAATTCCTTGCAATTTTATGCAAAATTGTTTTTAAAATGTTCGACTATTTGCTTAAACAGTTTTTCACAAAGTGTCAAACATTGCCCCATTCTTGCTTGTGACAAACAGAGCCTCTCGATGTTGCTCCTTTATACCCAATTCATGACACTCACCTTTTTCCACTTAACCTGTTCATCTGTACAATGTTCCAAGCAAGTGTTTTTTTTGTTTGTTTGTTTGTTTTTTTTAAGCATTCCTCAACTTTCCCAGTCTTTTGTTGTCCCTGTCATAGCTTTTTGGAAATGTGTAGTAGGCATCAAATCGAAATTTCATACGAAATTAATTTAATATTTGTATAAAAAAACAATAAAGTTTAGATTTTTTAAACATAAAATAATAACTCCTTTTGTAATGTATTCAATTGATTCAATTCAATATACAGTAGGTTGCAAATGATTTGTAAATCATTGCATTCAGTTTTTATTTAGGTTTTACACACAATATCCCGACTACATTGGAATTGAGGTTTGTTTTGTAACAAAGTGAGTTTATCCATTGCTTCGTTGGGAGTACAATATCATTATGCAATAAAACATTTTTTCACATGTTTTGAAAGCTGCAGTTTATGTCAGCAATGGATCAAATGGCTTTCAAAGAAAGAAAAAAAATACTCTTTTGGTTGCAGTATCTCAGCTTTATAGTCCATTTTATTGTTATGCTTTACTTATTCCCAATGCTCCCATCAACATTGTTTGGAGCAGTTTCATTTTCTCTCTCTCTCTCTCTCTCTCTCTCTCTATATATATATATATATATATAGATAGATAGATAGATAGATAGATCTGTTGCTGGTTACAAAAAAAAAAAAACACGAACACCTGACAAAGACTCAACAAGCTGGTGGACATAATGCTCTCAAGAGTAAGTACAATCCAAATTAGAGTGTAATAAACAAATTTAAAAAACTAAAATATTGACTAGTACTTCAGAAATAATTCTAAAAATTATTGTCATAGAGGCGGTCGGGTGGTTAACGCGTCGACCTCACAGTGCAGGGGTCCCAGGTTTCTGTGTGGAGTTTGCATGTTCTCCCCATGCCTGCGTAGGTTTTCTCTGGGTACTCCGGTTTCCTCCCACATCCAAAGACATGCACGGCAGGCTGATTGAACACTCAAAATTGTCCCGAGGTGTGATTGTCTGTGTTAGCGAATGGTTGTTCGTGTCTGTGTGCCCTGTGATTGGCTGGCAAACGGTTCAGGGTTAAAGTGGATCAGAAAATGGATGGATGTCAGAGATTTTGAGGGTAGCATGTGTGCCTCAGCATCAATGTCCCGGGTTTGAATCTCGACTATGGCCTTCCTGCATGGAGTTTGCATCACCTCCTGGCTCTCTGGATACCTCCCACATTCCAAAGACAGGCATTTTAGGTTCATTGAAAATTTTCCAATCGGGATGAACATCCATAGGTGATTGTCAATGGTTGTTTGTTTATACAGAATGTGCGTTGCAACTGGCTGGTGACCTCTATTCATTTTATTTACATTTTTTTTAAAGTAATAATTTACAACAACAACAAAAATACCAGGGCATTGCATTTTTACCAAATGCTTTTATATATGTGATGATAAGGACAAGGATACCATTTGGGTTTAACACTCAAGCCAACGGAAATGCTGAGTTTCATTGAAAATGTTTAGATCCTAATCCGGTTATATCAGGCACTCTGCGCTAATAAACGAAATCATCTGCTGCAACTGGCAGGATGCCAAGTTGACATAAATAAATTAAGCAGCAGATTTACTCCAACCTCCTTCGGTGATGGCACCTGGTTTCTCAATGCAGAAACCACCTTAATTCCGGTGATAAAGAGCTTAAAATAAATTGCATTCAGACTGAATTAATTTCAGCCATGTCCATGTATTTAATTGCATCGTGGTAAATTGATCTATCGTCTTTACAGTATCACTGTGTGGATTTGTAAATGAATGACTGAAATTAGCAAGGACTAAGAAGTTGAACGATAATTATGATGACAGACTCTGCATGAGGTACACCAACCCACTCACTCTAAAAGGAGAGAACAGCGGAGATATTTAAAAAATGTGCTGACTTAACCAATGAAGTTATACAGACATTAATCCTTGTCATGGTGTGTATGCGTTATCAGTCATTGAATGTGTGTCAGGATTGACACATTTATGTTTGATTTATGTTGTACTATGTTTTTATTTTATTATTTTTCACAAACTGTGACTTTAGGTTGTGTTTAAAATAGTGACATGAGGTCACTCCTTTGCACAACTTAGCTTTGCTTGTGAAAATGTAGAATGTCCTTTTTTTGAATAAGTGCCCTATAGAACATCATTAATTAATGCCCTGATATATCTTAAAAGATACGTTATTGTAGATATCTATGTGTAATAAATCATGAAACTCCTGATACTGGTGCACAGCTGATATAAATGATGTGCGTACATAAAGGTAAACATTGGCCATTGGGCTGATTATTCTGGCCAATTTTTGAAGGACCATAATTGGCTGATATCATCGGTTGGCTGATTAATCAGCAGAATACGTTCATGAGAATTTATTCTCGTAAAGAGAGGCTAATGTGGTTTTAACATGACAGAGAATTGGGTTTATGTGTGTTGCAAATGTAAGGGAATTGGCAAGCCAGATTCCCAGCTATTTGTAACAAGTGATGAATTGCACAGCAGAACCAGTAAGCGGCAGACTATTGCTTGGAAGTTTTGTTGAAGACCAGACATATAGTTTTGCCAATGTTCAGTGATAACTGTAGACTGGAAACAGCATTTTGATTGGTCGTCAAACTTGTCTGAAAAACAGATATCGCGGTGTGGAAGGTGGAGCTAGAAGTATAAATAATCGTGTTTTCGCATTACATGGGTCAGTTACCTATACTGTAGCATGGGTTATAGTGTTGATGTAAAAATTAAAGGGTGTCGGACCAAGTATAGAACCCTGCAGGACACCTTAGAGAAATGGTAGCAGGTATGAGAGAAGGCCCTCCACCTTCATTGACTGCAGTGCGTCCAGCGCAGTAGTTGTAACCACGTGCCACTGCTCTCAAATCGGGCGATATTTTGCAATGTTTCAACTAGTATGGAATGATTAACAGAATCAAATACCTTTGCCAGATACACAAATTCACTGTTGTCTATGGTGCACACAATATCATTTACGACTCGGACCTGCCTGAACGCCTTCCTGTTAAGGTGTTCCAGGCGCGTCCCACCAGCGGGAGGCCTTGGTGATGACCCAGGTGAATGTCTTAGGGTACCCCCAGAGGAGCTGGAGAGAAAATGGCTGGGGAGAGGGAAGTGTGGGCTTCCCTGCTGAAGCTGCTGCTCCCATGACCTGACCCGGGGATGGGTGAATGGATGATATCAAGAAGGATTACCTTATTTTATATACTTTAAATATATATATATTTGAGAATGTGTGCTCTAAAATAAGTGAATATTTCACAAAAAATAATGAACAGGTCATTGTTTTAATTTGGTGCTAACTAGATTCTTAAATACACATTGCGGTTAGCATCTATAAGTGAAGTCAAAAGATGACTTGCTGTTCGTCAGACTTGCACATAAACACACACACACACACACACACACACACACACACTCACTTGCCAGTTATCAAAGAGGGAGTACATAACAATCCCTGGAAGAGTTAATGAGCTTGAGCTTCAAGGTAGCAGCCTGATTGAGCTTGGAGCGGCGGTAGTGGAGGCTCTGTAAATTGTGGATGGATGGTACTGTTTGATCGCTTGTTATCCAGGTGTGTTACTCCAAGGTCGCTGTGTTATTGCATCTAGTTTAATTATGTTGAGTCAAAACCAGAGTCATTTCACATTTGAATTTATTAAATTTAGCAGGGCCCCTTCCCCTCAGCAACGCGATTAAAGGGAGGAAAATTCCTTGCAAATAATGAAGTTCACATTTTGTGTGTGTGCCCATGTTTTACATGTAGAATTTTATCAGGAAAATCATTGCAAATCCATCACTAGACTTAATTTAAACTGAGAACTGTATTGAGAAAAGGATCTTTCCAATTAATGGCCCAGAAATGAAAGATCGTTCATCAAATGTATGACATGACTGTGCCGCATGATTCAATTCATGCAGATGGATGAGTCTTTTTCTGTCTCAACCTCAGATTAGTGCTCATCTGCACGCTTGTCTTTCACCCTTTCATCGGATCATTTCGTGCAGACGTAGATAAACATTACCAAAATAGTGGAGAAAACATTTGTGTGCTCCATTGAAATAGATGTTTGTGTCCTTGCAACGTGAGCTTAATTACAAATGTAAACATTTTTTTTTCTTTGTCCTGCAATCCACAACTGGAGCAGACGTGAACTAATGATCCCAAATGTCTTCCATTTTAATTATGTTATTACCACATGCGAGTACAATTAGTTAATCTGAGGGAGATAATCATTTATAATGTCCTCGCTCTGTTTAGTAGCAAGATTCTAGCGCTGCAAAAAAAAAATACCTTGTATCAGGCGGATGACATTTAAAACCGTAAGCTATTTATAACTGTGAATTTGTGTGCAATTTACCTGTAAAGCCAATCCACTTAGCATAAATTCTGCATGGAATGCTGAATTAAAATATTTTCATATGAAGGATGAGCTGGCGAGTCATCCGTGACCTAATTTTCATGCTCTCGCGCCGCTTTCGTCATTTAAAACAAGAATATATGAACTCACTCTCAAATTAATATGATATATAATATAGTCAGGATGTGCTGTTTTATCATCCTCCTTTGACGTTATGAAAACATGTTTGTTGTGATCAAGTGATGTATAGTTTTTGTGTTACCTATGTGTCCCATGACATCAATACCTTTGACAGCTTCACGCTTATCAGCACACCTCAATGACATCCGATGGGTCAACTTGAAATCGGACAGGTGAAACAGTATGTCATTCTGACAGAAGGACAATGGGGACAGGATGAACATTCATAAGAGGAAACATTGGATTCCGGTGCAAAGATGGAAGTAGCATGTAGGGGAAACTGAAACGTGCCATCATATGAACTGTTCAAATGGCTAACAACAGTGCATTCTGTTTGTGGAACTGAATATTATGTCACTGTGGTGAATGAGTTAATTATGGTCAGGGCTTCAAGTGGAAAGAAGTGCTGTCTTCTTTTGCAGGCTATTTGTTTTTCCATTTTGCTTTCCAACGGTATATTCAGTACACTAGTGGAAATCATCATTTTTATGAGGTTTCATGGAGATATGACACAAATCCGTGGTTACGGGTTACAACAAGGCCAGTATCTGGACTCAAGTTCTACCTTCAGAATGTCTCATACATGGAATGAAAAGATGTCACTTTTTCTTCTTGACAGCATCATGAAATGCTTTAACGAAGACTGTTACAAATTCAGTAAGCTCGTTATGATGTTGAACAGGATAAGGAATATCAAACTGAATTCACCTTTTCATATTCAAATTGGAGCCAATTGTCCGGGCTTCCCTTTTCAACTCATGGAGCTAAAAACTGAGTAATCATAAAGTATTAAGTGGGGAGAAAAAACGTTTCAATTGGTTGTATACAAACAATTGAATCTCCGGAGTGTCTACCCACTAAGTGTGAAATTGGACAACCAAATATGTCTTTTTCAAAGCTGCCTAATTCCAAAAATATGTCAGTTTGCCGGCCATTCTGAGCTTTGCAAGATTTGGATGTAGCAGTGCAGCTATATTACATCATTTTCTCCATCCATGACTCGGCTGCTATGCTGAGCAACAATAAATGCATCTTCCATTTTTAAACAATGCGGTAGCACTATCATGTCGTAGCTTTTACTGAGAATAAAATAATGCTTTTACCGCATCTTTATGGAGGCTCAGATGTCTCCTTATACTCTGGGTGACAACAAGGAACTGCTCACCTAGTAGCAATATCCTAGCTCAAACCCTGATTGTCATGGTGACAAAAGCCATACTTTCCAGTGTACAGATAGGTGGCACGAGCCCTGGCTTTTACATGAGAGAGAACCCTCTAAAAAGCAATTTGAAACAGATTTCAAAGTGAATGTTAAGTGTGTTGTGATTTTGATCAAAAAATGCAGACCTATTATTAAGACACTTAGGACCTATTCTTTCTTATGGGAAAAAAAAAACATGTTTCCTTTATGAGCTATACTTTTTTTAAGCAGCGCATAGTGATAAATTACAGATTTACTCAGCACAGGTTCATCAAAGCAATGTGTTTATGCCCAAGTCGCTCATGAGCATGAATGACTTTGCTTTTGTCGTGTTACACCGAAAAATATGTTGTTATTTGTGTACTGTCAGTACTGTATTAATAAATGATGTTAAAAATAATATCTCTCAGAATAATACATTGTAGTTGTTCACTAATGCCGAAATGGCAATGGATGGACTGCAATCGATGGCAGGTGATGAATTTCACTCTGACAGCCCAAATCAAAACTGTGCTTTATTAGTGCATATATGTTTTCATACAGCTGGAATATTGTCATGACATTGTTCAGATACAGGACAGTACAGAAATCGAATCGCAATAAATGACTTCAAATGACTTAGAAACTCAACATTTTCCATTCTCCTATTTTACGTTGAGTGTTCTTCAACTTTTCAAGCTCTTTGGTTACTTACTGGCTCATGGTGTTCGACTTACAGTAAACCGTATATATTTTTATGGAAACAAAACCCATTCATCCTTATTCTGTAGTACTTGTCCTCATTATGGTTGCGGTGAGCTAGAGCCGATAGGATGAGTTGACTTTGGTCGAGAGGCAGACTACACCTTGGACTGGTCCCCAATTAATGGTCAAATTTAACATTCAAACCCCGGACCTCTCGAAACCTCGTGGTTTTCACCTTTCGTGGGGGGCTTCTGGTCCCCATTAAGCATGAAAATCGAAGGATTATTGTCTATACTTTTATGCGTCACACAATGTTGACCTAGAAGTAATTTGCCAGATGAGTTGAATTGTGAAATATAGGAGAATATCGACAGCAAAGAAAAACACATGCAACTGAAAAACACATTGAATGTGACAGGAGCTTTCTTTGAAAGGAGAGACCGTCATTGCTGAACATTAAACTTGCATCAATTGATTTCAAGGTTTGTCTTCAAGGTCTTTGTAATGTGTTTCCACATGAATTATGTGAGGCTGCTGCTGTAAGATGCAGAATTCTACAGACCTACCTGTTTTTCAATTTTATATCTCATGGATTTTTTTTTTTTTAAGTCATCGTCAATGAAATTTCACCACGATCAAATCTAATATGAATTGTGTTTAAAATAGCAGAGAAGCACGTTCAAATTCAGATTCGGGGTGCATTTGTCGACTGATTAATAAAGTTTTTTTATTTAATCATCCATCCATTTTTAACACCGCTCATCTTGAACAGAGCCTATTCCAGCTGACTCCAAGCGAAAGGCAGACTACTGTACACCCTAAACTGGTTGGGGTTCATTTAGTTATTTATTTATTACAAGTTCAACCAAGTGGTTAATGGTCATCTGCCGGTTTATTTTTTGTTTGTTTTTTCACAATTTACAAAACGGGCAGATCCTTTCAAAAACCTTGGAAAGGGATTCCACAAGGAGTGTGTTCTTAACATCCATTTTGGGCTATTGAGGATACAATCAACAAGTGGGCGAACAATTTGATAGCCAGTCTCTTGCTGAAGCCAGTCAGGAGAAGTGGGAGAGGGTGAAAAATACATGTCCATTCAGAAAAGCCTTCTGTGCTCATCTTTTATTAACTCATTCAGTACCAGCCAATTCTGGACCAAGTCTGAAAAGACGTTTAAAAACGTCTTTGGGAGTGAATGAGTGAAACAACTTGACGAGCTCTTTGAAATCTGCTGGCTGTGAATGTCCATGCCAATCTCTCTTTAAAAGCTTTGACACATCTGAGCTACACATGACACATGTAGCTACAGGAGATGCTAGCAATGCTGTATTTTGCCACAATGTCACATTACGGCTTGGAGCTCAACAAGACGTATTTGTGATCATATATAACGTAAAGTCACAAAGTATGCGTCTTTAAAAGGTTGGCAAGCAGGCTGAAGTGATTCCTTGAATCAAACCACTGATTTGATTTTTCAGTTACCTAAAGCATATACCGGTAGATTCACCCTGAACTATTTATAATGTCTCCGAAGTTTCGGATGGTTTGGTCACGAGTCTGAAGGGCTTGGTTATCATAATGATCTACAAAATAAATTTTACCTCAATTATACAAACTATTTACAGTATTTTATTTAACCACAGTGTACAGCTAATAAGTAACAGACTGTGCATTTTATGTAACATGTGATCAAATATTCCATCAATATTATTTACCTTTATGATCATGAAAAATGTGCATCCTTTGACAAAGATAAGAAAATTATAAACTGTATATATTGCTAAGAAAGTAATTTTGAAGTATGGATGGACAAAGACTACGTTTCATGAACAAGAGGGGGGAATTAGTAACAAATTGTGATTTATTAAATTAAATTTACTAAATTAATTATGGGGGGAGGTTCTTTATCTGAATGTATGAACTTACAGTATCCAGTGTTCTACTGAACAAACAATGATGCCTTAAGGAACTTTCATAGCATGGTTAAAGTTCAACCTTCTGGAGGTGATGTTATCATGTTCTTCTTGATCAGGCCATTAACTACTTGAGACGGAATCAAAACCACTTCTGCGGCTTGCAGTCAAGCAGTAAACCTAATGTTGCCTTAATTTCAATCAACCATCAATTCTACTCCATTGATGTTACTCCTTTTTCCCCAAATGAGGTTAAAAGAGCAAGTCAGAAGGCAGGCAATATGTTCGTTTGTTTGAATATTGTTTGCTTACATGAGCTTTCCTCTGGAGATACTCCAGCTTCCTCCCACATTTCAAAAGTGTGTTAGGTTAATTGAAGACTGATTTCCCATAGGTGGGAATGTGAAAATGAAAGGGTTTTTAAATCTAAATTCCTTGTGATTAGCTGGCGACCAGTCCAGGATCACCTGAGATAAACTCAAGATCACGTATGACCTAAACTCGGTAAACAGAATAAATGGATGAATGGATAGTCGAGATGATCATAGAATATTTTTATTCTTTAAAAAGTTACATTTCCACTAATTCCGCACTAAAGTATTCTTCTAAAGATAAAGTAATAAGCCACGCAAAGGACTGACCTTTTTTTAAGTTGCATTCAAAATACCTGTACTCAAAACTGTAATTATCTTACTACATAGACTATTTTATTGTCTCTATTTGTCTATTCTTTTTGGGATATTTTTTCTGTCACAAACAACAGCAAGAGTTCCAATGTATCCTCATGGTATGAAAACACCCACTCCTCATCACTCGAGGTATGCACACACACACACACACACGGGCACAAAAAAAACAAACTTAGCAAATCAAACGCTCTTCCCAGAAGAGAAAATCTGCAAACAAGAAAACAATTGACTTTTTTCTTTTGTCAGACTTCCCGATGCTCCTCCAGCCTATAATGACTTCAGAAAGAAGCACTGTGCCCCAACACCATGAAAGAGATGATTTGCCCCAACACCATGAAAGAGATGATTGGGATCAAGGTCAATTCAAAGAAAGAGATGTGGATCTTTGCTCGGGTGAAACTCTAAAACATGTAGAGACCACGGTATGTCACTCATGTGCTTCCTCTCACTTAAGTAGAAAAGCTTGTGACCATTTTTCTGCCTCTTCTCGAATCCATTAAGTCGCCTCGATTCACCAGTGTTTGTTTTTCATTCTTTTTTTATCAGCCTTTTGTGTGTGTGTGTGGTGGTGGTGGGGGGTGGGGGGCAAAGGAGTGTGGGTATACCGTAGACAACAATGAAAATCTGCCAAGAACATAAAACTGGGACTTTTAATTGGCCTGCCTCCAATCTGCTATAAATTGACATGATAAAAGATGATATTCACTTTGGAGTTCATTTAATCTATTTTGTTTGTTATACGCACCTTAAGGAATCAGCGAGGGTATGACCATGTCCTCGATGAGAAAATGAAGAAAGAAAGATGCAATCAAAGAAAAGTAAATCTCTCTGATAACGCTTGGCAGACGGTGGCTTGGTACACCTCAGGCTGGATATTAAAAAATCTCAGATGGGCTGTCCAACTGACAACTTAATCCATTTAGAGTCTCTGAGTAAGCAGTAGGAAGCTGAGTCAGGGTCAGCGTACA
Organism: Hippocampus guttulatus; assembly: GCF_054856545.1. Lineage (NCBI taxonomy): Eukaryota > Metazoa > Chordata > Actinopteri > Syngnathiformes > Syngnathidae > Hippocampus > Hippocampus guttulatus. The sequence goes on along the minus strand of NC_141265.1, from coordinate 8,178,704 downwards.
GAGAGGTCTGTCATTCCTCACACGAGGCACCATAGGTTTACAGTATCTCTGCTAATCTATAAATGACACTTGAGACACAAAGAGAGGCAGCGGGAGAAGAATGCAATCATCCCGTTGATATCACGATGATTAAAAGGTGCTCTGACACAAAAACCTTCATGGATGGAGGTCACACAACAAATGCTTGGAAAGAATGGCATTTGTTTTGTCCATTTTCAAACAGCAGCAACGGTGCACCATGACAGTGCACGATATTCTATATTATGCTTCGAGTGATAAAGGTAGATCAGATGACCTTTCAAAAAAGGAGCAGTTCAATACGTTAATTAAAAAGTCCTTGTTCCAACCACAAAAAATGAAGATCGGTGAAGGGCACCGGTGGTCTCTCTGACTTTCTTAGAAGCATCGCAGGTAGAACAGAAGGTGATATTTGCAATACATTTTAGAATAGAGTTCTGGTGTGCCTGTGACATGAAAGAAGAACATTTGTGTCCGGGAATGTGTGAAAAGCAACATGACTTCCAAACAATGACTCAACCGCTGAATCGGACACCAAACATTAGAAAAGCAGATGAAGCTCTTCAGTGTGTTAAGTGAATGCTGTTTGACATTACGCTGAATGATATCTTAACAAATTGCATTTTACTGAATTGTTCGATTTTCAGCTTCGACAAAGCCATCATTTATATTGATGATACTATACTGTGCTTATTTTGTCAGGTTGTCAAAGCTATTTATCAAGACGCATCAACAGGACTTCCTCATTGTGAGTTGAAAGATAAATTGGAAGAATGTTGATTTGATTTACTTAAAAATACAGTATATATATAATGAAAGCCGTTCTGAAAGCGACCAAATGCACCAAAAATAGAATTTCACAGAAATGTCACAAACTAATCGGACCAGACAGAAAATTCCCATATAACACTGTTTGCCTCTTGATAGGCGATTCAAATTAAAAAATGATTACCGGTATATTACTTAAAGATTATTGTGATCTAGAAATTTTGCATGTTTAGCATCAAAAGTACATTTCTGTTAATTATGTGGAATTTTATACAACTTCGATTAACATAGCACATTTCACAACAGCTGCAGCTGTAACAAAGCACTTTAGATATAACTTTGGGGGGAGAATACATTGGCTGTTTTGAACAATATAGTAAAATCCTTAATATACGAAACCCTAGCAACTGCAGCTGCTACTGTTTGCTCACTGTGACTCATATATTGACAGAAGCATTTACAGACAGTTTACGTTTTGCAAAGAATGTCAACTCTGACAGGTGTCAGCCTAGTCAACTGTGCTCCACAACCAAAATTGGAACGATAAATAGCCGTGTGTGTGTGTGCGTGTGTGCGTGCGTGCGCGCGCGTTTATAAACTCATTAAAATAAATTAAAATCCAGACATTGAGTTGGCAGTGCGATAGTGCCATCTCCTGGATAATTACCGTCCTGTCATGACGCCAAACATGTCGGGCATACAGAGCCATTATAAGGATATTTTGGTTTTGAAGAATTGTTGCTCTATAGAGCTGCTTTGGAACTGGTTACTTTGACAGAGAGTAAAATGTATGTCGATTTAACGTGTGGTAGTAATAATAAGAGGCAAATAGGTGGGAGGATTGTTTTTTTGTCAGCAAGTAATTACGAGTTTAGGTGATTTTAGATAGGTTTTTGTTTGTGCTGCCTCTTAATTATGCATCATAAAGAGTATTAAAATCCATATTGTTCAATTTTTATTTTCTGACATCGGAATCTAAGACAAGGAATCCCAGGGTGCCAAGGCACACTAGTGCACTCAAAAGTATTATTTGGAGTTCTACAAGAAAAAAAAAATACTATTTCACTGAATCGGCCTAATATACATATATATTTATTGACCACAAAATACGTATGCTGCTCTAATGATTCCAGTCAAATATAATGGCAGGCAGAACAATTCAATGTTCTTCCACGGTTGTCTTGGCTGAATAAAGGGTAGGAAACTCTTGAGTCTATGAACAATATTGACCGGGTTTGGGTAAAGGTGATCGGTTATATCATTTCACATTCACAGTGGTGTTAAAGGTTGTCCTGATGTGGATGTCTAGCCACTGAAACAGAGTAGTGACCAAAATAAGCGGGAACAGTCAGTGTAAATTGTTTCCTTCAAAATATTCCCAAACTACTAAACACACTGTGATCATGTTAAAAATCAAACACTACTTTTTTTTTTTTTAGATATTAGAAAACTGACACGTGTCTCAAGTTGGCTACGGTATCACATAGGCAACAACATGCACTCTGCATCAGAGTTCATATGCAGTGAAATTAACAGCAGTATCCATTTTTTAATATATATACAGTATATATATATTTTTTTCTTCTTTTCTTTTCTTTTTATATTGTTGTCAACGAATGTGCTCAACATAAAGTTATGAAAGAGCAGGAGGAAACTACTGCGTCACAGTGACGTATTTTTCAGTGGACAGAAGTAAATAACTTTTGTTACGCCGTTTTATTGTTACAATAAGATAGATACATTAATTTACGAGGTAGAAATGAATGATCCGATGCCTTATTTTTAAATATAACAATCAACTCTAAAGATATAATGCCTTTCACACGAGATAACGTTCAGAAGTGGCTTTGCTAGCTTGCTAACAAGCTAGCCCCCGCTGTCTCATCGAAGACTCGTCAGTGCTGGTCCCTCTTCACAGAGACACCGGCGAACATTTGGAAGGATGGCAAGTGTACACGAAAGTTTGTATTTCAACCCGATGATGACCAACGGGGTGGTCCATGCTAATGTTTTCGGGATTAAAGACTCGGTCACTCCGTATAAAATCTCCCTACTGGCTTTACTGTACGAGATGACATCGTTTAAGATCACTCTGCCGGAAAGAAGACGCCTGAACAAACTCATCTTACCGCTACAGCAGGTAGTTTTAAATGATGTGGACACATTGCAGTCTGCACCAGTGGGAGTGACTGAGTGTGCTTGTTTCATGCTGCGTTTCAGAGCTCTGACCTGTCTCTTGGCCAGTTCCTCAAGACTGTGGGAGAGTGTTGTCCTGAGACTGCGTATTCTGTCAAAATAAGGTTTGCTCAAAACGGAAAACCCGTCCCTAAACGTATACAATCTTTCATACGTTTCTAATATTGGACATTTTAACGTGTAGTTATTTTCAAAAACTTATTTAATCTTTATTGATTCAGGTAAGGCAGTTGAGAACAGATCGTTTTATCCTCTGCCGACAGCAGAGTAAAACAAGTCAAAATAAAAGCAAATTCAAACATTCAACAAACTGTAAACAAAACAAAAATGTACACAATGTCACCATAATAGATGGCATGGTGGCCTTTCAGGCAGTTCAGGATGTACCCCGCCTCTCACCCAAAGTCCTCTGGGAGAGGCTCCAGCATACTCGTGACCCTAGTGAGGATAAGCGATACAGAGAACAGATGGATGGATATTAATAATCATACAGTCACAAACAACCAGACAGTGTCTTTTTCTCTAATCAAAATACATCAAAACTCACTTGCCCCAACCTTTAACTCTCAGATGAGAGCAATGAGAGAGTCTCCTTTGACAAGATGAGGGGTGTCGCGATGACAACATGCTGGATGTCACTCCCGAAAAGGTTGAACGTAAACAAGCAACTACAATCGTCCAGCAGCCGATAGTTCGTCCGTTGGCGAGGAACACATACCTAAATATTGGATAAAGTTTTCTTGTACTTGAGACAGTATTGTATATTTTATCATACTAAGGTTTGAACGAAAGAAAAAATGTCCCAAAACCTTAACACCTTTGAATATGGTTCTAATATTTTGTCCCTCTCATGTGGCTGAATACATCAGTTGGATATTAGAAACCTCTATGTCCAATACATTACTGTAAATACATTCATAATATTATATATATATATATATATATATATATATATATATATATATATATATATATATATATATATATATATTCTATAACTCTTGACAGTGTCAATTATAAATGAGCGGTGTTTACTTTGCACACGCAGAATTTGCGATAATGCTTTGGTATCTGTGGTTTCGGATCATATTGTATCTAATTATATAGCTTTATATATATCACGGCCATGGCACAGCTATATACACTGCCCTCCATATTTATTGGCACCCCCGGTTAAGATGCGTCCTTTAGCTTCTAATATTTTTTTTTCTAAACAATATTGGACATTTTTAAAGAAGAAAATCCAACCTTTAATTCAAGTGCATGTATTCAGTGGAAAACAATCCCACGCTATTTATACATATATATTTCCATCAAATAAAGTGTGCCACAATTATTTTTACCCCTGATGTTAATACTTTGTACCACCCCCGTTTGCCAACAAAACAGCACCTAATCTTCTATAGTGCCTCACAAGACGGGAGAATACAGAAAGAGGAATCGTCAACCATTCCTCTGTTTACAATCTCTCTAAATCTTTCATCGACCAGGGTCCTCTGCTCTGCACTCTCCTCTTTAGCTCACTCCACAGATTTTCAATGGGGTTGAAGTGTAGGGACTGAGATTGCCATGAAGGAGCTTGATTCTGTGTCTGGCAAACCCTTTCTACAATTTCCAGTGTCAGAGTATTTTGTGCAATAAAAAATAATTTCTTTAAAGGCTTTTCATACATCTTAAGGAGGGGTGCCAATAATTACGGAGGGCACTGACCAGTGCATACAGGTTTTGCATATCATGTATACACCTTTATGTTGTTTTTTTTGTTTTGTTTTTTGTCGTTGGACTTTTGTTGTTGTTGAAGCAGCAGAATCAATCTCTTAAATTATCGGTCCAGCTATCCATTTTCTGAAGTGCTTATCCTCACTCAAGTCATGGACCTGCTAGAGCCTATCCCAGCCGTGCAATTAATGGACTCGCATGTCAGCACACACTGTATGGATAAGGCACGATTGAACTTTTAGTCGTTCCATCTAGGACTGGGGAAAAAAGTCAAGTCGACCAAAACAAATATGCATGCCTCGAAACTGTTTTTAATGTTTAAAAGAAAACTCTTTTTTTTTTTGCGGCACCCTGTATCAATGTTTGGTCGTGTTCATGTTTCCACATATTTGTAGCCTCAGAAGCTGTCTTCCACCATCATTTGTTCATGGAGATGAATATGCCAAGCGTTTGTGGTTGTTTTAGATGGAAAAGAGAGAAAATATAGTTTTATGTGTCGCTGAAAAGCTGAGCTGATGAACCTTGGAGACTTGAACACGGCAACAAACAGGCGGCTGCAAGATGGACAACTGCTGGAAGTCCCAACAAGACAGCTTTAAATTCATCTTTTAAGTGAATTAACACTGAACAAACGTAATCTTCATCACAGCACGCTCCCTCACGACTTTACGGGCACCAAGTTTCTTATCATTGAATTGGTACGGCCACTCTGTGCTTGTTAAAGCTAACTTAGCTTAGCATGGTTTCCTGTCTGTCTCACCGATAAGCACTGAGCAGGGATGAGTGTCAAGTGAGGTGATTGATGTTGGAAGCGTGAATGGAAAAACAAATACCATGCAGGTGAGTGTGACAGTCAGTGACAGACAATTGCATGCCACATCTAGATAAGCAAAAATTGACACTTACATTCACCGATTGACCATTTTTTGGTCCTCAGCTCAGCTAACTAACTCAAAGAAAACTACAGGAGAGCCTGAAATTCAAACTCACGGTCTGTTGATTGCTAGGCAGACATGTTCACGACTTGGCCTATATCTGAAAATGGCAACCTTTCTTGTTATCAGAATAAACTAGCAGTGTACACTCAATGTATTTCTCATTTTGTTGCTGTATTGTTTTTTCCCCCCCATTCAAAGCCTTCATGAAATGGTTGATGGTGAGCTAAAGGACATGGAGCATTTCTTTTCGACTCCTATCACGCCATTCACAGCTTTTGACTCGGAGGCGTATAAAACCAGTGTTGTGGGTAGGTAGCAGTACAAAGCCCCCTGAAAAGAATGTTACAATGGAACTAATCTAGCATTCATCTTTACCTGCCCTGTGTTTTAGGTCTTTTCATGAGACACATGCTCCTAGCCTATAACAAGCTTTCCTTTAGTCAAGTGTACAAGTTGTACAAGTCCCTGCAGCATTACTACCACAGCAATTACTCCAAGCCCACAGAGGGCCAAGTGGGTTTGATGTCTCTGGCTGTGGATGACTTTGATATGGATCTCACCAGCACTGAGGATGCAGTTGGGGACCGACTAGACAGGGAGGAGGGGGACAACTCTCCAGACGAGTCGGAAATTCGGTACGTCTTTTGAGTTGTTTTATTCAAAGTATCAATTTTGTTTCGATGGGGCTTACTCTTCACTCGTACTGTATTATCTCCGATGTTATATTAGGCCTGAAAACACTCCAAACCAAGGTCCCCTGTCACAAAAACAAGCCGAGTACTTTCTTGCGAGACAGGTGAGTTTCTAACTTGAGCAGTTTGTTTCGTATCAACTGGCATTTGTGTGATGCTCATTTTGGTGTGTACGCGACACGTGTCCCCAGGCGTACCATCTGAAGAACGACGAGAACAAAGCTTTAAAGCCTGCATTGCTGCAGGAGGAGGTCAACAACATGCTCAAGTTTAACCCAGACTTTGCTGAGGCGGTGAGGCTCGTCTTTTTCAACCTCACTATTTCGACCTTTGAGTAATTTCATGGATGCTCTTCTCTTTCCTCAGCACTACTTGAACTATCTGAACAGCATCAGAGTACAGGACATCTACCTCTCCACCCACAGTCTCTTACATTATTTCGACCGCCTCATCTTATCCGGAAATGAAGGAAAAAGCAATGGAGAAGAAGGCTACAGCAGAAATCTTCGCTACGCCACTCTAAATTTGGCCAGCCTTCACTGTCGCTTTGGGCACTAGTGAGTGCAAGAGCAGTTGAACTCCACAGACAGGTCTTTGGATCACCTGAATGTTCATTTTTCTGTCCCCTAGCCTGCAGGCTGGTCTGGTTCTGCAGGAGGCCATGCGCATCGCCCAAGAGTCCAACGATCATGTCTGCTTGCAGCACTGTTTGGTAAAACCAAATTTTATTTCACATCTGTGTTTTTTGGAACAATTATTGATCATGAACTTCACCGCTTTTCCATTCCTTTTTGTACCGTGCTGCATCAGAGTTGGCTCTATACACTGGAACAGATGAAGGGATGCGACAGCACCGTTTTAACTGAAGATTCTGTTAAAATGGCTGTTCATTTCTGCCTGCCGGTGAGTGTCACGTGACCTGAATCAGGATTGCTATCATGAAAAGTGTCAGGGGCCTTATTTTACTGTTCATTTTTAATTAACAGCTTCCAGCAGATAAGATTTGAATGTGGCCGACTCAATATTTAGTGGGACGGCAATGACTAAAATAAGAGGCTCATGATACTGTTCTACATTACCGTAAATTTTACTGTGAAAACATTTCTATACAATAATCAGACCGTATAATAAAAAAGTAATAATTGTGTTTATTTATTTAATCTTAATTTATCCAGTGAAGGCCAACCTGGTAATAATAATAATAATCCATAGTACAAAGGCATACAGGTTCCTCCCCAGGAAACATTTGTTCTGTATTACTTCTTGAAGCTGCCCCACACCAGTCCCTTCCGCCAAGTATTTAGGAACATAAATTCTGCAGTACCAAGGACATGAGATACCATGTATGTGCTCAAATATCCTCAGATTATGCTGAATTTGGCGGATGGGTCAACACTAAAAAAATAACAGTTACAACAGAAAGCAATGATTATACGCGAATGAAGCTGCTGTTGTTTGTGGCTGGTTTATTTTTACTTTCTACAGTAAGCACAGTTTCAAACCGCTAAATGCTTTGCTTTTTCTCGCTCTTCGCAACAGGCTCTATTCCCCCTGGATTACTGTACCGGTACATGCAAATAACACAGCACTTGAAAGTTACAGACGGTTACCAACAAAACCCTATTGAAATAAATTGTGTTAAGTTTTTAAAAGTTAGCAAAGATTGATAACAAAATCCAACATTCAGTGTCTTATCAGAGAGATGTTATAGAAACAGCAGTCGGCTCACATGGGAATTCTTTTGTTAGTCAGACAAGAACTAGAATTTTTTGTTTCAGCTCTCCAGCCTATACGCCACATGCACTCCAACAAAGTGTTATTACTCATACAAATATGAGAGGAAAAAACCGGACAACTTGACTGCAGGAAGCAAGCAGAAGTGAAATGGAAACAACTTGATGGCTGCATCATATCATAGGCATGATTTCATCCTGCCTGTGTGTTCTTTGGCAAAGCAGATCGAAATACTGAACCATATGTTTCAATGGGTGTTCAAAAATGTTAAAACTTCACATTGGAGCTCATGAAAAGATTCAGGAACAGTAAACCTCATTTTTGTGAGTTGAAGGGAAGCCAACACTCTCCCATACAAACTGAAGTTAGTATTTCCCTCGCTTTGACCGACATAATGCTAGCAGAGGTATTTAGTAACATTGTCAGCCTCTTGTTCAAAAACAGGCTGTAGTTCCCACTTGCCCCAAATCAGCCCAAATCATCCCAATACTCAAGAAACCCACACTGAACGATCTGAATGATTATCGTCTGGTTGCACTAACCCCCATTCAATACAGTACTTTCCAACAAACTGGTTCAGAAATTGAGCAACGTGGGCTTGGACAGCTCACTAAGCAGACTGATCTTGGACTTTCCCAGCATTAGACTAAAAACTGTTCTGATGGGAGGCTACACCTCATCCACCCTAATTCTCAACATTGGAGTACTTTCTCTGCCACAGTACCTTGCATCGCTTGGCATCCAGTCATTGGTCCAGCAGGGCACAAGACAGGGCAAAACGGCACACAAGCTGATGGATGCGCTTAAGGACACGGACGTCCTGCACTGGAAGCACAGCCTGTCGGAGCTGATCGAGATCAGCTTGGCTCAGACTACATCCATATGGAGGATGTACGGCAAAAGGTCAGACTTGTTTACATTGTAAAGCCGGCACAAAGTTTGCGGCACGCATCACAATAGGGCTGAACAAATAATCGAATTCAAATCGACATTGCTGTGTGGTAGAATATAATTGTTAATTTACAAACTGCATTCAACTTCATTTCGGTCATTGGTAGGCTTGAATGTAGGTTTGCATGGGTGTGTATATTTATATATAGTCATTACATGTTCAGGATTTAAGAAGTGCAGTCAATGTTTACATATCATTGTTTACTGACATGAGAGAAATAAACTTTCATGTTAAGGCGCTTGCAAATGTGATGTATTATTATTATTATTTATGGTTAATTTTCCTCTATTTAAAATAAGTCTCATATTGATTATTGTTACACAGATCAATTTATTGCTTGCGTTCGTTTCAAAAAAATATTGAGGACAAAAAAATTCAAATCCCATTATTTTTGTTCAGCCCAACGTCTCGGCGTGTACATGCAAGGACAGTAGGCTGTGAGCGAACCATTTCTGAAATACACACTTTTGAAATGTTGTAAATAACAAATGCAGTTTGAGTAATGATGATTTCAATAACTCAATTACATTACAATCCGTAAAGGGGAATTGTCCTACTCTCGTGTTTATATGTGCAGCACCATGGCTCTGCAGCAGGCCCAACTGCTCCTCCACATGAGCAGCTTGGAACCGGTCAATTATGGGGTCCAGCAGAACAACACGGAGGCCTTTGCCGTGGCTCTCTGCCATCTGGCTGAATTGCATGCTGAGCAGGTCGCACTTTGGATCCTGTATACTGTACATGTGATTTATGCCCTGCTGTTATACAAAGCAGAGTGAAGGGAATCGACACCACTGTTCACATACCACATTGACTTGTGCTACAGGGCCTCTTCGCTGCCGTTTCAGACATCCTCCAGCATCTGAAAGATCAGTTTCCTGCTCACACACAGCACGCCAAGGTGTGTCCTCTGACCCGCCAGTCATTTCTCCATAAATCGAGTCCTGCATTCAGCTCGTTTTTACTTTCCAATGCAGCTCTGGATGCTGTGTGATCTAAAAATCCAGTTTCAGAGGCACATGATTGAGGGGCAATACAATTTGGCAGAGCAACTGGTCCCTTCCATTTCTGCTTTAAACAAAACAGAGGGCCTCTACAGGTAATATGAAGGCACGCATGAAGTTATTTCTCCCAAGTCGAGTTCAAATGTTGTATTCGCTGCCAGGAAAGTACAAGTTTTAAAAGTTCTCCATCGAACCACTGAGGCCTACAGCATTTTGCAGCGACTGCAAGTGCACTGCGAGAAGACCAAATGCACAGAGATGATCATCAGGTAGGAAGATGCTGCTGCTATATCACCAAGCCTATCCCACTGCAAAATTAAAACCTGAATATGTGATGTGAACGTTTCTTATCATGAGAAATGTTGTGATATTTTAGTTGGAGGAATCACCAGGCGTTTTGTCTCATGCAGAGTGACGCTTTCCACGGCTGAGCTCCACTGGGAATCCTCCGGCTTTTCCACAGCCCTTCCTCTCCTTTTCCAAGCCTTGGCTCTGGCCCGACAGCACCACCTTCAGTCGCTGGCCTCAGAAACCCTCCTTCACCTGACCTTTACACAGGTCAGCCCAAACTCTTTTGCTGTCAGTTGGAGTAAGTTATAAGAATAAGAAAATCTTTGTTCGTCTCCCAATGGAGAAATTCCCAATTTACAGCAGCAAAGTTATGAAAGGAAGAAAGTTGGAGGCATCACAGCATATAATGTTCCTTTTTTTTTCCTTTTCGTAGTTGATGTTGGGCGTACCTGAGCAGGCACTTCTTGTCCTGCATGAAGCCATTGAGCCTGTTCTGGCCCATGGAGCGCTGGTGGACAAAGGGCGTGCCCTGCTGCTGGCAGCGCGCTGTCAGATGGCTGTTGCTGGATTCAGGCCAAATAGACAAGGGCAAACAGGTGACACTCTCCGCCTCCCACACAGGCCAAACATAGCTCTCCAGCCTCACACCCAGTGGCTACTGAAGGGGAAATCAATTCAAAAAGTTTCTTTCCAATATGTTCTATAAGCCCCCACTAGTCTTCAGACTGATTAAAGTTGCATTTGTAGAATCTAAATTCAGCGGCACAATCCTCTCTGCTATGCCATTAACTGTCAACTGAAAAAGACATCATAGTGCTAGAGCTTAGAGCTTGTGAATGTCACACAACCAAACCCAGACAACAGGTGAGTCGCGATGTCACTGCATGATTATTGTAAAGAAAATGTTGGACTTTACTTCCCTTATATGCTTTTTTTTCTCTCCAATATCCTTTATATCCAAGTACTAGTACCCCACTTGTCCTCACTTGTAGGACAACTTTGGCATATGAGTAGGACAAGAACATGTTACTCGTGAGACAAAACTTCACTAGTTGATAACTATATGCAACTAGTCTCGTATTACTGGTGACTTTCGACTATTCGCATGTTTAAATCTCGGACTTCACTAGTAATATGATGAGTGCACAGATATGTCAACTAGTGCACCGCTTTTCCTCGCTGGTATTATTTTGTTGTCCTACAAGTATGCCAAAATTGTCCGACTGAGAATAAGTGTACTTCACTAGCATGTGAACCTGAAGCCGCATACCAATGACAAGAAGGCTCCTATTGTGTGACATGTGCCTGCTAGTTATGCCTTGTGTTGTTAGTGCAGAACAATGGCTTACTTTTAATATTTGACTGGATACTCGTACTGTATGCCAAAAGTGGCCCTAGTAGTGGGACAGAAAAGCCATACAAGTACCCTGAATTGCCTTACAAGTGAGGACAAAGAGAATAGTAGTACACGAACCTTCATATCAAACCTATGAAATAAATGCTCAAATGGCTTTCCTTAAGCAATTGACTGTCTCCCAGCAGATTTGCATGTTGTGGTTTCGGCGGTGGACATGTTAAATGAGGCTGCAGTTTATTTCTCCAAGCTGAACTGCAAGGAGCATCTGCGGGAGGTCCACTACCTGCAGGCTCAGCTCTACCATTCTCTGGGACAAACGTCACAACGCAACAAAAGTGCCATGCTCTTTCGCCTGTTGGACCAGGACCTGCAATCACCGGCACTGCCGCTCTCAATGCGCCTCTAACTCTCTTTGAGCAAATAAGAAGACTGAACCAGCCACTAGATGGCAGTAAGGCCCTATTCTTCTTGGTTCTGCTCCCAGCCCCTTGACCTTGAACAGTATTGATACCAACAAGAGGAGAATGTGAATCGCATGCTGTTCCTGCATCAACCAAATGCACTCAGCACTGTGAGTTTTGCGTAGAACCAAAGTATACCTTCCACCTCCACTTCTAAAACAGCAATTTCGGATGGTGTTCAAGTCGCTTCCAGGTTGGAATGATGACACATTGCTCAATATAACATGGTTTCATTGCTTGCGCCACAACAGTGAGCCCAGGTGTCAGACACTGCTCGATATGGCGAAAGTTTATCATGCATTGTCATTCCACTGCAGCTTTTTAATGAATGGAGGTAATCTTGCCGTTTCACTGGCCTGGATAATATTCACAGTCTGCCGGGAGAATACTGATGATGATGAGTCCACAGGAGGAAATTGTGATTCCACTTAGAATGTAGACATAACTAGCCACTGTCTGGAGTCCACTTATCTTTGGCACGCTGTGTGAAGAATGATAACGTCTATCTTCTCTGACTGGACATTTTCCCCCCTCAATATATAAATATGTTAATAGTTTTGTCATACTTTGTTCATCTTCGCCTGCCATATAAGAGTTGGCGACAACTAAAAGCTTTTAACGTACACTGTATGAATACAATTATTGAGCCTTTTAATGAATCAGGTTGTGGTAGACCCTTAAACCTCTTTGCTTCCAAAGTTGTGGAAACAATTTTGGGGAATGCACATTTTTTTCCCCGACTGTGCCACAGTGCATAAATTCAAGATCCATAACGGGATGCTTGGAGGAGTTTGATATGGAACTACTCAAGAACCCTCTGGTCAACCCCATCAAACACTTTAATACGAATGAACTACATCAGTATTTCCCAACCTTTTCTGGGCTTAGACACCTACAATCAAGTCCGTAAATATTAAGACATCAACACAATGCTCATCTTTATTGGCTCGAAACACCAACACAATGGATTTGAAATGAAACAAGATGTGCTTTAACTGCAGCCCTTCAGCTTTACCGGTATATTGAGGGTGTTTGGATCCAAACCAGGTGAACGTGGAGGGATTACAACACTTTGTCTACAGTCTTGGGGGGGGGGGGGGGGGGGGATTCTTAAATTTGTAGTTCGTGTTAATGCCTGGTTGTGCTCAAGGTGTATCATGTTACTAACAGAAAACAAGAAATTCCTGAAAGAACTGTTTTTAGCAGGACAATGCCAATGCTATTCAATATGAGCAGATAAGATTGCCCGAAGCACTTCAAAAATCATCCTGCTGCTTTTGTCAGCAGTCACATCAATAAATTCAACAGAACCAGTTCCATTGGTGGCCCGGCATGCATGCTTGCATGCCCACTCCATGGCCGTCTCATCAGGCTTCACTGTTGAGGTGGTAGTCTGCTCCTCCTAAAATATTGGGACATCCACGCATTTCTCAACTTTTTTTGAACTCTAAAACACCACCACAATGGAATTGAAATGAACGGAACAAGGTGCGCTTTAAATTGGGACTTTTTAAATCTTTAAGTATTTACATCCAAATCAGGTGAACGGTGTAGGGAATACTATAGTTTGCTACATAATAAGGGTCTCCTAATTTTTGAGGGACCAAAGTGATGGGACAACGGCAACCGTTCAATGGCCAGAAGGTTGCTTATGTCTGGCTGCCAAAGGAAATGGTTTTCCTATCATTTATTCATAATTTGACTGCTGCCTGGGATCGCCTCCAGCACGCTCGCGACCCTAGTGAGGATGAGTGGTTCAGGTAATACAGTGATGGCTCTTTTATATACAGTATTGTACTTCAAGAGACTTGTTGAAAAGATGTCAAAACAAGACTGTACGAAACTAACTTATTGACCAAGGCATGCAAAAAGAAGGCCAAATAACTAAAGGATTTAGAAATGAACAAAGAGATGGTAAGTTTTGTCTCTGTTACAAGAGCAAAATAGTGCTGTGACTTCGTCCCAGTATCACCATCAACCATCACAATGTAAACTGGAACATTATGAGCTAACATTAAACAGCAGGCCAGTAGATGAAACACTTCAGTATGTTAGAATTTTATTTATTTTTTTACACAGAGCAGGTATTATGTACCATTATTAGCCATGCAGCAAGAAGTTGGTCCTGCTTCGACAATGATCATTTCCTATCAGCACATTATGCATTTGCTGTCAAATGCTAAAATTGAGGCCAACCTCAATGTTTCTGTGAGCTTGGTCTGTCTAAACTGGGGACTCATTTGTTTAGTATAGAAAGATAGTACGCGTTTTCTGGTAGAGGCCTGTTGTTAACTTACATGAACATATTAAAGCAACCTGACCAAATATAGCATGCTCTTTTTTTCTTCGGGGTGCTTTGAGATTTTTGGACAACAACGGCAACTCTCTTCAAATCAAATGAGGGCTTTACTAAGTTTGTACACCTACATGCCGCCATTCATGCTAGCACTGCCACTGCACCCACTCACAGCTTTCCCCAGTGTTGCGGAAGACTGAGCGTTTAATGCTGGTTGAGGTCTGCTAACGAGAAATAAAAACAGCTTTGCTATGCCTTTGTTGTAATCTTCAAAGTATTCATGTTTGTTTAAATATATAATACTGTGTGTGTGTGTAAGGAGATATGGTAGGGCAGTGGTCCCCAACTTTTTTTCTGCCACGGACCAGTAGGTGAACCGGCCAACCATCCGTTACATCCCTGCTATGGTGATAATGTACAAACTTGTTTTTTAAAATATATCTCCCTGACCTGGTACTGAGCGATACGCAGGTCAGTACCGGGCCGAAGACTGGTGGTTGCGGACTGATGCGCAAGGGGGCCTGTGCCCCAGTTGAGCTTTATGCCTAATAATGCCCATGCTTTTAGTGCAGCCAGAGCACTTGCATGAGTGAAAATAAAAATTGTGCTATCAGCAGTAACTCTCAGTTGAAATGTGACTTTAAATAGAGTGTCTTTGCTTTGGAATCTAATGAAAGAGGCAGGTTGATATTTTGGTGGTTGGTCTCATTCACGGACGGTGAAATATTATTTGTTAGTTCAGAGCTTTGATTTGCAGTAAAACTTTGTGGATGGGTGATATGGATAAGATTCCTGCTTTGAAGTGAACTGAAGTCTGTCTTGCTCTGTGATGGTGATCAACGAGACTTTAAGAAATTGCAGGCAATAAATCAGATGGCCCAAACATACACTGTGACAGCTGTTTTGTTTTTCCTCCAGATAATGTCTCTGGGATTGTCATGTCATTACGAAATAATGTATGCAGGTCATTTTGACCTGGACATCTTCAACAATGGTCCATACGGGCCCTTATGAAACACCAACATCAGGAACACTCTGGTTGAAATGTCTCAAAATGCTTTTGCTAATGTTCAATGATTTACTTCTTTTTTTTTTCTAACTCAAAGATGGTGGCCAGTTGCTAACTACTGATTCTGTGGCTTCATCATAGCAGTCTGTAACTTTTAAGATGTGCTTTAAAAAAAAATTTTTTTAATCACATCTTGCTGAATTTTCCAATCAAAATATAAAAACTAATTTAGCGTCCACAATCTAGAAAAACATGTATTTGAAGCGTTTAATGACAAATCTGGTCACAAACATTGATAAAAAACAATGCATGGTTTAGAAAAATATACAGTTTGTACAGATGTTTTCAGAATTAACAAAACATAAACTTAACAGCTATTTTCTACAATACATGTACAATTGATTATAAAGTGATAATTTAATGCTTCTGCTTGTGGTAAAGAAACGACATGGTTATTTGTCTTCAGACAATCGGGATGACATCACAGATAAGAAGGAAGATAATGGCAGACATTGAACAGGAAAACAATCTGAGGTGTCTTTTATGAAGAGCAGCTGCTTGCAAGTCTGGTTTCTTATCACCACTTGCAGTATTCGATGGCTAAAAACGGTTTTTGAAACACTTGAAATAAGATTCAGTGTCAGTTAATTTCACCACAACTCTTCACGTTTCAACTTGGAGCATATTGTGTCACTGTATTTTACATTATTGGGATTTGTGATGTGTATTTTAAAAATACAGATTTCAAAAACTCATTTACATGGATTTTGATACTGTCCAAATCAAGTCAGCTTTACTCAAACAGCGGTCAAATATCGAAAACATCACCAGTCTGTATTAAGTGCTGAATAACATCAGTGCGTGTTGAGAAGAGACATTTCAGAACAGATGTAACTTCTTACTTCACGGAACAAAGTTCAAAACAAAAAGCAGCAATGCTGGATATTTAGTGTTTGTCTCACAAGCCAAATTATCCCTTGTGTAATTTTGAGGAAGTCTGGAACCACATTTAGTATCCAGCAGGGTATCCTCCTTTCCTGGGGTCCGATTCTGCACAGAGATGCTCTCCCTGTCGCATCACCACCTGAACCACAGAATCTGGATCGCTCTGCAGCTCTGTGACATGGTTCTTCCAGATTAGGCCTTCTAGGATTCTCTAGTATAATCACACATACGCAGGCAAGTCTTACGATGTGTGTGCTTGTGAGCTAGTGGTTCTAGGCGGCTGTTATTTTGCAATTAACAGCGCCATTGTCGGCCAAAGCATCTTGAATGATTCTTATTTCTGTGTACGCCATGTTAACCATGGTAGATTACATCCAAAACACTTTCTATGTATTTCTCATGATTACACTAGGGAAAGATTTGAACAATAATCCAAGTGCCATATTGGCATCTCGATACCTTCCCTCACCTTTTCAAAATCTTGCTCCACTACCGTCATATTTGGATTGAGCTGATTGTGCACTCGCGGCTCGGTCACCGCTTTCCTTAAATTGTACTTAAAGAACAAAGAGTTCAAGATGACCTGTTCATAAGACAAAAAGGAGCATGGAATTTAAAGACCGTGACTCAATGTGACTACACGGGGAGTGGTCTTACCAAAGCGGTAGCTGTGGTAATTTTTGTACCTCCAGATGCTCCAACAACCATTTTGACTCTTTCGTCTTTATCGAAGATTATTGTGGGAGACATGGAAGACAGAGGCCTCTTTCCTGTAACAGATGAACACGGTGCCCTGGAGTGAATAGAGGTAACAAATGCCCATAGGCACACATAAGGCAT
Source organism: Hippocampus guttulatus (assembly GCF_054856545.1). Classification (NCBI taxonomy): domain Eukaryota; kingdom Metazoa; phylum Chordata; class Actinopteri; order Syngnathiformes; family Syngnathidae; genus Hippocampus; species Hippocampus guttulatus. Next base: position 8,161,484 of record NC_141265.1, on the reverse strand, counting down.
AAAAGCACAGTGATTGTGAAAAATAAACCCCATCAATCCTTCGTTACAAAACACCAGACTACAGTAGCACACGCACTCCATGATAATGACCTAAAGTGGACGGGTCCCACCTGGTTGGATGAAGTTGTTAGGCGAGGGAGGGATTCCAAAGCCGTTGGTTATGTATGGAGAGCTGAAGTCATCCATTTCATCATTGAAGATGATTCCAGTTGATCGAGACATGACTTTGGACCCAAAGCTGGATGTACAAACAAGCATATGAATTAAGCAACAACATTATTTGTACCTCGGCCAAATTTCGAGTTGAATTTATTTATTTAAATTGTTGCGTTGGGTGTCTTTTAGCTAGAAAGGACTTATTGTTTTCACATTTTCACCAAAAGTATGACAATTATTCATATTAGTCCTCAATAAATGCATATCTATGCTCTAAATTTAGAGTTGATTAGAACGTGCCAAAGTGTGCTCTTCGTTACAATGACCCCAAACGATGAAGCTCCTAAACTCTGTCATAACTTCTCAGTGTTTACTTCCATAGTTTGGAGATACTCGTTAAATCATTAGAAATTCAGTTTCACTTAAAATTTGGCGTTTGTGTGAAAAATGCAACTTCGTCTACAAATACGGCCACAGAAACACTCAGATTGACTATGTAGGTCAAATGGAAGTGAACGTTGGGATTCATTCCGACAAGGCAGATAAGAATCTTACTATAGATTAATAGTGCTGGTGGCTGCCACGGCGCTTCCATCTTCAGCTATCACCGACAGATGAGCTGTTCCGTGGCTGTCTGGGACAAAGTAATCCGGCTCGTAGTAAATGTCTGGATGAGTGGTATCGTCTGTAATTTTCTTCCTGATGCCTTCAGCAAAAAATGTTGATGTCATGTTTCGGATGAGCTGAGAAGAGCCAAACAGTTTGCAGTTAAAGACTATGAGCACACAAAATAGGAATATTTTTGATGATGTTTTTGTCTTAAGTCAAAACCAATGCTTTGGTTTGTTGTAAAAAAAAAAAAATATATATATATATGTGTATATATATATATATATTTTATGTTTGTATTTTGACATGGGCAGCATGCTGGTCAACTGGTTAACACATATGCTTCACAGTAGAGAGGTCAGGGGTTTGAATCCGGCCTCCCTAGGTGTGATTGTGAGCGTGAATGGTTGTTTGTCGGGGTGTGCCCCGCGATTGGTTGGTTGTGATCATTTGGAGGCTTACATCGGTGATATTGAGAAAACGCGGGTCCCCAAGTCTGCTCCTCTTGGCGTAGGCAAAACGGAAAGCCTCTATGATGCGATGATACGTTAGGGTCTTCATCTCAGCAGTGGAAACACTTGCGTTTGTGAAGTTGTACCCTGAAAAATATCCACGGGGACAAAAGTCTGCAGTGAATAAATACAATCACATTTTCATGGGTTCTTTATCAATGTGGTAAAAACCCATTTCAGACGCTTCCATAGCATTGATGGGTCATGAAAGTGTTCACTCAAGTCAAATAACAGGAACGAATGAATGAACGGAAACATGTTCTTCCTTTGTCATCGGTGAAAACGTCGTACAATTACTGTTTGGATTACACGTTTTCATACAGGGATTGGATTATCATTCAAACACAGATTTGAGCAATATCTTGAGTTTCTGTAAGGAACGACCGCCCACTTAAGGAAAGCTGACATCCTCCCTTGCGCATGACTACACAAAAGCTTGGCCGGGCTGCTCACCGTTCACTATGTTGAGAATGAGTGCCAACACTGGGCCACTGGAGGGGGCGTCTGGGACATACATGGTGTATTCCCCAATACTCGTCTTCAGAGGATTTTCATTCAGTACTGGGTGGTACTCCAATAAATCATCCAAGGTGATAATCCCACCTAAATCATTGATAGAGGTTTCAGTTGATTGTAGTTTCAGTTGATTATAGCACTTTTTTTTTTTTTTTTTTTTTGCATTTGTAATAGATGAACAAAACCTGATGCCTGGATGTCATCCACGAGTCTCTGTGCCATTGAGCCATTATAGAACACGTTAGGACCTTCTTCTGATATTCTCTGGTATGTGTCTGCCAGCTTTGGGAATCTTACAATGTCATTTTCCCTGAGAATGTTTTTTTGTGAATCACAAAACACTTCACTGTAAGATGAGAGGAGAAGAAAACGTGTTGTGTACGAAAAAGTTCAGTAAAACTCAAAGTGGATTTTTTTTAATGAGCTAAAAGATTTGTGCTTTCTTGTTTTGGCTGGTTCATGCAAATGGATGAAAAGTGACTTGAATGAATATAAAATCACAACCAAAAGATGTTTTCCTCAACATTATATATCACAGGCTATACCGAATCTTCTCTATGGAATGTTATAAAGCAAGACAGTGTGCCACCAGTTAGGTTGGTGACATTTTCTCCTTACCAAAGGTTTGCGTTTCCTTGAATGAAGTCCTTGCTTTTTAAAATGGCGTGAGCCAAGGCTTTCCCAATTGGAAAGCCTTCACGGGCCAGGGCAATGCTTGGCTCAAACAGCTCTCTCCATGGCAGCCTGCCATGTCTCTTGTGTGCCATCTCATAGCCGCGAATCTCGCCGGGGATCGCTATGGACAGTCCACCTGCCATGTGCAAGCATTAGTAGTGTTTTATTTATCATATGGCTGTTCTTTGTTTGTCCTGCTACTTACAACTACTATTATATCACATTTTAGCACCATTCCATGAAATCATTACTATGCTAGCCATATTAAAATGCTGCTTAAAGGGTGTTGCTCAATACAAAATAAAATAACTCAAAACACACTTTTTCCCAAGCAATTGCCAGGAAGAAAGAACACACAGTATCGGATATCCTCTACGTCCGCTATAATGTTGGTGCCAAACTCAAGGCCCGGGGGCCAGCTCTGGCCCACCACATCATTTTATGTGGCCGCGAAAGCAAATCGTGTGTGTCAACTTCAATGATCCTTGCTAACATCTGTACCGAAGTGTCAAATTGTCATGTGCGATAACGTTGAGATTTTGCAAGAAATAATTCCACTTTTTACACTCACTTGAACGATAATTGAACAAACAACAAATAATTGACTAGTAATCCATCAATTTGTTGTGTACAAGTAATTATACAAATTTAATGATGAAACCTTTATTCAGTTTCACTGTCTCAGAGGGAAGACGAAACACAAAAGTGGCCCGCAACAAAAATGGGTTTGACACCCCTACTCTATAACTTTTGACACTGCCACACAAGGCGCATGTGTTCATTTGCATCCGCCCTATCCATCCTGCTGAAAGAATGCCCAAATAGTGCTATGCCAAACAAAATCACGGGAAACTGAACTGCGCAGCCTTGTGGAAACGCAGCAACAGTCAAATTGGTACGCGATTGTACCTGTACGAGAAAGTTGTGAGTTGTTCCCGAACATGTCCTGAGTGGCGTTCTTGGGTGCTGTCTCCCTTGCATCAATGGTTTCTACTCCCCCTGTTGAGTAGAAAATGTGAGCAGTGGTCAATTTTGCTCAATAAACTTCCCTAAGATGTGATAAATAATGAGGCACACCCACCCGAAGAGGCATTGTAGATGACAAAGAAGACCCCTCCTCCAATGCCCATGCTGTGTGCATTTAAAAGGCCAACACACAGCAAGGCACCAATAGAGGCATCTACCGCTGAACCGTTTTTCTTCAAAATGTCCCTACGGACATGAGAGAAGTTCGTAGGTGTGTGTGCACTTGCGCAAACTATAAATAGCACATTTGGTAAACAAACACCTCCTTACCTTCCCACTTCTGAACACTTTCCAGCATCAGCAGCGACAGCAGCCTTTAAGAAGAAGTGGCCTGAAGCGGGTGTCACGTTTTTCTTCCCCATGCATATGAAGAGGAACAGGCCAGCAACAACCACCAAAAAGACCACCAGACCAGCAATCAGAGGTTTGGCAATCATTTTCCTGCCACGTGAATTCAACAAAGACCATTATCAGACCAGGTTTGATGACTGAGACAAGCCAAGAGAAGTTAGTTGTTATTAATTAATTCCTCAGATGTATGTCCAGTGATGGCAGAGCATTTATTTAGTCATTTGTTGTATTTGTATAGACACTGTACGTTCTCAAGCTAGTGGTAGACTACATATCCATCCATTTTCGATATATATGTTCATTCGGGTTGCAGATAAGTTGTCGCCTATCCCAGGTGACTTTGGGCAACAGGCAGGGTACACTCTGGACTGGTCACTGGTCAAGTGCAGGGTTTATATAGACACACAACCGTTAGCATCCAATGACAATTGAGAGTCTTCAATGAACACAGCCAGAGAACTTTTAGAAAACACGTGCAGGAGTGGGAAGCACACACAATTATCATGCAGGTAGGTCGAAACCATTTGAACTTTAGAAATGTGATGCAGAATCAGAATCAGAATCATCTTTATTGGCCAAGTATGTAGAACACACAAGGAATTTGTCTCCGGTATAACACGCTGCATTAGTATCATTGTAAACAACAAAATCATTGAACCATTTTAGAGTAATCAGTAGTAGTATTTGTAGTACAAGAAGAGTGACTACGTCAGTGACTGTTTAAGGAGTTAATGGCTAGAGGGAAGAAGCTGTTTAAGTGTCTACTGGATTTGGTGCGCATGGATCTGTAGCGTCTGCCTGAGGGGAGTAGCTGGAAAAGGTGGTGGGCAGGGTGCGGGGGATCCAGGAGGATTTTCCGTGCCCTTGTCTTGATTCTTGCAATGTGCAAGTCCTCAAGAGTGGGTAGGGCGGTGCCAATGATTTTTTCCGCCGTCCTAACTGTCCGTTGAAGTCGGATTTTGTCCTTTTTTTGTGGCGGCCCCAAACCAAACCGTGATGGAAGAACACAGGATTGATTCGATGACTGCCGTGTAGAACTGTCGTAGCACCTCCTGTGGCAGGCCATGCTTCCTCAGCAGCCTCAGGAAGTACATCCGCTGCCGGGCCCTTTTCAGGATGGAGATGGTGTTGACTTCCCACTTCATGTCCTGGGAGACTGTGATTCCCAGGAACTTGAAGGTCTCGACGGTTGACACAGGGCAGTTGGATAGTGTGAGGGGCAACTGTGGAGAAGAATGTTTCCTGAAGTCCACGATCATCTCTACAGTCTTGAGCGTGTTCAGCCCGAGGTTGTGTCGGCTGCACCAGAGCTCCAGCTGCTCCACTTGTTGGCGGTATGCAGACTCGTCGCCGTCTTTGATGAGACCGATGACCGTGGTGTCGTCTGCGAACTTTATGAGTTTGACAGCTGGATCTGTTGAGGTGCAATCGTTTGTGTAGAGAGAGAAGAGCAGTGGAGAGAGGACACCTCCCTGTGGGGCTCCAGTGCTGGTGGTGCGTAGTGATGATGTTGTTGCTCCCAGTCTCACCTGTTGTGTCCGTCCCATCAGGAAGCTGAGGATCCACTGGCAGATCGTAGGGGACACACCGAGGTGGAGAGGTTTGGGGGTGAGGAGTTCCGGGATGATGGTGTTGAACACAGAGCTGAAATCCAGGCGTGGTAACCAGTCAGCCAACGTGCTGCAACTACAGATCCTCTTCTGCCCAAAATCTGAATGCATCGTTAGATCCTGGCATCTTTTCAGGCGTCAGTCATTGTTCTGTTTGAAACTAAATTTAAATTTGAGCTGGTATTAGCAAACATTGTAGTTTGGGGCAAGATGTCTCCATCATCGTGGGGTGAGTTGGTCACATTACATGCCAAGAATGGGACAATGACAGATGCACTTCGGGCAAATTGGGTTATGTATGACAGAATTGCTATCTGGATAAACAGTCTGACTCGTGAGGAAGTTCATTTGTCTGATTTTGTTTGAATGCATCTTCCATTTGTTGGAACTATGTACATATTTCAGGTCATATTTAAGGTAAGCCATTTTAACTTTTAAATTGAACTAATACTGATGTTAATGTTTGGAACTCATATATGAGATGTGTTGCCAGATCAAACTTTGATTTGTGTTATTTCCTTAGCCAGCAATGGCATGGTAGCAATATCATAGTCTATTTCGCTTATTCTGCTATCGTCTCACACCAATTAATATACGTTAGACTGCAAGCTTCAGCCCTGCCAATATTGGTGATGCAAGCTTCTCAACAGCATGTTCCCTTGTGGGTTACCTCATATATTCCGTTTGGCTCTCATGCTGAGGCTGGGGAAGACTAATAATGTGGCTGCCGCGGCTCCTGCTGTTGCTGCTTTGATTGAATCTAAATCTAATCACAGTGTTGCTGTTCTGAATCTCCCAGGTTCAAAGTCTGCCGCAGAAATACCAAAGACCATTCACAGCAGAAGAGTACAATTCTACATCTTTGTTACGCAAGACCGCAATTCTCATTTGCCTTTTTGTGAACACGCCACTGTCAAAGGTTAAGCCTGAAGATGGTTTAATTTCATTCTTTTCCATGACATACTGTTTTGTTTGCATCGTCGCTGTCCTCTGAAAAAACACATAATGTCAATTTTGTCATTTTAATTTGGACTTTAATGGGATTGTCCGGAACGCAATTCATTCGATGACTTTCATTCTTTTACGCTTTCAAGTGCACTTTACCGTGTCTGCTTGTGGGTTGGGAGGGGACGCGGGGGTGGGAGGGGGTGAGGGGATGGGAGGGGCAGTATCCAAGTAGGAGGGGCACGCTGCGATTGGTCAGACGTTCCACGCTGCTCAAACCTAAACAGCGGCGTACAAACACTTCGTGACAAAGCTTTCCGAGCATTGTGTCCTCATCGCCGTCATCGCCTGAGCCCCCCAGAAAGGAGGGACGCGTCAGAGTATAAATTAAGAGCAAATCAACGTTGATTGACAGTGAGGAGGAGAAAGTGTCGTTGTGGCGGACATCGGGGGGCTTTAATGGTGACCGGCTGCAGAGGCAGACAGCACGACGCCGTGTAAAAAAAAAAAAAAAGAAAAGGAGGCTGATCATGGGTCAGCGCTGCTGCTAATCCTGTCTGACTTGGAACAACAACAACAAGGCAGCCTGCATCTGCGCCACGTATCGGCATGGGCTCCAAATTGAGCAGACAGAACAGCTTGGACAATGAGAATTTCTCCAAAAAGAGACGCGGGCTCCCCGATGTCGCGGCGGAAGGCGACAGTCGAAGCGGCCGTGCAGGCGGTGACTTCCTGTTCGCCCTGATGATGAAGACGGACAAACTGCCAGGGATGCTGCGTCGGACCAACCACAGCCCCTACATGAGACGGGTGGCGTGGATCAGGGAGATCCAGAAGCTGCTTCGAGATCGCAGGATGGAGCAGGCGACCGACGTGCTCAGATTACTGAGGAAGGTGAGGTGAAACACACACGGGAGACTTGATGAGACGTGTCAGCCCGCTGCTGTCCCATCTCGGGCCTCTGATGTTACTGATGCAATCCAAAAGCAACAGATTGCCACCAGACTTGTCCGTGTAGATAGAGGGCCGTGGCAAGCCTTTTATAAGCGTTCTTGCAGCATTGCTGTTATGACCGTAAATTAATATTATTATTATTATTGCAACCGGACTACATGCTCCGAATTAGTCACATGCTTAAATGACCACTAAGAATGTTTTTTATTTTATTTTGTGGAAGTGAATTAGGGCAGCACAGTATATGTGTGTTCTATCAATTAATGTCTGCTGTTGTCATTAATTTGTGTCATTAATGGAAGATTTTACATTTCCCACGTGTGAATTGTTGTTTTTCAAGATCACCCAGGACAAGTGCTGTAGAACAAGGATGGATGGATTTTGGTATAATGGCAATGCTAGGTATATATGTTTGTGTGCGGTTGGGGATTTCTGTGTGGAAACAAACATCTAATTTGAGGTGAAAAATGTGAAAGCCTCCTAGATGAAACCAGCATCACCTCCCAACTTCATCCTTTGACGATGCAATGTGCACACGTAGCCACCTCCTGATGTGTTTGTTTATTGTTATCGAAAGTAGGCCACTGACAAAGTGTGGCGTAGACACATGGTCAAAGTGAAGGCACAGCATGTGACTCACCACAGCGGTCACTTTCGCTCATCGTCAAAAGTGTTGATTTTAGAAAGGAAAACTCGCCCTCCAAATTAAGAAGCGCATCATGGCCTCTGACCAGACACTCATCTTGAAATGAGGGCAGGGTTTTCCTCCCAACATCATATCTCCCCTGCCCTCTCGTCTTTTGTCCTCGTTTCTTCCACTTTCGAGAGATCTACTCTGGTTGGGCTTTTTCGACAGATTCTACATGCGCTCCATAATGACCTGTGCTTTTGCAAAGAAGGTCATTGACGAGGAAATACGGAGCTGTCGCTGCCCTTTTCTACTGCTGTCTGTAGTGATGTAGCGACATGAAATCATTGTAATTGTTGATGGTCCTTATCCTATTCCTCAACAAGTATGATCCTTTGTGCATGTCGCTCAAAGTAAGACACATGAACATATACCTTGTTTCGGCACTGGATGCTTTCAACATGCCGTAGCACCGTTAAAACTGTGGTAGCCATTGTCTTATTTTTCATTTTGAGCAGAATGGCGCGTGACTGCTGAGTGGATCATGTTCTGTATATTTGTGCGTTTGCTTCACTCAGCATTAACCCAAAATAAGCTTCACTAGGATCAAGTGATGCAATTGTAAATTCGAATGAAAATGGTGCTTTCCATACAGTATTCCGAAAGGAAATTAAATTATTTTTTTCCTCCAATTTTTATTGTTTTGCTTGCACTTATAATACGGGTTTTGACACATTTCTTTTGATATCATATCAACAGAAATAATCATTCGAGGAATATGAATTGAGCAGAAAAATTCAACCGTTTTTATCCATCTCAGGAAGTGGTTATTTTTGCCATTTTCTGTCAACTGAAAATGAGATCACAGTTGCTCAGGGCTCAGGTAATGGTTTAAAAAAACAATATAAAGATTAGGATAATAAGAATAAGAATAATGTGCAAGCTGGTCTAAAGTTTATTCTACTTTCAGATACCAAGTTGGCAGATGTGCCAGGGGCGTGTAAAAGAAAATGCCATTTATCTGAACCGCCAACGTGTTCTGCTAAATTCCCAACCACAAAAATTAAAATAGGTCAGTTTTTACACCCGAGCTGTCGCTGTCTACGAAAATAGAGCCCAAGGAGTTTAGAGTTCATCTTGGAAAAGTTCCCATCCTTGTTGCCGGAGGTTGCATTACTATTCCCCCCTTTTGCTGGCCAATTTGGCCGGTAGTCAACCGGGATTCCGGCCATATACAGTAGTTCATCTGAGATATGTTTAAAATAGCTATAAAATGGCTCCCATTAAACCTCCGATCGAGTGCAGTCTTTGATGGCAACCAATGAGTTTTATCCGCACTTGCACTTCTGATGAAAAATCACTTTTACTTATGTTAAGCGCACCCCCGGTGGTATGTTTTTAAGTTATCCAAACACCTGTATGTGGATAGTAAACAATATCACCATAAATTATAAGAATATATCAAGACGCATCGGAATTCAAATCACAAGATCCTCGTAACACATTCCTTTTTCAGTCATCACTAGAAATTGAATTTAACTGCATTCATCAGACATTCATCAACGGAGGCGTGATCAGAAGCATCTCTTATCTCTGCCTTCGTAGAGCTTAGCTGACTTCGACTGCAGTATTTATTTTTAGAAACGTGTTTACGCTGCTCAACCCGTATTGTTTTGTGTTTTTTGTTATTGTAAAGTGTCCTTGGGTGTCTTGAAAGGCGCTTATAAATAAAATCTATTATTATTATTATTATTATTACATGATGTAGGGTTTCAGAACATCTATCCAGCAGCTATAAGAATGATAAACATATATAGCAAAGTATACTGTATGTAGATGGAAAGCCAAAAAAAAAGAATTGTCTCATTACTTTGCAAATATAACCCAATTAACTGTTTGGCACATTTAGCATCTCCCATGTAAATCTTTCATTTCACAGTCCTCATTTCTTGTATTTCATAATGTTGGGTAGCTAACTATTGATTTACACTAAAAACTGGTTACAGGTAGTTATTAGCTCTGAGTGTCTTATCAGTGGTGGGCCGTGAGTTTTGGACCTGGGCCTTCAAAGCGTATTATGCGACTAAGTCCATCTCTTAATAATGTCATCATCTCACAAAATACAAAAAAGGGCTATAGAAATGACTACGTTAACACTGCAGTGCGTATTACTAAAAACAACAGATTCATGGATGATTGTCTGTCTAGTCCACCTTCCAAGCATTCTCACCTGCCATTGGTTGAAGTAGCCTCATAAAGTCCACCGTTACTTGAAAGTGAATTTTTAATAATGGTCTAATTTCTTCGTCCATCGTAAAACAAGCTTTGGTGGACGGTTGAGCTGACCCAATCAGAAGTGATAGTAGCTGAATCAATGAGTAGTCAAGAGAAACTCATTCGTCACAAAGCCTGTGATTGCATTTCCAAAGTGAATCTACAATCTGATTACAGAATAACAAGCGATTACAATCGTGTGCGTGTCGCCAATACCTGCAATCGATGTCCAGAAGGCACTGGACAAATTAATATGTGCAGGGCAACATATCAAACCTGAAATCTGATTGCACCAAAAAAAAAAAAAAAATGCTGCGCAGCTAAGACACGCTATGAAATGAAGACAGTGAAATAAATAGGTAGGTGCTTCAGGTAGTGTTTGAGCAAGCAGAAGGCTTTGAAGGCCCGGTATATTGTAGATATTAGGTGTCCTGTTTTCGTGCTCAGAGCAAGTCTAGCACAAAGCGTCGTCTAATTGCTGGGGTGTTTTCTCTGATGGTATTTTGATAGACATTGCGCCAGTAGAATTGGGCGTAATGAGGTGTTTGCTATATATTCAATACTGTATTCTAATTCATGTAAATTCTTTTTTGTGCAGATGCTAAAAAGATTCTTGGTTTAAAGTTGGACTTGTACGTGGAATTTTAAAAATCTGTAAACCCTACTCTGGTTCTGTCACTCCACTGTTGCCCTATTAAAAGGAGAGCCAGTAATGTGGAGCTGCCAGCCTCCCACTCAAACTTTCTATTGTGCTGTGTGGAAAAAAAAAAAGAAAATAAACAAATGTGTGTGCAGTCGTGTATCGGTCTCCAAGGTTTACTGCATATTAAAGTTGCATGCTCTGCTCAAGTGCTTGTCATTGTAGTTTGCCTCATTAGGACAGTAGTTGTGGACTTGTTGATGAGGAGATTTGCACGGCTGTATCACTCCTGACTGTTGCCTTTCTTTTTGCGCTCTTGAAATCTTGCCTTGCATTTACACTTCCAATTAGTTTTTGATCGACTTTTCATTCGCCTGCACAACGTCAGATCTAATACAAACGGCATCAGAGGGGAGACCTACAGGCTCTACGAGGGGGGCACAACGCCGAGGCGTTGAGAAATCCTCCTTGGCAATAGTAAGCTTCACTGAGTTGAAGTCCTGAGCACGTTTGACAAGCAGAGCACGCCAGCCCCTCCAAGCATGCAGGCGTACGTGGCAAAAGAGATCCATTGATAAGGCAGCAGCTCCTACCACCCGCAAGCAGATAAAATGCGCAGAGAAAGTCCTCTCCCCGCAGCAGCTGAAATTCAGAGGCTGTAACCAAGTCCCAGCTGAAATGGCTGACACCAAAACACACACCCACAAACTGGGCGTGCCAATAGCAGCATCCATCCGGGGGCCGTGTCCACCCGCAATAGTGTCTACCAGCTGAGCCGGCAGGATGCTTCGCTGAGCACCGCAGGCCACCAGCAAACATCCTTTGCATCAATTCTGATGGTTTGTTGTTGCCAAGGCCATTAAGGAACAGCAGGTGGTCTGCTTCTCACCACGGTTCCATTGCTGGTGCTGTCGGTCGTGTTCTAACGTTATTGATCACATCGGGGTGACCAATTGTGGAAATGCGGTAAATGACGAAATGTCCTCCCCTGACTGAAAGTACGGGTTCCTGATGAATGGCTCTCTCGTCCTTTTTGGGTGAGGGCATAACTTTAGTTTTTAGAGGAGTGTGAATAAATTTAATAGCTCCAAACTTAACTCATTCACTCCCAAAGACGTTTTTAAACGTCTTTTCCGACTGGGTCCAGAATTGGCTGGTACTAAATGAGTTAAATGTGTGCACTATTTGATTAAAAGTTGACAAACTTCAGGATTCTTATTTGGTGTGTACTTCACCATCTTTGTGACTGTGATGTCATTGATTGTTTTTCTGTTTTCTTTTAGGATCTTGGACTGGAAGGGACCTCACTCAACGACATTTTATACAAGAACGCTGCCTTCCTCAATCTGGTGGATCCAATTTCACACGAGCTGCTGCTGAGCTTGGCCCGAGAGATGCAGAATCCTAAGAAGGTCAGTTCATTCCCCGCCCCCCTGTAAAGGTTTTTTTTCCTTTTTAATTTTCTTTTGAACCCTCCCATTAAGTAAACATTTTGTGTCCCCCAACCCCGGCGTGACTAAAAATATTTGCTTATCACCTCTGCCTATCATTGTGTCCTTATTAGCATTCACGAACCACAAAAAAGTGTAGATCAATTTACAACAAATAATAACTTCACTTCATTTGATACTGATTGTCTCAATCTCTCCGTCTTGCTCTGCCTTTCTCTTCATCCCACTTAAATATGTCCATTGTGTCGCTGAAGGGTTTGTTCACTGCACTGCATGGGCGGATTTGAGAATGTGCTTCTTTGATGCCCTAACATGATCGATAGAATGCATTCCTCTTCTACGAGTTAACAAATGCATCTGTACAAATTAGCTACAATGACTCAGTAACGCTGCTGAACAGCCACCAACTTCAGAAAAACTTGCCAACATGAATTGTATTCACAATACACGACTGGTGAATGAATGAATCCTCCCTCAGCCCATAATCCTTGCGTCTTGTTTGCACAGTCTTGCCTCAATCTCTGGCCGCTGCACGTTCCCAGTCCAAACAGCCAGAGCACACTCCTTCAATCCGATTTTGTGGCACTCTGAATAATCAAACCGCACATTCCAACGCTGCTTTGAATTTACAGTACGAACCGTTGGAGTGGCACAATGCACTCGGAGTGTATTTCTAATCTCTGTTCAGTGCGCCAAGAAAAAAAAAAAACTACATCAGAATACTCCCTGTGCACGCTCTGACAATGAGCAAAATCCTATTATCATTCAAGAGCTATTTTATGGACTCCCAAATGAGTTTCCCATTGTTCAGACCTAGACACGAGACGGGTCGTCAGATACTGTAAATAGATCCAACCGAAGTCGTTATCCCGGTGCAATAACAAGACACAATTACATGTGTTATCTGCTTATAAGGATTATAAGAAAATAGTCGTTCTTGGAGTCGAAATGTACCATTGAGAGAGAGAGACAAAATAATCGCTGTCTAAAATGCAATTGACAACCATGTGAAATGCAAAATTGACCAATAGTACAAAGGCAGACCTTCGATCTGGTACAGTCGAGTGGGTACAATTCATGATTATTCTTATGTTTTAATTTATTTATTTACGTATTTATTTTTGGGGGCAGTGAAAAACTTCATAATTCTGCTTGGGACAGAGCCACCTATGCTATTCAGCATGTAGCATAATATTTGAACTGTTTTAAATTTGAGCTGTTTTAAAGTGCTCTATAAATACAGTTGAGTTGAGTTGAACTGGACAACTACAAAGTAAAGTAAATAAACAGAGCTGGGCATTCCTTCAGTATTGGCGGAGACCTGTTTTGCAAAAGAAAGACAAGAAGCTTTAAAACAATGTAAAGTTTAGGCCAGTTGGGATATGAAGTTGCTTTCCACCTACAGTATTGTCACTGAAAGAGGGGAGCACAACAATACGGTAGTTTAAATAGGCTACTGAAGGTTCACTGATGCATTTGTTTAAATTGCAGCTTCAAGGTAGTGCATTTTACTGGCTCATTAGTTGAAATTTTAGTTGTTATCATATCATGGCTGAATGGTCCGGTCTGAGTTATAACTGCAAAGTTATCATGAACAAAAAATGTTTTGCAGATAAGACTTACTGAGTAAAAATAGTGAGCTGTTAAGTGCCGCAAATTGGGTCTATTGGCTAAATGGAGATTGCCGCAATTACAGTACAAATCCTTTTTTTTAATTGATGTAAGATTTCTTCTACTTTGGTCCACAGGATTCAGACACCATAAAGTCGTCAGATAAAATTTGCAGACAGCTGATCTACCACCTGACACCGCATTCAAAGTGGCTGAGACAGAGCATGTCCAGACGGAAATCCCAGGCATGGTAAGCTCTTGTGTCCAGACATCAGTCCATGTCGAGCTGAAGAGATTTCCATCTCAGTCGCTGACATCGAATTAGGACAGAGCTGGCCACGGGCCCCCCTGATGGGGAAGCCACGGTAACCAAAGCTGTCAATCATCTTTTCCTTTTAAGTGCTTGATTACGTGCATTGCTTGTCCATTGCCGCTGGCTTCTCCCCGCTCCGTCGCAGTCTCTCGAGCTTTCTTCACAAGTGGCATTGCAAAAGAAATTCCACCTGTCTGATGGGGTGGGAAAAAAACAACTCGTACTTGAAGAGTGCAAATCATGAAAATAGAAAATGCACTTTCTGTTGTTAATTCTCGCTGTATTCAACGAACAGTAAGTGTCAGAACACTGCATATTCTGAGCCAAACCATTTAAATAAATGCCAGGAAGATTGAGACACAGCCATGGAGCCTTTTCTGCAACATGCAGAAGAAGTTTTAATCCACCCGAAATCGTTCCCTTTCTTTATCCTCTCTTGGTCGCCCACCCAGAAGGCGGCGACTACCTCGGCCACGTGACGATGTATGACTCCACGTTCTTAACTGGTTCCCAAACTAGATTGATGTGTGCCAGAGTGCAGGTGGATAGGAAGATGCTGAGCAAGGTCAAAAGGTCATGGCGACACATGAGTCTTGATTTTATTCTTTTCAGATTTTTCTCTTATATTTATCAAAAGAACTTGGCAATTGAGTTTGATGGAAGCAGTGATCAGCACACAGGCTGTGGAGGCATGCTCCAGTTATGGTAATTTCATGTTGGGGGACAAATGTGGGATCTTTTACTCAGCAATTGCTAAAGCCACTATCTTCAAATTCATTCAACGTGGCTTACCCTCAAGGTGGTATGTTCTCTTTCATTTTTTTTATTTTCTTATCAATGCTGTCCATTCCTTATTACAAGCCATCTAAATTGCATCGTAACAGACGCCTCATACTGCGCCAAAGCCAAAAGAAAAAAAAAGTCTCATGCTTCATAATTGTATTAATATGGACTGTCAGGATGGGTTTCCTCTACATTTATGATATGGAAGAAATCTCAGCTCTGGTCGGAAAAGATCCCTCCAGACTAGATTGCCATCTCGTGTTTCTGAAAATGTTGAATGCCGTATAAAAATAGATTCTCGCCTCTTAGCTGCATGGATACAGTAAGGCGACCAAATGACTGCCCCTAAGGGTCACAACAAAACAGTCATGCATGAACTGACGCGAGACATCAGTTCAGTAAACACCAAGGGCTCGAACCGGAGACTTTGTCACTTGTTATGAAAGCAAAGGTACGGTACTGTAGTTTGCTCGATTTTACAGTTCTTTAGGATTTGAGCTTGGCCCTTAGATTTGAGAGTGTGTTTTTGAAGTGTTTTATGATTATATTGTTTTGAATATGAAGAGCAGTTTCTTCTTTTCTAAATCTAAATCCAACTTGGGGCGGCCCGGTGATCCAGTGGTTTGCGCGTTGACCTCACAGTGCAGAGGTACCGGGTTCAATTGCAGCTCCGGCCTCCCTGTGTGGAGTTTGCATGTTCTCCCCGGCCCAGCGTGGGTTTTCTCCGGGTACTCCTGTTTCCTCCCACATTCCAAAAACATGCATGGCGGGCTGACTGGACACTTTAAATTGTCCGTAGGTGTGGGTGTGAGCGTGGATGGTTGTTCGGGGTGTCCCCCGCCTACTGCCCAAAGATGGCTGGGATAGCCTCAGCTGCCCTTGTGGGGATTAAGTGGATCAGAAAATGGATAGATGGATAAATCCAATTTAATTGGATGAAATGTATTGGACCTCAGAGGTCCACTGTATTTTTATTATAATTGCCATAACAAGTCATGTGATTGATAATCAACAAATCCAGTGTTGCCATGCGTTAAATTATTCCTGACTGTCGATCCTCATATGGTTATAAGACTTTGGTTTTGCCTAAGAGATTTCTTTTACTAGGCAACACACATTTAATTGAAAGCCGGATTATCAATTGGATGCTAAATAAATCAACAGGCAGTTTGCTGAGCATCCGCAATTCCCCGATAGCGATTATGTCATCATTAATCTCACTTTACTTCAATTCAGTGATTATTCCCTATCCTTGAGATGCTGAGTTTTTCAAGTCTACCAATAGGTACTTTTTCAACCAAGTTTTGATCATATGAAATAATTGCATTGTGATGTTGCTGTGAAAACATTCAAAAATGTTTCCATGCTCAAAATTACCTTTGTGACACGTCTATCTGCAGATTAATCCGAAAGGATAAAAAGGGCTTTTCAACAGGCCGACATCCATTTTTCATGCTTGCTGAGCTCAGCGACAACGTAGTGGGGGGTGGGGCTGCAGTAGCTGCGTTATCAAACCCAATTTGCACATGCAGGAAGGGCCTGCACCAGGCAACGGACAGAAGGACTCTCGTGCCTGTGGTGAAGATTTTTTTCTGTGCAGGCCAGACGGTTGAGAGTACCAACTGGAAGAGCCTGCAGTGTCGTAATTGGATGGCTTGCAATGACTTTTGTGACATTTGATCTTTTTTTGACACTCTTTGAACGTGAGTTAGTCACAAAGGGCACATTTGCGAAGCACTCCCTGTCATTGTGGCCACGGAGCACGATGAGGCATCAGAAGTGACAGGTATGACAACAGGGCGATTGGTGAAGATGCCTGCCAGTTTTATAATTAAAACGGATCCATCCACAAGAGACGCCAGTAACCGCTCACAAGTAACAGACCCTTTGAGAGGCTACGGATGGAAGTGGCCATTTCTCTAAATACAATAGAATGCATGTATATGAAATAGACATTTTTTAAAAATGAGATATTTCTGTGCGGGCAACAGCGGGCCAGTGGTTGGGCACCGTAGCAGATAGATCATTAATGTGTCATATATCAGAACCGGTCCATGTGCATTATAGCCTTCATTCAGCCCCTATCCCACTGAGGGCTGAACAATTGCGACTGTTTGCAAAGGTAGCAAAAATGTGTGTTCACGTCAGTCAGATCATCAGAACTCGTTCAAGTTTACAAATGCTCGCCAACACTTTCAGTGATTTTTCTTGTTGCAAGGAAATTTTTTGGAGCATGAATTCTCTTCGACAAGAAAAGTACAGGCGAACGTCTGACGACCATTTTGGTGAAGATTTGCATTCTTGAACGAACCCTGATGAGAACGCTACATCGGCTGCCTTCCAAAACACTTCACAATTGTTTGCCGCTCAGTGGGATTGGGGCTTTAGCTGCGTTTTACATCTCTGTGTTTGAAAGATCACTGCGCTCTTGGCTGGCGCGGATGTTTTGGCTCCTCTGTTTAGTCAGTGGCCATGCCGCTGTCTTAGTCAGCCTTTCGCCCCAAGTCTATCCATTCACCCCCTCTGTTACACAACACAGGAAACACAGCATGAAGCCAGGCCCATGTTTCCAGATCAGTGGCCCAACTAACAACCTTTATAAACCAGCTTTTTAAACTTGAATAGGTCTTTACATTAATCGTGTTCTTCCCGTTCCTTTCATCATACAGTCTCAAGACAACCCTCCAGAAGAAACTGTCCAATGACACCGTGGACTTGTCAGGCATTCCTCTGTCCACTCGAGATGTCCGTCAAGTGGCTTTCTACCTCCAGAACAACAGAGACAGCGTGGTGGCTGTGGATATCAGCTTTACCGAGCTCCAAGATGAAAACCTGAAGCTGCTTCTTCCTCTTCTCGCCTCGCTACCCAAACTCAACACCCTTGCCCTCAACGGGAACCGTCTCACCCTGACTATACTCAAGGACCTGACTGAGATGCTAAAAGACCCCAAGAAGTTCTCCAGCCTGGCCTGGATCGACCTTGGCAACAATGTTGATATTTTCACCATGCCTCAGCCGTTGCTGGTAGCTTTGCGCCGGCGCTGTAGCCTGAAGAGCAGTCTACCCACCATCTACGAGTACACGGAGGGTCAACCCTACTCCTACCGGCTGGAGACTTCCATCGAGGAAGCCAGCCACTATGACGAAGAAGAGGAAGAGGAAGATGCAGAGGAGGACACAGATGACATGGGGAACAAATTTGAGCTGGAGCCGTGGGGATTAGGTGAGAAGCAACTCTCCAAAGACTTCACCCTTCACTACTGTGAGAGGTGATCAGCTGTTCCTCTCGGAGGCCCTTTCAACTGCGGCCGAAATGTTATCACGCAGCAACCTGTTAACTTCCCTAGCTTGAACAACCTCACACTTTCCAGCCCAATCACCCTTTGAGGCACGAGGGAGACCACATTGTGTAACACTCAACCAGACATCTCGTAATACCAAGACGTCTCTGAATGAAACCTGCGCTAGCTGACGGTGGAGTGAGAGTCGTTGCGGTGGACTTACCGTGTTGGTGGATGGTGCCGTTGGGAACAAGAAGTGGAAGACCGGATTCATTGGAGAAAAATCTCTCTCTCTCGCCCTCTCGCTCCCCTTTATTGTGTATCTGTCTGATTGTAGCAGCAAAGAAGCCAATTCAGAGCAGATTTCCGTCAGTTGTCTGGCTGGAGGAGCAGCATGTTGGCAGTATTTTTCCAGTGGAAGGCAAGTCCGTTTGAAACCAGTGGATCCCCACCAGAGTTCTCGACCAGGACTGAGACAATCTCTGGCAGGCAGAGCCTCGCTCCGCATTGTGTGTTCTCTGTTAATCTCTCAACAAAAGCTATGACACAAGTTCAACAGACTACGCAGCCGACGACCTGTCACGTGACTCTGGCAAAACTGCTAGGTCAAGACTTTTCCCCAACTTTCCTAATGTCTACTTGTGAATACCCATGCTGCCCTTGCGCATATGTAAACGAGGAGACAAAACATGGTTCTGTTGTATTACCACTCACTGTTGTCTTTTTTGTTTGTTTGTTTGTTTTTTCTTTTGGGGGGGTTGGATGTTTTTTTTGCACTTTTCATCAGCAAAGCAATCGGAGATGACCAGCAGGAATACACAATGGTAGCTGTTACTAGTTTATGTACTTGCTTAAATACTTAACCTCCGTAATGTAGTCAGCACTTTTTCAATTAAACTTCTTCTTCACCTTTATTTATTTCTATTCATACAATGCCATGACTTATCTCGTGATTAGACGGACTTTCAGTGTCATGTCCTTTGCAGTAGCATGTAGTCAGGCAGACCAAAACCGAGCAGGGCACTTCAATGCACTTTTCTGTTTGTATTTCCTCATATAGCAGTCTCTGTGGCTAAGTGTTTGAAATAGAAATTTACAATGCAGAAGCTGTCATCTTCACAACGCTGATCCAAATGGCTCAAGATTGTTAGTAAGTTCCAGAAAAAAAAAATGCTGCTCCATTGGCATACGTATTCACAAAATGTCTAAATGTGCAATAGACGTATGTTTGTCTCACTGAAATGTCGAGTAAGTCTTGTAATTATTTGTGGATTGGTGTCTCGTCCTATTCTGTGACTATATGGCTCCAATGTCATCAAATTGAGCACAGTGGCCTTCTTGTGTAAAATGAAACAATTCGACAGAAAACTTAAGTGGACTTGGCAAAGTGTATTACATTCTCAAATAATGTCATTTGTGATTATATTGAAAGTAGGCCCATTTTATGTTTGTTTAGTCTTGAGTATGGGCAAACACTGTCCAGTTCGTCTGTAACGTCTCTTTTCATGTTTGCAAATGACTTGTTGTAGTTTGTATTTTCCAAAGCCAAACACTACCAATAAATGAATTGATCCAAACTTAGTCATTGATGTCCGGTTTTAGCTCAGAGGATTTATTGACGGGGATTCTGAAAATGGGCCGGTGATTATTGAGGACTGCTCTAGATAGGGCGGCTGTATCAAAACATGTTTTTCAGCCAGTAACTGAATCATGCATCATTCGATGCATGATCCTGGAAAGGAAAACTCTTGTTCCTGTTCTCAGAGATGCTAATGTGTCATTTGCATCGGGAGCCCCCTGATAAAGTCACAAAGAGCACAGCATATTCACACAAGCCCTGAAGTAAATGTGGCACAGCGACAAGAATAATCCCCAAAAACTGCTGGCTCTTACCAGGATTGCGCATATTGCTTAGGGGTAGGCGTACGCACTGAAAATATTAAAGCATGCACCAAATTCACTTGCAAACCAAGCATATTGAAGCTGTCAGCAAGACTGGCCAGCATCCACTTGAAAAGTTAAAAGTCAAGCCAGAGCTAGTTGCCACAACAATTGCTGCAAGGTCCAAAGTCAACATAAAAGCCTAGCAAGGCATTGATGTTAAGTGCCATTTTACCTGTTAGGCTTTTATTTTTAAGTTTGACCTCGCCACATATTGGAGACGTGTGACCATAACGCATAGTTTGATAGTTGGCCACGTTCACCGGGGTATCCCGATGTAATGCAAACCATTTGGCTGACAGAAACTTTATATTACCAGAAATGTGCTTATTATTATTTATAAACAAAAAAAAAGTGTATTTGAAAATCCTCATGAAAACAAACACAAAAAAAATCAAAGGATAAATGTAGAGTTACAATTTCCACTCATGACCAAATCGTACAAGCTTTGCACGCAACTGAACAGTAAATGTTTGTTGAATGCCATGACAAGAAGAGAGGCACTATTCCCATCAGAACCATTCTTCTTGCTTTCTTCTTATTCTTTGTGATTAAATGTATTACTGGGACATATTCTGTCTTAGTTTTATTGTGTTTCCATGCCACGTGGTTACATTCAACAATAGGATGCATTCAATTCGCGCCCCAAATCTTTCTTCCCTATCCATGTTGACTGATGCACAGCATCAGTAACCAGCTGGTTCACCCAGTTTCCTTAAATCAGACACTGCACTGATACATCCATCCTCCTTCTCCACAGCATTGACCACAGTGAAAAACTTCTTGGCAGGTTTTTCTTTTTGTCCCAGAGCTTTCAGATCCTCGATTACATCCTGAAAGACAATGCAAAAAGATTTAGACGGGACACAGTACCGCTTGTTTTTCCAAAAGCATGCCTTCAGTTCATTTACCTTATCAAAGTTGGACTCAAACTGCACTGCATTTTCAGAATTAACAAATATAATTGGAGTGGCAATCGCCTCCTTAAGGCTCTTCCCGAACCAAAGGTGGTTTATGATTGCCTGAAAAGGGAAATAAAATTATGCATCTGCCAGATGACACACTTGTGATCAGAGATCACGCTCAGACAAAGAGTGAGGGCAGCACTTCTTTGCAATCTTAACGGCACTTAGCATGGACACGCACTGAGGCCATTCCAGTGGTGATCATAGCGCCACCAGTTGATCCAATAACCAGCAACCTTGATTTTGACTTGAATACAGTAGGGGCCATGGATGAAGGAGGCTGCTCCCCTGCAAACAGAACAAAAGCCTAGCGAGTCACTATTCAGACTCATCAATTTGAAAAGACATGAAGAAAAATGGTTGCAAGTACAATCAGCAGGCGTCTTTTGAATCATCTGAATCGTAGCTGCTCAACAGACTATCTGTGCGGAGGGATATTTATAGCTTCTGTCAAATGGCAAAAAGATAAATGGATGTCAATGGATGAAAATTGATAGACTATGTTTGGACTAGTAACCGCATCAATGCAGCAATTCTAAGTGTGCCTGTCAAAATTTGGGAACACATTTGGGGCAGGTAACATTTTCCCACTTCGGCAAGTTAGCTTGGATGTAATTTTGCCATATGTCCATCTAATTGTGTGCAAGAATTACAGCCAATCATTCCAGCCTTTCTGAACATACACTCACAGTGAAGCCGGGTCACGTGTTCCAATGCTGTGAATCTCACATGGTTTGAACAAAATGCCACATGGTAATTGTTTCTTTATTCAGCCAAATGCCCTCATTTTGACAATGTATTCATTTTAAATCAGTCATTAATCCAGCTGGTTTAACATGCATTTATCAGTGGTAGACGGTGAATCCTGGGCCTTTCGTGGGTATTTAGTGATCTAATCCACCTCTTCATAACGTCAACACATCACACAAAATAATATTTTAAAAAATAATAATAATAATAAAAATGCTACATAACGATGGCCACGTTCACCCTACACTAAACTGTTACGAAAAACAACAGCAGATTCACTAACAATTTTCAGTAGTCTTCCAAGCACTCATCTGTGTCCTTGCAAAGGCCAGATTTAGACTTTTGATGATGATACAGTAGAGGTTGAATGTGTACAGATTAGCAAACATACTGTAGATCAGCGGTCCCCAACCGCCGGTCCGCGGACCGGTACCGGTCCGCAGGGCATTTGGTACCGGGCCGCACAGAAAGAACTTGCCTTAATTCCGTTTTATTTATTTCGGAATACGAACGATGTTATATTTTGAAAAATTACCGGATTCTCCGTTACATCCGTCTGTGTCACGCTTGACTCACGTCAAGCCACGCTTCTCCATCACGTGACCGATTACGCTTAAAAACAAAACGCCGGAGGTCGCAAAATGAGTTTAAAAAACTGCTGGAGATCGCAAATGACGGCGGCCTTAAAAGTACGTTCAAGACAACTGGATTAAAGTTATGGCTGAATACTCTGAGATCGCCACAATAGCACTGTTGCTATTTCCGACATCCTACCTGTGTGAGGTGGGGGGTTTCTGCAGCAACGGCGACTAAAACAAAATTACAAAGTAGACTGGACATAAACCACACACTTAAGGTGTCATTGTCTCCTATTACTCCGAGATGGGACCGTCTAGTTGCAGAAAATCAAGCTCGGGGCTGTGGTGAGTTGTCATTTTCATGCACTTTGAATTTGCGTTGTATCGTATTTTGAAGGCATTAAACATTACCATAGCAATCAGTGTTGCGGCCAGATTAGACGCTCCTTGTGTTTATTATTATATTTCGAAAACACCACAGGTTTGCATGCAGCTCATACCATATTTTGTTGTATTAACCCGCTACATCTTAAATGCCGGTCCCTGAAAATATTGTCTGACATAAACCGGTCCGTGGGGCAAAAAAGGTTGGGGACCCCTGCTGTAGATGCATTGCATACATGTGTGGCATTAAAGAACATTTCACGTATTTGAGGGGGACTACCATTATTAAAATAAAAAATACAGGACCAACCCTTTATACTGCCTCTGTACAGAAGCTTGTAATCAAGAGGAATTCTTTATTAACTCTCCTGTACTGT
Organism: Hippocampus guttulatus; assembly: GCF_054856545.1. Taxonomy (NCBI): domain Eukaryota; kingdom Metazoa; phylum Chordata; class Actinopteri; order Syngnathiformes; family Syngnathidae; genus Hippocampus; species Hippocampus guttulatus. The sequence goes on along the minus strand of NC_141265.1, from coordinate 8,138,154 downwards.
ACATGCTCCCCAAAAAAATCCCAATCATGGCATGTATATTAATAGTCACGTCTTGAAACCATTTATATAGTCATATTCACATAATATGTCATACATCTAGCGCCACCTAGTGCCAAGAAATGTCTTTTTTGGGGGGGTTGGCGGGGGTTGGATGGATGGATGGATGGATGGAGGTACTGTGCCGAGTAACGTCATGTAACAATGATAATGTTTGCAGCATAGGAAGATTTTTAAGTGGGAAGCAGAGACAGTGCAACAGCAACTTGCAATGTGTGAAGATTGAGCATTTTGTGTGGCTGAATAAGCCACCTGAAAAACTGATGTGACCCCCAAAAAGGATTTAAATGGTATGCTGGGACTTTCAGCATCACTCCACTCTCCATATAAAACATGACATATTGGGATAGTTTTATATAAAAAAAAAAAAATTAAGACAATTTGTATGTTGTTTGGTTTCTGCTTTTTACATTGCCGCAGTATCCGATCGGGACTCAGTATTGGCAGATCCTCAAAATCAAGCAACTAGGACTCGGGCGCAAAAAAAAAAAATGTGATCGGGACATCCCTGCAGACAATTACTGACACTTGAATTGTCACCATGTCTGGTTGACTGGTTGGGCACTAAACAGAGTGCCTAAACGGAGGCCACACGACATTGAGGCAAATCCTCAGTGCTGGTTAGATGATCCACTTGGGCCTACCTGCAAATAATTTGTCAACTCTTCCACAGAAGTCACACAGATGACTGTTGAGGATGACTCCGGTGCTTGGAGAAAAGACCCCTGAGCCAAATCTGTAAAGAATATGATCAAGTTACCTTTCACGTGTAGGGTGGAGACGCAACGCATGAAATTACCTCGGTAGTACTGACATGTGGTTGATGCTGCTGGTGACAGAAACAGCAGATCCGTCCTGGGCCAGCACCGACACATGTGTGGTGCCTATGCTGTCTGGATATGGCGTCATGTTGTAATACTGCGGACTGTGTGACATTTTGTCGTTGATTAAACTGCGGATGTAGTCGGCGAAGCTGTCCTCTGTGAATTTCGTTGTCAGCTGTAAGAATGACAGAACATTGTGTGTGTGTGTGTGTGTGTGTGTGTGTGTGTGTGTGTGTGTGTGTGTGTGTGTGTGTGTGTGTGTGTGTGTGTGTGTGTGTGTGTGTGTGTGTGTGTGTGTGTCCTTCACTGGTTATTCGGTGCCCTTTGTGAGGCTCAGCACCGTAGACTTTTTAGTCGCAATGGCTTTTGATGAAACCCTTTCCATTTTCACTGAGCCACGTGAGCTTTGGATGAATAAGTTCTAGGGTTCACGTGTTCTGTCACTGCATTTTCGTTGCCATACTTCGTATGCACCTCCACTCTTCATCCCAGAAAACTGAGTTAGTGATCAAGTGAAGTGTACAAAGTACAAATGGTACTTTTTGGGGTGGGGGGGGTATTTAATTATCTGTGTATTTTAATTCATTGTAGGCTTTACGTTATCAGTACTTTGGAGCGATTACCGATTCAGTGGGTGTAAAAAAATAAAAATAAAACGATAACTGATTACCGATCCGATCAGAAGAGTCAATTGATTTTTACATTTATTTACTGTCCAATCAATCCCCACTGTTCGCGCGGGATTAGGACCGGGCAAATAGTCCTAATTTGCATATAATTGATGCCCACTGAAATGGATTGGGAGAAAAAGAAAAACCATAAAAATGAAACCTTCCAAATTTCTTCCAAAGACACCGTTCGAATACAAAAATGGGCGGAGAGGACTTAATAAATACACATACATATTGAAAGTAATGGACTATAGTCATGTGATAACACTGAAACGTAAAGTTGTGTGTCATCTGCATAAGTATGATAACAGGAGAAAGGCTCATGCAACTCCTAACCAGCTTGAAATAAACCCCATCTTATTTCACAAGACAATGCCAAACAACATTCTGCACGTTACAACACCGTGGCTTCGAAGTGAAAGAGTGGCATGCCAGTAGTCCAGACCTGTATCCCATTGAGGATACGTGGCACTCACCAAGGTCTACCAATAGCTGCAGCCATATAAAACATCCCAAGCCATACAAAACGTTTCTAGTCTAGACTCAACCGGAAGTCGGCCATTTTTAAATTTCCTTTCAAATTAAGTTATTCATTGTTAGCCTTTTGTAGAGGTCGGATTTTATCAAACTAGTTTTTAATCCGATGTACTTCATACCTCCAAACATTTCAGTATGGCAGTGTCTCAACATGCCATTGTGGCCAAGGCTGCGAAGGCCCTTTTTTAACTGGCCACAGTGCTAGTTGACTTTCTTATTAATTTGCACGTACCTTAAAGAATTCAAGCTGTAGGACAATGTGTTTTTATAAGAGCAGCTGCTTGCTGGTGTGATATGCTGCCTCTTACATTCAATCCGATTAGTCGACTAATGTCCATTTGGCAACATAAAAGTCTATAAATAGAACTTTTTATAAAGATTGTATGCATAAGAGCGGAAACTAGGACTTCACCATAGCTTCATAGGAAACTTTTTTTTTCTAATTGTTGAACCAGATTCATTTGGTCACAATGAAACGGTTCATGAAAAAATGTCTCATAGTCTGGGACTGGTGTAATGAGTTATTGTTAAGCGTCTTTGGGTCCCTTAGAAGATGCTACATTATTCCAAATTATTATCGTCATTATATTATCATCATCATCATATAGATGAATGAATGAATCCATCCATTTTACGATCCACTTTATCCTCACAAGGGGGTGCTGGAGCCTATCCCAGCCGCCTTCGGGCAGGAGGCGGGGGTCACCCTGAACTAGTTGTCAGCCAATTACAAGGCACACATAGACAGACAATCATCCGCGCTCACACTCACAACTCGGGACAATTTGGAGTGTTCCATTATTATTGTTGTTGTTGTTGTTGTTGTTGTGTTCAGCTTGTCCCATCAGGGGCGACTAAAGTGTGACTTACCGGTAATCAGTTCTAACTAATAAAGGTTACTTCTTTGCATATTGTGACAAGTTTCAGGCATGAAATTAATTCTGAACTGACCTCAAGATCACGGGTATGTTTCTTTAATCCGTTCGCAAACTTCAGAGCTTCAACATAGCGGTGATAAAATAATGTTTTTTGTTCACCTCTCAGGGATGCTGGAGTCAGGTCATATCCTGTAGAAACAAAAATACAACGTCTCTTCACACATCTCTTCAGTTCAATCTCAGCTGTCATTGTGTACAAAGCCTTAGTCTGGCATGTTGCACAATACAACTGAATCACTCTGTGATTTCAAAGTTACAAATCACACTGGGGATGGGGGGGGGGGGGGGGGGGGTATTCCAGCAAGCAGGTTCAACACGCTCCTCACCTACACCTGAGTTCCGAGTTGACTTCTTCAGAAATAGATAACGGTTCTACAGCAGTTAAAATGAATTAGTTCAATCAAGTCTGAATACTCTCACTTTGAGGGAAAGCTCATGCACGGTCTCAGCCAAAAGACATCATCAATCGATCCCCAGCATGTCGATTGACCCTGGAAACTGATATAAATATCTCAAGTACACTGTTACTGTACTTGCAGTTTCTCAATATATTTTTATAACTGCCGTTGATCAATATTCCACATTACTAATTGGTAATGGTGGATGGGCTCTTCACCTACAAGGCACTCAGATCGCTTCAACACCGATTCAACTACTAATAAAACAGCATCAGGAGCAACCGGGGAGTCGGTATCTTGCTCAAGAGCACTTTGATATGCTCACAAGGGCCAGGGATCGAGCCATAACCTTTTGGGTGGAAGACGACCACTCCGTCACTGAGCCATGCCGCCCCCCACTAGACCCTTTAAAGCGCCCAGTCACTTTTTGCATCAATGCACATCCAAAGTTGTATGACACTTACTATGCTACTGGTCACTTTAAATTATGGGCATCATCTGCACTACTGTCATTTGAAAAACTAAGAAATTAAGGGTGTTGTGCGACCAGATCAGGGTGTAGTCCGCCTTTCGCTTGAAGTTGGCTAGTACAGACCCCGGCATCCTCTCGCGACTATGTTCCGTATAAGCTGTGTTGAAAATGGATGGATGGATCATCAGAAGGACAGCCACAGTTAGATGTTTGGGGGTTCTAAGTTCGAGAAAACAGACTTGGATGGTTTGGACACATGCTCAAAGGAGTGATAATGAGTATATTGGTCGGAACGTGATGGGGACGGCACTGCCATGAAAGAGAAAGAGGAAGACCTAAGAGAAGGTTGACTGATGTAGTGAGGGAAGACATGAGGGTTGATGTTAGGGAGGGGGATGCAGAAGGTACAGTAGGCTTCACTGGTCAATGATTTTTCTCACTGCCTGACACACTGTTGCTTTTATGTATGAGCAAATAAATGAATAAATTGTGCGATATACAAAATTTGCCTCAATGTCAATGCAAATCCGCCGTATGTGAGGTCAACGATATAGAACCAGATAATGTTATTCAGGTAAATAACTGTCTGATGAAAAGCAGTATTGTCCAATTCATCTGGAAATGCCAGCGTATCGTTTTTGATGTAGATGTGCTTCAATATCTACGTGATTGCAAAGAAACAGACAAATAATGTCTGCCTAAGGTGGGAGGACACTAGTAATAAGTTAGGATTTAGCATACAAAACCTGCGAGCAAGCAGGGAAGGTTCACAGAGTCTGTTACAGTGGCGAATGAGTCGGAATTTCTCTACACAGCTCTTTGAGATGGCTGCTTCAGGATTTTCCTCATCTCATGGTCAACTTCCTCCGAGCTTTTGCATACCCTACTAACTGGAATAACCCTGTGGTCTGTGTGGTGAAACAACCTTTCAGGATGTTGAGGACAAAGCTAAGGATGTTTCCACCTCCAGGGGGTGGAGCAATATACATCTGATATTCTCCCAGAGGAACTGTCCATGCATCGCTCACTGTTGGTCTGTAAGATGCCAAGTCCTGCAATGTCAGCAACCCTCCTGGGCAAACACATGGGAACAAATGGTTCCAAACTGAACAAAGAAAAGAGCCACATATATTTATTACTTGGAATGGATCAAATGAAGAACTCAAATGCAAAAGGCGATGTCTTGCATTTTTGTGAATGATTCAAAAAGCTTTCTTCTTCCGAGTTGCGGGTAAAAGATTAAAATTTTATGTAGCGTATGCTAAATGAATATACTGTATATTAAACCATTGGAGGGCTATTTTCTGTGTGAGAGGAGTGGGGTGGGTGGGGCAGTCAAGTTAGATGGAATTTATTGAAGGTGAAAGGTCCTTGATGTCATTTAATTTCAAAATCAGACAACTCTTAGGAAAATATTTTGTTCCAAAACAGAGAAATTTCACTGAATTATTGAAATATTTGGCTTTTTCAATAAAAAGGAATCATGTACTAGAACCACAATCTCTTGAGCTAACCCTTCACCTTAATTTCAGTTAGTCCCTAACTCTTTAAAAGACGAGACAAGTCGCATTGACTGCTGTTATCTTTATCAGTGCTGCTATCCTTCAGATCCTGTGACTCCACTTGATTATGGGCACTTCTTTGATTCTGTAAGTGTTAAATAAAATGCATGGGAATAACATGACACATTTTTAGAGGCATCTATAGAATGGACATCCTGAGATGTTCTCCAAGGTAACTAATGCTGCCATTGCTAACGTTGGGAGAGCGTTCAGTGTCACAGGTGATCTTACTAGGGGAAATCGTAACAAAGTGAACGTCTCATTAGCCCGAAACCAAAGTAAATACTGCAAATGTTTGCCTTCTGTGGTTGTGTTACCAGCACTGTTGTAACAAGGACGGTGCGCTGCACTTTAGATGAATCTTCAAACATGGTTACATTCATCCTAGTTAATCTGGGGCAATTATCCTCTTTTTTTTTTTTTTTAATTTCGTTGAAAACTACTTGCTAAGTTTTAAATGGCGATTGTCGGCTTTTGTGTTTGGACTGTTCAAATATATTTGCAATGACATTATTGTCGGGTAGACATAATATATAGTTCTACCGTCTTTGTTACCGATTTGTTGCTTTACTGTTGTATATGTTAGTTGCTCCTTGTACAGCACTTTGTATGCAGCGATGGCTATTTGAAAGTGCTCTATAAATACAGTTGAGTTGAGGTGAGAGAGAGAGAGAGAGAGAGAGAAGGAAAACAGATCATGCTTGAATTCATCTGACAATACCTGCCTCCTGTACGTCTCGGATTAAATCTTCCGCTATTTTTCCAGTGTAGAAAGCATTTGCTCCAAGATTTGCAATTGTCTCCAATGTGTTGGCAAGTGTCTCAAATTTTACAACATCTCCTGTTTTCAGCAGGTTTCCATTTTTATCGGAGAACAGGTCACTAGAGGATAAATACAGTATGAGAATCCTACTAATCATGCAGACACTGTATCAAGGATGTACACTTACTAGGCACAGTTGCACAACCAAATACAATGAGAGCTGTTTCTAGTATTTTGTCACCTTATTTAGCTAAATGAAAGGGACAAAGGGTGACAAAAAGCTACATTCTTGTACCACTCCACCTTTTGTGAACCTGGTACAACACCATCAGGAGTAATGGTGGCTAGCTCAATGATTAGCTCATATTGTATTTCAAATAAAACAAGTCTTGAATGTGACAGAACATCAATGTAAGGGCAAAATTGATCGAAGATTTTGTCCTGTCAAATTGTGTTGGCGGGGTGTCCTACCGCAGTGGCTGGGTCTCGTTGGTATCACAAACATGCAGGTATTGACCAAGGATTTGTTGAACAGGAAACCCCTGTCTGGCCAGCTGAATGGTCGGCTGGAAGAGGGTTGCCCATGGCAATTTGCCATAAAGCCTGTGCGCTTCTTCATAGCCACGGAGTTCTCCTGGGATTCCAATCCACAGGCGACCAGGATGGGGGACAACTGAAATACAATGCATACTATAATCAGCCACAGCGCATCACTAGCTTTAAGTATGGGGTGCACTATTGTAAACTACAACTCTCTCTCTCTCTCTCTCTCTCTCGCTCTCTCTCACTCTATATATATATACAGTATATTTACTGTATATATATAGCGCCCCGATGGTCGAGTTGTTAGCATGTTAGCATGTTGATGTGCCCTGCGTGGGTTTTCTCTGGGTCCTCCGGTTTCCTCCCACATTCCAAAAATATGCATGGCAGGCTGATTGAACACTCTCAATCGTCCCTAAGTGTGAGCATGGATGGTTGTTCATCTCTATGTGCCCTGCAATTGGCTGGCAACCGGTTCAGGGTGCCCCCCGCCTCCGGCCCGAAGACGGCTGGGATAGGCTCCAGCACCCCCCGCGACCCTTGTGAGGATAAAGCGGATTGGAAAATGGATGGATGGATGGATGGATATATATATATATATATATATATATATACACACACACATACTTCAGACCGGTACGAAGGTCGATTATTATATGAATAAGGATGGAGGGACGATGATGGGAGGGTACCCAGGTCATGGACAGAGGACGGACCGACAACATAGGCTAAAGTGCCCATGTCTAACACACAATCACTAATTTCCAGGGGAAAGGAAATGGCCAAACTACTTCAACAATTATACGGGATATTTGATAGTGTAAATAGAACTCTGTGGCCTGCAGTCTACACTTTGCTCTCCCTTGCTTTATGGGAATTAGAGATTTGTTTACGCTACAGAGAAAAGACTGGAAATCACTACACTCAGCATTTAACTCATTCACTCCCAAAGACGTTTTTAAACGTCTTTTCAGACTTGGTCTAGAATTGGCTGGTACTGAATGAGTTAAAGTAGTTGCTGATGTGTGATAATATAGAAATCTATGGGCTGCCTAGGTAAGGAATTTTACAAGTAAAATAGTGTGTCTACCATTGCTATAAGTGTCCAACAAAAATGGGATACCTGAGAAGAAACGGGAAGAATCGGGACATGACTGCAATGTATCGGCCTTGTACTTCTCAGGGACACGCTCTCTGGAATTGATGATTTTTACTTTTCCTTAGGAAAGAGGAGACAAGAGTTGTTTTTCAGCTCTCTCGATTCTGAGTTTGGCCCATTAGAACTTTGATGTGTGAGTGAATGTGACTTGGCACCGGTACTGTCCATCACTGTGAATATGGCTCCGCCCCCAAGGCCCAAGCTCTGAGGGTTCAGGATAGAAGTGCATAGCAGAGCAGCAATGGCGCCATCTACCGCCGAACCCCCTTTTTGAAGCATGTCCCTGAAAGATAACAATCACACTGCTGATATTGACTTGAAATGTTGTTGGGGTTTTTTTAATTACCAAGGTTATGATTTTTTCATCATATTTCTTAGGTTTACCACTGTTGCGGTTTATGTCAAAAAGTGGTTAAGAGTGGACCAAGTCTAATTCCTGAATCTGTGACCTCTGTGATCCCCCCCCCCCCAAACATTTACAGCCCTTCAAATGCTTCAATTGAGGTTCAACATTTCGCTACATGTTTTGCTTTCGACATATCATGAACAGTCAGTGCACATCGACACACAATTACACAAATGTCAGATGATAGACGTGCTGTGCGCTAGGTGTGAGAGGATTGAAAAAAAAAACAGCCTGCAAGATCCAATAATAATAGCATTAAATTCCATGTTTTGGTAGATGTCATTTTTCAAGTACCGGGTAATATAGGAATCTTTCGTTTTAGCAATTAATTGGTTCCACTACATGTACCTATCATTTGGTTTGAATGGTGGACAGTTTAGTTATTTAGCCACTACAGATGAGCAGGTGAATATGAGAGGGTGAATATTTGCTCATAGAACTTGTCTTGCTTCTAAACAAATACCGTGTGCCCACTTCTCAGTCACTCAGCCCCATTATCAAACTAAACAGAAATTCCTCTTACCGTCCAATTTGTGAACATGTCCCGGTGTCTGCAGCCACTGCACCATGAGAGAAGCAACCTTGTGGACACTTGCGCCTCCTAAGTTGACTGATGCACACAGACACGACAATGACACAGAACACCAGCATCAGTGCGCAACACGCATACACTTGCCCCTTTGACCTGGCCATGGCTGCTTGTCCTCTCGCCGCTCATTCAGGTTGCGTCCAAAAACGTGACTTATCTATTTATGAATACAGTATGTGAAAAGTGTGAAGGGATGCGCCTGCGTGTTTCTGGGTGTTTGTGTGAGTGCGCCGATAAAGTCGGGATGTCAAAAAAATATATCTCCAGAGAATGGGCTGAACTGGGCAGTCAGGCTCCACCTCTGCCTGCAGTGCAAGAGGTGGAGCACAAGTTTTAGAATATTGAAGTCTGTTGTATCCCGCCGGTCCATAAATAAATAAATAAATGAAATTGAAACGTTTTCCTAGAGCTCATCGAAAGTATATTCAAGATATGCTCCAGTTTAAAAAGATGTTGGTGCCTTAATTCTTCCCTAATTCTTGAATGATCCAGACAACCAAATTAGAAATGTCAAAGGTATAAAAATGACAACTTTCAGGTAAAACACCAGCCAAGTGTAGCCTCCAGCTGATAGCATTGCACTCATTGGACTGTCAAAAGTGCGGCAGGCAAAAATGTATTCATCATCTGTGTCTGTATTGGTGTCGATGTTGTAGGTCTGTACCGGACTCATACTCATAAAAATGCACCAATGCTACACACACACACGATACCATTTTACCAGGCTGACATACTGTATACAATACCTTTGGGATAGGAGCGATGACTGTTCTGTGGCATCACTTTAGGGTGAACACACATGAACAGGCACAGTACTTGTAGCCGACCGCAAATTATGCTCTGCTCGGGTAGCGATGAAGGCGGCTGCCCCGCGAGCCCTTCAGCAAGCACCGAGGTTCCAGCACTGTTGGTGCTCCACACTGCTTGGATCCGTGCTGCTCAGCTCCAGCTGAGCTTGATGCCTTCGAGTTTAAAAAATGTATCACTTCAGTAGTCCTGTCACAGTTTCATGTTATAACTTGTGACACCCTCAAAAAGTAGTCTTGTATAGCTTCTTACTTATTTTAAAGTTAATGAACACTTGTCACTTGGTTATTTCATTTTATCTGTCTGTGGACCTCAACTATCACTGTGGAAAAGTACTTTTCCGAAACCTGTTTTTACTTTAGAACATTGTAGTGACTGACCGTGATTGAAGCAGACAAGTAAAGACGACCTCCCACTTCTTTCTTCAAACAAAGCATTGTGGTGGACACAAATGTCATGTAGACGACCAAGGCATCATAAATTTCACCATTTCTGAATGAGCCACTTTAATTTTAAATGGTTTGGATCCAGTGTTTCCTTTGTGTTTATTGATCCCTTTAGTGACAATGAAAATCAACCATTTGACCTTTACCATACAAGTGACAGGAATTTATGAAGGTCACAAACTCTTTATGTCCAGATTTTAAGATGTCCAAATTGCCCATTTCATCATTACAGCCATGGATCTGAAGACAGACCATCAAGTGGCTTAAAAAGAAAATGTGTGCTGTGGAATATTATGTAGTACAAGTGGTTTGTTGCCTGTAAATAATTACATCATTATTGAAGTGTAATCTGTACTCAAAAAAGCGCTCTCACTAAAATGCTCCAAGAGCAGGCTATTTGTGTTTTTTTTCCTCTCACATGCCAAAGTATACACACACTTAAGCAATAATAAAGATTTTGATTGAACAGGCCTCTGACTATAATCATTTCCTGATTTGTGATGCACTGATCTAAGTCCAACCATTACGGAGAGAAACAACTGGCGCCACGGTGACTTTGTGTGGCACTGAGGGCCGTATAATTGTTCAGAGTCCACTGATGTGGTGAATTGCAGTAAGACAACATCAAGATGTGGTCTGTCTTCCACCAACATCGGAAAGCATCTTGGGTAGTGAGGTTTACAGCTGATTTCAAATGGAGGGACGGGCCAGGAGCCAAACGGAAGAGGGTGTTTGTCATCAAATATAAAATCCGGATATGGCAACACGTGCCTTTCAAACTAAAGGTCTTCAAAAATAATTGTGTGATAATCAGAGGTGACATTCTCATCCATCCATCAATTTTCCAATCTGCTGAACCCCTTGAAAATGTGACAGTTGTTAAAACCCTGACTCAAACTAGTGCCAATATTCAGCAGTCTGAATAAAGTGTATCATAAAATCTAGTGTTCATGCGAGAACTGCGGCGACGCTTGGCTTAGTTTCACATTTTATTCTGAAATGTGTAACCGGATGTAGATACACACATAACTCTCTCGATGTCTTTACACTGGGTGTCTTTCCCGGTGGATCTTTAGTATTTATGGCAAAATTGGTCTGTCAGCGGTTGGTCGCCACTACAGACACAAAGACGGAGTGTCAAATTGTCGGTTGGGGTGCATTTTTTGGTCAAACACAAGTAGTGTGTTTCCCCGTTTTGGACTTCCATTTTGGGTTTCGAAGAAATGTGCTTTTATGTTGACTGATATCCGTCTGCGTGCACTGCAGTGGTGCGCAGCTTGGCCAGGAGGGAACACCTGTGTGCCTTCTCTTCTGCTCCCATATGATTACATTATGAATGTTGAGCAGGTATGGATGCACGTTTCAATGTGTCGAACAATCAGGGGGCGGGGGCGAGTGCAAAGAAAAGACTGACGTCAACTCGAGTGTTTGTCGTGAATGTTGTGGCTCATAATGGAATGTGTGGCGAGCCTTTATAAGTCTTTGTAGCTACACTGTGACCTTTGCGAATTTCATTCTGTGGTTTGATACAACCAGACAGTCTTCCCCAGACGCAGTGCTTTGTGTGTGTGTGCGTGCGCGCGCGTGTGAGAGAGAGGGGGTGGGATGCGGGGGTGTCTTGAGGCTGTCAGACAGGATGATCGGGGCCGGGAGGACATTTATCACAGGATTACACGACCATTTTTGGTGAGGCATCTTGCTGGAGCGCTGATCACAGTTGACACGAAACCCCTCGGGGTTTGGCTGTTGGTTTATTATCGTTATATAATCACAGTCATTTATTATTTATTCATAATTGTTGTTATTTCAAAAAGGAATGACAGACTTCATATCACCTCTAACATCACCAAAAGGGTCGCCAACAGAATCCCAATTATAAACGTGTGTGGGGCTGTGGGCATTGGCACTGCTTATATAATGTTGTTTCGTGTGTGTGAATGGATATGGGAGGAAATCGCCATGGAAATATTTGGGTTGCGTGAGTTTGAATTACAGCAAAAACAATCTTGTTAGGTGAAATGAAGACTCAAAATAGTCCCGTTTTTTTTGTCAATATGTACCCTGCAATTGGCTGGTGACCAATACACGCTGTGGTCATGGATCGTAGGAGGTCTTGGACTCAACATTCTGAGTGCACAAGATTTCAAAACAAGTAAACAACAGAAATAGTTGTGATGTGGCTTCAAGATTTTGACTCATGGTTGTTTTGAGTTGTTTTGGTTTTCTTCCGGATTCCCGGGTATGCGACGGAACGAGGGTGGCCTCTAAGGTCAAACAAAGACCAATATTGTTTCTGAAATAGCCGGTATGGAAGCAACAACCACGTTAAAGGTCTTTAAATTCCTTTCCCATTCTGGACCTTGAACATCTTGAAATGCTTGGGACATTAAGTCTCAGACTTCTGATTTGCTGATTGACTTTTTGGTGTTTGTTTTATGATAGGTTCATTTTTTACTTTCTATTTTTTAAGATAAGATAAGATGACCTTTATTTGTCCCACACTGGGGAGATTTATTATTTATTATAATTATTGCATCCATCCAGAATCTCAGTAGAGTTGCAGGTGAGCTGGAGCCTATCCCAGGTGACTTTGGGCAAGAGACAAGGTACACCCTTGGTTTTGAAATGTTATTAGTAGAAATTGAGGAGATTGGAATAGTTTTACTTTTTTTTACTTGAACCCCCTTTTTGTGGATTACATAATGCGGCTCAGACACAGCCAGACTCCGCCTCCAGCGGTACCCACATAAAAGGAGTTTGAAACCCCTGATTAAGAGTCTTTACTTTAGCTAAGAAATGTGTTTTTGGAATGTGACAGGAAGCCGGAGAACCTGGACAAAGACAATGCAAGCGCGGACTAAAATGCAAACACAGGAAGGCTGGCACTGGAATTCAAACCTGTAACTCAGAATTGTGGATGTAATAAAACAGGTGGATGTAATAAGATGAATGGACAGGCTGATTGTTCAGTTATTTACCAACCAGTCACAATTTCCCTTTTTTAATCGTAGCAAGAAGTTTGGGGATGAGAATGCTTGAATAGATGGGCAGGCAGATGGATGGATGAAATAGACAGACAGACAGACAGACAGAAAGAAAGATTGAAGCCCCCCCCCCCCCCCCGATGTCAGTTCCAGCCTTGTCGTCGCCGCTCTTTATCTCCGTCTGTCCTTGTTTTTCAGGGAGCGGATAACCTCGAGGCGCAGCGTCTGTCTTCATTTGTGTGAGAGAACAGGAGAAGGCGCGGCGCGAGCACCACCGGCCCGAAAGCAAGCATGAAGAGAGCAGCCCTCTTTACCCAGAGCTGAAATGCTAAGGTTGGAGAGCGAGGGTGCCGGATTAAATCAGCAGACTGATTACTTTCAAGTGGCGGGCAGGAAGAGCTGATTGAGACAACAGCCTTTGTGTGGTTTGATGCTGCTCCCAGTCCCCATCCAAAACAAGACCTGTTAGCTGCTATCCGCATCTCCCTTCTGCTGTGAGACTGAGCCGTGTGGAGCAGAACCCAGATGGAGTGGTCACTCGAGGGTGTGAGAGAGATGGTGGCCGGAGGGATGCAGTCTGTGAGAGAGTGTGAGATCTGTGCTTGTGCCACGGTGGTGTGTGTCCTGCTGCTGTTCCTGTGGTACTGCTACAGGGTGGGCCGCGATCACAGCACGAGTCCATTGCGCGGCAGGTATCTGACCGGTTCGAGCAGGATTGGAGGGGTGGTGGGGGGCTTCATCGGCTCAGACTGTCGTAACCGAGGCAAAGGGAAATCCGGCTCCATGTTAGAGGAGCAGAACGGCTTTGCTTTCTGCCAGTCGTCCGAGTGTTTCCGCTGCACCAGCGCCGGAGAAAGTCTGAACCAGAGGCTCTACCACAGCCTGCAGGAATACGCCAAACGCTACACCTGGTCGGGTATGGGCAGGGTGCACAAAGGAGTACGCGACCAAGGTCGATACCTTAACACCCGACCAACCATCCAGCGGCCTGAGGTCTTCTTCCTACCTGACCTACCGTCAGCTCCTTTCTTCTCCAGGGAAATTCAAAGACACGATGTGGAATTCCTGGAGCAGAGCTTCCCCGCCCTTTTGGCTGAGTTTAAGACGATCTACAATCAACCACCCGCCCGCAGCGGCTCCCCACTGCCACCGGGATGGAAAGCCAACTCCACTCCTCGTGGCCAATGGTGGACTTACTACCTGGTCAACCAAGGCACCCCGCTGGTACTTAATGTCAGGAGGTGTCCACGGGCCTGGAGGGTGTTGGGCCAGCTGCGTACTTTCATCGCCAACAACGTGTTCGGAAACGCCTGCTTCTCTGTGCTGTCGCCGGGAGCTCTAATCACTGAACATTATGGTCCGACAAACGTGCGGCTGCGCTGCCACCTGGGTAAGAGTGTGAATCGGCTGAGTTAAACACATTCAAGCAGATGTCCCGTGTGAACTCGCTGCGCAACAGCGGCTAAGTATTTCAGAAGGAGCACACAGGAAGTAGCTTACACACAAGGAAATCCAGAGTGCTTTCCTCCAGTCTGATGCACATTTTTCTCTTCCAAGAGTGCTTCAAACGTCAGTGTTATCAGTCATACAGACAGCTTCAGGGTTTTTTTTTTTATAATTTCACAATGGAAATCTAATTGTGGCAATCTAGCTGAAGCATTAATACAAAATTCCTGTCACACATCTTCACAACTGAATCAGTGCACTTCAATAATTATAAAATATTTTTTGTAAAGAAATAAAAACACTGCCATATCTTGGTGCCTGGCCCCTCATTCAATTGTGATCTCTGCAGACATGATAACATGCATGCCAAATGACCGACATTATAAACACTCCTGAGCTATCATTTAAGTGATATTCCGCAAGCAGGACAACAAAAAGCAATCCAGTACAATAATAATCGCAATTGCTCTTGGTGATTTTCAAAGTTATGAATTTGATCGTGATGTTTTGTTGATTTTTTGGCAGGTCTCAGAGTGCCCCCCTCATGTGAGCTTGTAGTTGGTGGAGAGCCCCAGTGCTGGTCGGAGGGCAGCTGTCTGCTTTTTGATGACTCTTTCCTCCACAGGGCCTTCCACGAGGGTAAGCATTTCAACTTTTTATCATGAAGACTGCTTGACCGAAAACTAGAATCCAGAAGCAACTATAAATGAAAAGCAACACTGTAATTCTTTGGGGTGATGACTTTCTGGGTTCTGTTTGTAGGGGGTCCAGAGGACGGCCTCAGAGTGGTCTTCATGGTGGACCTCTGGCACCCCAATGTGGCCGCCGCTGAGAGACAAGCCTTAGACTACATCTTCACTCCAGGCCGCTTAGAAGAGAAGGAAGTCAAATAGGTGAACGGATGTGAAGCATCGTGTCCAAGCAAGAGGTAGAAGGCTGTGTGAGTGTGTGCCAGAGAACAAATGTCACATTCACTGTGCTCCATTTTCAGTCTCTTATCTGAGCACATCTGAGAAGCTGCACAAATATTCGCCTCATGTCCGTGTCAAACGACCGCATTTAACAGCACATTCACCATTTACTTACAATGAGTGCCAGCAGTATTTTGGACAGTGACACTTGTTTTCGGATTTCTTATTATTTTTATTAATTTTTTTGCCTTGATAGACCGCCACAAAGGATTTGAAATAAAACAATCAGCATTATTGTAAGAGGTTTCACAAAAGGCTGGTGTTTGCTGGAATACTAATGTCCATCGACTGCAGACTCCAGGCTGTCATTGACTCCAAAGTGAAACCTCTTAAATTACAGCAGGCTTTGTGACATCTGGAATGTTTTAGTTCAAATCCATTGCGGTGTCTGTGTTCACACAAAATACTTCTGAATCTTCAGCATTGGTCATGCAGAGCATTGTTTGCTTATTTTTAAATACAAAAATACACATGAGCTCATTTGGGAACTTGCCAAAACAGTCAATTTGGCATCAATCTGTAAAGATGGGGAATCAGCCACCTGTAGAATGTACAATTGGAGATTATTAGGTTTGATATTTAACTGATGAAGCCCATGTCTAAACTAGATATTTGTACCATTGGTCTCATCTAAATATCTTTGGTAACAGGGGTACGACACATCAGTCATTACGTGAATGTTTACATAGCTAATGCGGCTGAGGTCGCTTATTGTCCTCAGAGTCCCCACCTGCTTGTAAAACAAGACATGGTCGAAAAGCACATTTTGGGGGGGTACTATGAATCAAACTGTGGAGATACAATGAAGATGAATATGTTTTGCTAAATTTGCTAAACGGTGGTAATTCGGATGTATTTGGTATTACATTTGTATTCTTGTAAATACAGTATGTAAGCGTTGAAGTTAAATTGGGGGTGAAATGGTTTGATGTGTTTTGAAATAACAATCTTTAAATGCTTATAAATATCATGTTGTCTTGAGTTAGTTAAATTCGCCGGTCCAAACACAATGTTGGTTGCAATTGATAGATTCTGTAAAATACTTTTGAAGTTGCTACGCTGCTGTTCTTGAGATATTTTATTTTGTGTTATGCATGACCTGCACACATTCATTAATACGTTTATATAACCCAAGTCCAAATTATCACCCATCATACTGGATTTGTGCTGTTTAAAAGGGACTTTTTTTCTCTTTTTGCACATGAAAAGTAATCGCAAGCAGCTTCGCGTGTTGTTTGCAAACTAACACTGATGTTTACAATGTCTAGGAACAATGGCACTCACATTGAGCTGTCTGTTTTTAATTTTTGATTTGGGGATGACTGTCGTCAATATGAAGAAGAGCATAATTATCAAAGCTCATTCTTTAGACTACATGGTTTAACAAAATCGTTTACATTTGGATTGAGGACAGTGCCAAACTCGCTTGTAGTGGCTACAGCGACCTCTGCTGTCTTAAGTGATAATTACAGGACACTGGTGCCTACTGCTGTTGCCACCCAGTTCCTTTGTGGCAAGGAACTGCAAAGAGAAACTATTTAAAGGACTTTGACATGTTGAGAATATATTTTGTAATGTTATAGTACAGCATTCTGAGCTTTCTGACTGATTTAGCAGGGGGTGTTGCGTAATGCTTGTGCGTAGACAGACAGTTGACAGTGCCTTCAGAAGTCTTTACAAACTACTTTTGAAATTAAGTATGTCTTACCATGTTATTGTGTGATGAGTTATAACCTACAACAGTTTAGTCTGAATATCAACCATCCGTGAACCATCAATGTTGTGTTTTCTTTTTTTTGTAATGCTATTGTATTATATATATTCCAGTTATGTTGCTTCCTTGCGTCAATTTTCAAGTGTTTCTGCACATTTAATAAATGGTCAACAAAATTAATGTTGTCAGTTCTTTCCTAAAAGTCACTTTAAAATGATGTTGCATACCTTGTGTATTCACAGCTGTCTATCACACAATAGTCATATTTAAATTGCAGTGAGGAAATTACTTAAGACTCATTGCTAATAATGAATGGTTGTTTCGTGTTCATTTGAAATTCTTTATTTTAAAAACAGTTCATTTGCGTTTTTTGCAAACTGCCCTGCGATTGGCTGGTGCCCAGTCCAGTGAACCCCACCTCTTGCCCCAAGTCAGCTGTGGGTCCAACTCACCGATCCTAGTGTTGAGAAGCAGCAAAATGAATGACAGGATGCAAAGTGTGACTTTCTCTATTATGTTGTTTTTATTCTTGTGCTTGTTTGAGACAAATCAAAGCAAAGTTTACTCGACATACATTATGGGGAGACGTAAGGACCAAGAACAATTTCAAAAATGCAATTTTAACACATTCTAGTGTGCCAACAAACACATTCAAGCATGAACTCAGTACATCACTTTAGTGACTCACATGTGGTGAGGTTCATGACTGGTGAGGTGAGACACTACTTCTTTGGAGTCAAATATAAAAATATAGACCCAAAATTGAAGATTAGCCTATATTTCAATTTTGACTTTAACTGAAACATGTGTCAAATAAAGTCACTTTTGAATATTTGTTTTCAAAGCTTCTAATTATGGTTCAATCAAATGCACATTGTTGAACAATGTGATAGGGAGAAAAACCAAATAATATTGAATATAAATTCAAGCTCGTTTTTTTCCAGATCTAGCTTTAAAACAAATAATATACATTTGTTCTTCCTCATTTAACATTCATTTCAGAGAAGAGAGCGCTCTGATGATAGAATTACCTGGATGTCTGGTATCATAACTGCATGTCTGATATTTCTAACAAATCCATGTCAAAATCTGGAACGAATTCGACGAGTTATGACGACTATATTGGAGCCAAACACAGCGACCCCAATGCAAGTGAATGGGACTCCCAGTTCAAGGTGGTCAGAGGTCTGCATAATCCTCAACCAGCCAAGGCTTTCTCGAGGCGTTGAGTACTTCGATGACTATGGGCTTCATTGCGCCAGTGGGGCGCAGCACTGCCACCTGCTGGCAGCGGCAACATACTTGCTTTCCGCCACCGTGCACTTTCGGTCGGTTTTCTGGCCGATAAGAAAGACTAGAAATGTCACACACATTCGTGTAATATAGTAGAGAGGCCGTTGAACGTCAACGCGTGTAGTACATGTGAGATACAACATTTTTATTGACGATAGAAAGTCAAACAGCAGCATCTCCTGTGTGAGTGTCCTGAGTCTTTTTTTACTCTTCACATGCAGAAAACGGACAACAGGGGGCGGCACTGCCTTACTTGCTTGCCGTAACCGCACAACTGAGAAACACCAAGACTAGAGCAAACCCCACTTGAGGAAAGTGTGAAGCGGCTGGGTTGTGGGACCCCACTCTGAGGAAAGGGCAATGCAAATATTCTTAGTGATTCCAAGAATGAAAAAAATGTATCTTAAACAATAACACAACTATAGATACAAAAATATGGTACTATATTGGGACACCTGCGCTCAAGGGCCACGTGTGATTTATAAAACGAACGGATAAGTTACAGTCTGGGCCAGATGATTGTGGGAAAAAAATAATCAGCAATTATTTTGATTGATTTTGAAATCACAATTAATAATAACGATTATTCAAGTCTTGGGACTTACTGGGCTAATATGGAACCTCGGGTATTGTATTTCATGCCATGTCTTGTGGAAATTTGTGTTGGTACAACAATAAAAAGTCCTTGAATCCTTGAAAACTCAACTTTAAATAGAACTTGAAAAAACACCAAGAGAACAATAAAGTAAAATCAGGATATACAAAAATCCCATTAAAAAACTAAATAAAAATAAATTCCAGCTGTTTGTGCTCTGTGTACATTATCCAGATAGTGGAAGTACGATGTCATGCATGCATGGATGAATGGAGTATGCACTTACACTATCGCTGTTGGAAGTCAATGCTAATTTCCCGTTAGCAGGTCAATGGGATTTTATATTGACTTTAGCATTAGCTTTTTTGTCGATATTTTTAACAATCAATCAAGTTATCTTCATTTATACATTCACCGCCTAAGTTACCCGACAACAGTGGAATAATGGGAGTACCTGCACTTATTTTTTTCCACTTAAAGGACCGTGTGTATAAAATACAATAAACAGATGGAAGTCACATTAAATCAGGCAAACAAGCATGGATGACATTATTTGCTACGCTAACGTAGCGTCACCTAATGCAAACGTCAGCGCACATCCATAAGTTGCAGGAGGACCTAAATTTAACCAGTAAATCAATATTACAGATAAAATGGCAATGGCACTCACCTCTAATGCGCACACTCATGAAAGGCACAGATAAAACCCTCGTCAAAGACCGACATACTTGACGGGTAGTAAAACTATTAATGATGGCACGCTCTTAATTGCTTAACTACCTGCTCTTAGCACAGGTCACTCTCTCTTTCACCTCGACCATGACGTAAAGAGCCACAAAGGACCCAAATTTAGCTGCGCGAAATGAACACTGCCTGCTTGAAAAAAATATCAGAATCAGAATCAGAATCAGAATCATCTTTATTGGCCAAGTATGTAGAACACACAAGGAATTTGTCTCCGGTATAACACGCTGCATTAGTATCATCGTAAACAACAAATCATTGAACCATTTTAGAGTAACCAGTAGCAGTATTTGTAGTACAAGAAGAGTGACTACGTCAGTGACTGTTTAAGGAGTTAATGGCTAGAGGGAAGAAGCTGTTTAAGTGTCTACTGGATTTGGTGCGCATGGATCTGTAGCGTCTGCCTGAGGGGAGTAGCTGGAAAAGGTGGTGGGCAGGGTGCGGGGGATCCAGGAGGATTTTCCGTGCCCTTGTCTTGATTCTTGCAGTGTGCAAGTCCTCAAGAGTGGGTAGGGCGGTGCCAACGATTTTTTCCGCCGTCCTAACTGTCCGTTGAAGTCGGATTTTGTCCTTTTTTGTGGCGGCCCCAAACCAAACCGTGATGGAAGAACACAGGATTGATTCGATGACTGCCGTGTAGAACTGTCGTAGCACCTCCTGTGGCAGGCCATGCTTCCTCAGCAGCCTCAGGAAGTACATCCTCTGCCGGGCCCTTTTCAGGATGGAGATGGTGTTGACTTCCCACTTCATGTCCTGGGAGACTGTGATTCCCAGCAACTTGAAGGTCTCGACGGTTGACACAGGGCAGTTGGATAGTGTGAGGGGCAACTGTGGAGAAGAATGTTTCCTGAACTCCACGATCATCTCTACAGTCTTGAGCATGTTCAGCCCGAGGTTGTGTCGGCTGCACCAGAGCTCCAGCTGCTCCACTTGTTGGCGGTACGCAGACTCGTCGCCGTCTTTGATGAGACCGATGACCGTGGTGTCGTCTGCGAACTTTATGAGTTTGACAGCTGGATCTGTTGAGGTGCAATCGTTTGTGTAGAGAGAGAAGAGCAGTGGAGAGAGGACACCTCCCTGTGGGGCTCCAGTGCTGGTGGTGCGTATTGATGATGTTGTTGCTCCCAGTCTCACCTGTTGTGTCCGTCCCATCAGGAAGCTGAGGATCCACTGGCAGATCGTAGGGGACACACCGAGGTGGAGAGGTTTGGGGGTGAGGAGTTCCGGGATGATGGTGTTGAACGCAGAGCTGAAATCCACAAACAGAATCCTTGCATAGGTCCCTGTGCTGTCGAGGTGCTCGAGGATGTAGTGCAGACCTATGTTGACTGCGTCTTCCACAGACCTGTTTGCCCGGTAGGCAAACTGGAGAGGGTCCAGCAGGGGTCCGGTGACGTTCTTTAGGTGGTTCAGCACAAGGCGTTCAAAGGACTTCATGACCACAGACGTCAGGGCGACAGGCCTATAGTCGTTCAGTTCCGATGTTGCCGATTTCTTGGGAACTGGGATGATGGTAGACTGTTTGAAGCAGGATGGGACCTCACACAGCTCCAGAGATCTGTTGAAGATTTGTGTGAAGACCGGAGCCAGCTGGTCAGCGCAAACTCTTGTTTACATTGTTACTTATGATTAATTACATTCTAATTCATTTGATAATTCACACATGCATCCATTCACTGTATCGCTTATCTTCACTTGGGTCACAGGTGTGCTGGTGCCTATCCCAGCTGTCTTTGGTCCCAGAGGCTGGGTGTACCTGAACTGGTTGCTTGCCAACCGCAGGATAAACCATACAGAAAATGGATGAATGGAAAATTGTTTTATATCGTAAAATAATGTTCAATAATAACAAATTAATACATTTACCAAACCCCTGGAGAAAATTGGGTAAAAGTATGTGAATGTTTGGTGGGCTGGATTACAAAACGTAGCGTCTGTGGCTCGCGGGTCATACTTTGCCAACAATGGTATTTCGAGACTAAAATAACACTGGACAAAAAGCAAATTTTATTCTGATAGGGCTCAATGTCTTTCAACGTATTTTTATCCCTGATTTTAAAAGATGGCTTTACTTTTATTCTAGCACATATTTTTAATATGAAAATATGACCAATAAAAACTGCAAATTTTACCATGCGTTGTCATTTGAGTCTTCTGGGGAAAAAACAGCTGAACCCAACTTTTAATTTTTAAATAGTAAATGCAGTATTACTAACTATATGACATGTATTATTATTATTATTATTGTTATATTGGAAAACCTGATACAGCAAAAATGAGGGCAGATTTTTTTCGATATTCATCTAAAAAAGTTTATTAGCATCTCTTATTAAAAATTTTGTAAAAATGTGTTTACCAGTATTCAAAGTTGCGAAGACGGAAACAAAAGTATACGGGTGTGGGGCTCAATATTATCTTATCCCTGCGCTCTCTGGACCTATTTGCTTGCCATACACGTGTGCCACACACGCGAGCAGGTGCTGCTACTTATCGCGAGCAGCAGAAAACTGGTCGACAATGGAAAGGGAAGGACGCGTGATGTCGACGATCAACCCACCGTCACACACCAGAGTAGATCCGCAGCAATGAGCTCCTCCTTTCCAAAATCTGACTCCACAACCTCGTTGCTGAAAACATCGTCGAGAAGATCCACGCACGTCCACGAACGCACGGCAGAGAGCCGGAGAAGTCATCATCAGCACCATCATCACCGTCCCACCGCCGCCGCGCTCCAAAGCAATGGAACCACCGTTGAGGCTTTCTTGTCGGCAGACAGCGACGTCAGCTCCCGGAGACCGCTGTGCCAGCCTTCGCTCAGTGGCAACCGCGACAGAGTTGAATCCGCGCGGGTCAAGTGTCGACCCCACGCGTCTGACAGCCACCTCGACGACCCGGAGCCTCACGTCGAGGAGGGCCGTGGCGTGAGGGAACGCGGCGCACACCGACACCACCGCCGCCGGAAGCACAACCGTGACGACCGAGCGTCCGCGCCCGAACCAGAGGCACCGCCACAGCCGGAGCATCGCCGTCGTTGCCGTGAATGCCCTCTCCGGAGGACGCCCTCTCTCTCGGCAATTCATGACGACAGGACACCCCTGTGCGATCCGCGGGAACAGAAGAGGGGCGGTTTGACGAAAAGCGACGGCCAGGCCAGTAGGTCCCCGCCTTCAGCCAGCTCCCCGGTGCCGCTGTCCAGCACCTCCTCACGCCGCTCCCGGAGGTCCAGTGCTGCTGTTTCTTCTGCATCGGATGTTAACCTGCGTACTGTCCTCAATTCACTCTTTGGCCAGGTAAGACCCCCTCGACAGTAGCGGTGTTTATCTACTTATTGAGGCACATTTTACTTGACAAAAATCCCATAACGCAGAGAGTACTTCGTTACTGTACTTGAGTATAGATTTTTCTCATATTCATAAAAAATAGCAACAATAATATTAATAATAATTAAATGATATGGAAAACAACTGTAAATAGCACTGCGATTTATCCATTTTGGATTTATATTGCACTTAATTGAACGGTGTTTGTTTGTTTTTTCTTCTTTCTTCTTTCTGCCTACATTCTTGCTGCTGGAGGCTGTAAATTTCCCCAGTGTGGGACAAATAAAGGATATCTTGTACTTAGGCATTTATTTTTTTTAAGACTTTTTGCTTTTACTCCCTATTTGAAAACCTGTATCAGTACTTTCTACTCCTTTCTATTTCTACAAAACATGTTAACTACAGAAAAGACTGAATAGAGAGAACAACCGTAGTTGAGTTCTACTGATTGAGATCTTGGGGCCTTATAAAGCGGAAAAAAAACAGGGATGGAGTGGACATGAATGAATGTGTTTCAGACAGCATTACTGACGATGATGGAATAAATTCAGAGAAGCAAGATATACCAAGAGAATTGCTTGATGTTGTTGTCCACAAGAATAATTTACGGTAAATGCATTAATATGGAAAACACAAGTTGAAATTCAAATTCTTGGAAAAGGGGCAGTGTAACCGAATTAACTGAATTAACATTTTAACAAATACATTGTAAATGGCCACAAGTTATCTGAGAGGCTGGTTTTCATCAGCAGTCCTTTCATGTTATATTTGGACATCCTAAGTAAATGAAAATAAAAAAGTACATGTACAACAGGTAAAAGTTTGTTTTGAAAACATTGTTGGTCAAAGCATATAGTTGACATTTCAATTTCAAAACAATTCCAATATTATTTTTTACAGATGGCAATCACTGTTCATATCTTTGGTGTCAAAAAGCCATTACTTGACATTAAGTGTGTAAATATAGTACTATAATTCTTGGAGAGACAACAGGCAATCCTTCTTGTAGAAATTCATTTCTTATGTAATATATCCTCCTACAGACCTTCTCAATGAGAGCCCTTCCTCATTGAAGTGGATTGTGCTGGACCCTTGGAAATGTTCCAGTTGAGGTGCAAATCTGTGGCCAAATTTAACTTCCTGCATGATTTATTGGGAACTCTGTTTGCAGAGAACTGATAGGAAAATGCCGCGGGCTCCATTTTGAGCATCTGAGGTAATCTGACTCATTCGGGCCCACGGAGCTTCTATCTTTTTAGGTTTTATTTATTAGCTTTCTGCATTGTTAGTGAAAAAACAAACATAGATTCAAGAAGCCAGTTCCCATGCAGTGATTTTATAATCTTTCCATTTAGGTATGATGCAAAATGTAGTCTCAAATATAATGTTGCCAAACCGGGCAGTGATTAGTCACGAAACATTGCTTGTAAATGAAGTATTCAACTATGTCTCCAATTTATGAGGAAGAAATCATTCCACAAATAAAACCACAATCCAGACGGAAGACATTAATATAACCTAGAGAAGAGACACGCTGTAAATGTAAATGTGCAAGTGCCTTTATTAATCTGTATAGTCGTTACACCCATAATAAATGTTTCATTGTTACATCGGGCATGTAATACGGTCGAGTACCATTTTGATATATGTGCTGTTCTCGCGCAGTTTTTGTATGCCCCCTCTACGGGGAGCGTATCTGCTGCAGGTGAGAGTGACCTTGTCTCGTCCTGCAGAGGGCAGAGGATGACATGTGTGGGTGTAGGATGCAGCTAACATGATGCATGGCGTGGATAAAATGGACCATTTTGCAGGGCAAATACAGCTAGTCAAGAGAATGAATGAATCCATAAATGTGATTGCCGGAGCCTTGTAACACCCCACAATACAATATGTTAATGCAAGCATTTTGAGGGATTATCGAGAAAAGGAAACTCTTTCAACCCTTCCTCTTGCTATTTTTATCCTTTGGCAATTGTGCATCTGTACTGAGTTGTGTTGCTTGGTCTGTGTGACATGAAACACTGGATCACCGCCCCTTTAATAGGCGTACTCCCGTTTTCCGTCCTTGGCCTGCTTTTGTCTTTCTTAGTTTGTCTCAGAGAAAAGCATCCTCCTGCCGTATCAGTAGGGAAGCCCCCAATTGTTCCGTTCATTAACATAAAAAAAGGCAGTTGATAGCATAACATCGGCACTTCGTAGCTCTTCAGTCCACATGGGTCTTGTTGAAACCAGAGTTTATGCTCCTCTCACAAGTCAAGCTGCAAATGTTTCTTCAGGGAAAGGGTCCTCCTGGTCCTTTTTAATGCCTTTTTTCTCCTTTGGTATGGGCAACTGCCTAGATTCACCCCTCACAACGGTAAGAGTCGTATTCTTGTGCATTCTATTTGGCTTCCTTTTCTTATAATTGTTGGTTTGATCTACTGTATATCTTGAACTGAACAAAGAATGTCCCAGGACATGAAATTAAAATCTACCGTCTCTTTGTATTTGAACTTAACAGAAGTCTGTTCTGATTTTGTAATTCTTGTTGGATGTGCACAACTTAGATCTGCTTGTGTAGTGCCACTTCCAAATGAATGTCAGAAATCTTTGGCCACCTGTGTTCTACTTCCTGAGAAGCGCTGTTGTCATCTTGTTGTCTTTGTGTGGTTGTGCTACTGCATTGATTTTCTCCGCTCCTGAATATGCTTACCGTACTGTTCCTGTGACAGTGTACAATTGCAAGGTGACAGTCTGTACAATGTGTCAAGTAAACTGTCATGCGTGATGAATGGAAACTTGGCAGCCTGCCTTTTTATCAATGCTTTTAACTTGTTTTCATACTGTACATTCTTGTAATGCTTTCTTGCACAACTCACTGACAATTACGACAATAGAGTCCAATAAGCAGATAAACTGTTGCGCTCCATCTCCTCAATGATGCTTGAAGATACAGTACGAACATGAGATGTAAACACATTTTGTCCAGTAAGGAGGTGAGCCAAGCAGGCTCTCGAGTCCAATTTGGAGTTCATTGCAGACTACATCAGGGTTCCCACGCATCCTGGAAAAACCTGGACAATGATTTCTCAATTTTTAGTCATGGAAAACACATGGAAAATGAGAAAAAAATTCAAATGTCCTGGAAAACCTTCAGTTGTCCTGGAAATTGATTTTTCCCTCTTCTGCTTCTCTCTGCCTTGTAAGTCAACACAGATGGATCAAACAGACATGTGTGTCTGTTTTCAGGTGCCTTTAATGGGCAGCATTGAGCTGCAGTGCTTTTCTGCTTTATCTCTACTTTTGTGATGCTACCAATCAATCAAATGACATATTCCCTTGTATCACTTCTTGCCCAGTGTTTCCATATGCTTTTGTTGCTGAATTTACTGACTGACGGAAACACGCGCCATGTGTCTCGCTTGTCCTCGTTCTCTGACAGAAAACACCGCTAGCCAATCTGGTGACCTGTAGTTGAGTTGGCTGCTAAATCTCAGGTCCCCTTGTCCAAGCAGGCTCCTTTTTTACTGTCAAAAGTATTTATAAAATGTAGACTAAATGCTAAAAACATAGTGCATGCACAAGTAAATAAAAACGAAGTCCCGGTAATGTTTTTAGCATTTGGCCTACTTTATACCAATACGTTAAATAATTACGTAAGTGAACATTGAATATTAGTCATGTATTTTTATTTTTTTACTGTATGCAATGGATGATTTCCATTCGACATTTTTCCAATAATAACATGAGTTATGGGATATTAGAATTGATTCTACATTTTATTAATGTATCAATTTAGTTTGTAAAGGAAACCAATGCAGTTGCACGACCACACAAAGTTTGTAAAATTTAATTTATTAAGGCACAAATAAAAATCTAAAACTACCCGTCCCTACGTAAAAAAGGAATTACCCTGAAAGCAAGCTAAGTTAAATTTCACAGGCAACACCCTTGCACCACATGTGTTGAATCAAGAAATCACATAAATAGAATCTGTCAGAAAAATAGAAGTCGGCTACAAGATCTCAAGAAACAAGCGCATCATACCACAATCCAGATACATTCCAAAAGAAATTTGAAAAAAAAGTAATTGAAATCTATCAGTCTGGAAAAGGTTGTTAAGCCATTCCCAAGATTCTGGCACACCAGCGAACCATTCTCAGAGACGTCATCCACAAATGGGTAAAACTGGGAAGAGTGGCAAACATTCCCAGGAGTGGTCGACCAGCTAAAACTACTCCAAGAGGTTGCAAAAGAACTTAGAACAAGAACTCTAGACCTCGCTGAGCTCAGTTCAGGTCAGTCTTCACGACTCTACCATAAGAACGACACTGGCCAAAAATGGCATCCATGGGAGAGTTCCCAGGTGAAAACCACTGTTATCCAAAAAGAACACGAAGGCTGGTCTCACATTTGCCAAAAGACATCTTGATAATCCTCAAGACTTTTGGAAAAACAGTCTGTGGACTGATGAGTCAAAAACTGAGCTTTTTGGAAGATGTGCGGCCTGTTACGTCTCAGGTAAAAATGGCACAGCATTTGATGTAAAGAACATATGCCAACAGTGAAGCATGGTGGTGGCAGTGTGATGGTCTGTGGCTGCTTTGCTCCCTCAGGACCAGGACAACTTACTATGATTGATGGAACGATTAATTCTGCTGTATACCAGAAGATCCTGAAGGAGAACATCCGACAATCAGTTGGTGCGCTCAAACTGAAGCGCTCTTGGATCATGCAGCAGGACAATGATCCAAAGCACACCAGAAAGTCCACGTCTGAATGGCTTAAAAAAACAACAACAAAAACTAAGGTTTTAGAGTGGCTAAGTGAAGTCCAGATTTGAATCCAATTGTCATGCTGTAACGTTACCTTAAATGGGCACTTCATGTTAGAAAACCCTCCAGTATGGCGGAGTTGAAGCAAACCTGCGAAGAAGAGTGGGCCAACATTCCTCCACAGTGATGTGAAAGACTCATCACCAATTTTCGTAAACGCTTCATTTCAATTGTTGCTGCCAAGGGTGGCACAACCCATAATTAGATTCAGGGGGCAATACTTTTTCACATAGGGCCAGGTAGCTTTGGATTTTTTTGTGTGTCTAAATTAATTAATTTGGCATTTAAAAACTGCATTTTGTATTTCCTTGGGTCGTCGCCATGTGATCTTAAAATTGGTTTGATGAACAGAAATCTTTGTGCGTGATAAATATGCCAAGAACACAGAAATCAGGAAGGGGGCAAATACTTTTTCACGGCCCTGTAACTCAAAATTAAAAGTGATCATCTGTGATACTAACGTTATGTAGACCCTCTTTCATTGTCACATGTGTGTATCTAAATACATCTTGCAATGCATTGCAAGTAGAGAACAGTTTGCTATCACTGAATGTGCTGATGTTTGATGACCTGACAGTCAGGATGACAGGAAGTGCTGATAATACATATTCAATTGTCTGCTTGTGTTCCTTGCATTCTTGAGTCTAAGTTGTTTCCAGCTCCTCCAGTCGTCAGATCTTTAGATCTGACGTCAAGGCACAATGTTGTGTTTAGACTCCACGCTCCTTCTGCTGTTAACCCCTGAGGCTTCTGGGATATGTCTGTCGCCGTCCCTGCCCTTTAAAGGTTGCGTTCATTGTAAGAAAGCGGGGGTGTGGGGGGAATAGAAACACAGGTTCACATTCTTTTCTTAACACTGTTATGGTGTGGGATTATCGGCAAAAGAGCCCATTCAAACATGAAATAGTTTCTTCTCTTTTATGGAGATCAATGCTGCTCTTTGTTTGGGCATCAGTTATGGTTGTTTTTTTTTGTTTTTTTTTTTTTTTCCTTGTACTGACAAATGATTTATTGTGATTTCTCACCAGGACAGAGAGCTACGTCCAGAGGAAATGGATGGTAAGTTGATTTTCCCTCAACAATGAGTCACCAAGAACTTAATGCCCAAGGAGTGAAACAAAAGCATTGGACACGATGAACACAGTTTTGTAGTCACTTTTGCACATTTGTCTTTGCTGAACAGAGTTGCGGGATGCATTTAAAGAGTTTGACAAGGACAAGGATGGTTTTATCAGCTGTAAAGACCTTGGAAACTGCATGAGAACTATGGGATACATGCCTACTGAAATGGAGCTGATCGAATTGAGCCAGCAGATAAATATGAACTGTAAGAACTACCTGGTTTTGTATGATATTAGTTATTTGTTGCTGTGAAATCATAGCTTTATTGATTTTATGTTGTTGTTTTTCTTTAGTGGGTGGTCATGTTGATTTTGAAGATTTTGTCCAATTGATGGGTCCAAAACTCCTCGCCGAAACTGCAGACATGATAGGAATAAAGGAATTAAAAGATGCCTTTAGAGAAGTAAGAATGTCTCTTTTCTCAATTAGTTTGTCGAATTGTCTGCTCAAAAATGTGCTCCCCTGCATTTTCTGCTTTGCTAGTTTGACACAAATGGAGACGGTGCAATAAGTACATCTGAGCTGCGAGATGCAATGCGTAAGCTTCTGGGCCATCAGGTACGATTTGGAAGACATCTACAGTAACACGGAGTCTTCTTTCAGAGATGTCCACCACACAATTTTGCTCCACTAACTGCTGCAACCTATTTTCCAGGTGGGTCTGAATGAAGTGGAGGATATTCTGCGGGAGGTTGATTTGAATGGGGATGGGCTCGTCGACTTTGAAGGTAAAAACACTTGGTTGAAATGTCCATAATCAATGATGCTAACTGATGTACTTGCAGCTGACACCATGAGTCTTCTACTCTCTTCTCCATGCAGAATTTGTACGAATGATGTCACGTTGAGATCATAGAATGAACACTCTTGGATGAGAAGCCTCACCCCGCGCCATACTTGATCGAGTAGAGAAGAGGAGACGTTTAGTTTTCTGAGCCATTCAAATTTTGACTGACACTGGAATTTCAACCCCTTGAATGTTCTGGAGTGAAGAGTCACCTCAAACTTTCAATCAACAAGTGTTCTTCCTGAAATGTCTCCAGTCCAACTGAGGCAGAACTAGCTGTAGCTTAGCTAACGATTGTACATTTGTTTTTGCACTTTAACTCTCACTTAATCATGTCTTGTGTGCACAGATGTT
Organism: Hippocampus guttulatus; assembly: GCF_054856545.1. NCBI lineage: Eukaryota > Metazoa > Chordata > Actinopteri > Syngnathiformes > Syngnathidae > Hippocampus > Hippocampus guttulatus. The sequence goes on along the minus strand of NC_141265.1, from coordinate 8,107,838 downwards.
GTTGGTGTTATGTCTCATCTTCTACATGGGGACATTATTAGAAAATACTTACAAAATATTGCCTTCTGTTATAGGTTAGATGAAGGCAAGGTATGAGAATAATTCCTTGTAGATATGACTTTAAAGACTGAGTGGGTTGTTTAATGTTATCACACCTGATGTGTAGACCATTTATTGGATGAAAAATGTATATTTGAGAAGTCCTTTCTGTGACATCGGTGCCCCACTTGGGAGCCCCTGTAGCAATACCACAAAGTACATCTGTATCAAACCTGTGTGCGACCAGCTGGTCATTTGTCACTGTGCCAGTCTAGTGCTATAGCATCACTCAGACAGACAGCCACACGAAATGTACAAAATAACGAACAGTGAGCTACTTAGCATGAATGTTATTCCTGTAATCAGACCACAAAGCAGTTGCTACAAAGTACCTCTTGGATCTTGAGTTCCTGTTAAAGCTGAAATCTAGACAACCAAAGTTCACGCCATCTCCATCCTGGTGTGGGTTTCAGCATGTGCTACAGTGAGTTTAGAACATTTTCACATTTTCACAATGATTCCATTGCTCACAGGCTCAAATTTCCTGAGTTGTCAACCTAGCTTTGGTAACACACAATGTTGGAATGACGTGTGAGCAGTAGTGAATGTCAGTGTCAATATGATTGTAATTGTGAAAAGTCTCTCAAATCTGTGTTGTTGAAGCAAATTCTATGCATGCCAAAGAGAGAATTGTGTGCCGTACGCACATTTGGATTTTGGGCTCGTACAAAGTAGAATAAATGCTGTATAAACATTTTGCCAAGTGGATGGTACAAAATAAATGTCATTGTATTCAAGCCCTTTTTTACAGGTGGATTTGTGATTGTGTGATACAATAATACTGCTTCCTTCACCTTGAATCATAAATGCAGTAATGTGTGCCGTTTTTCTATTTGAAAACGGAGTCACCTCTGTAGCTTGCCACTGATCTTTGGCAAGAACAGTTCAGACCTACGCCAAACATCATACCAGCATCTGAGACCTATTTTTCCCCCTTTCCTCTAAATTGTCTGTGTGTGCCTTGCAATTAGTTGGCAACCAGTTCAGGGTGCCCTACTGCCCAAAGACCATTGCGACCCTTGTGAGGATGAGCTGCTCGGAAAATGGATGAATGGATGGACGGATGGGTCCAGTAGATGCTGTGGACTTGGATGAAGTTTACTCATCAAAATATGGATGAAAACATACATTTTCAAATAATCTGCCCAAATTTGCTAGATTTCTAAGCATAGACAATCTAAACCAAACTTTAATATTACAGCCTGAGGTCCTACAAAATTTGATTTCCATTTTGTCGTCATAAAAATCATAAACAAATGGTATTATTGTAGAAAATTATGTCATGAATGGCCACCCCCTTGCCCATTGAATTGTTTATCGTATATTTTGTGTCATTTCACAGAAAGGATAAGCTAACTCAAATGTCTTCCATAGACTAAAAACATTTGCGTTTTGGGCAGATGTCACTTGGAGAAAAGTGTATACAGAAAGAGTAAGAAATGTTTACCCAAAGTATTAACCTTGTGAAAACAATTTCACTGTGTTTGCTCGCTATATAAATGTCATCTGTTGTTACGTTACCCTGTGTTTGTTTCATTATAAGGTTTTACCACATATGCTGACCAACGGTGTGTTTAATAAAACCCCACGGTGAGGAATCTGTCATCTATGGAACTGATTAAATGTCACCATGGTAACCTGTTTGGTCGCTCCACTTTGCCCGACCCTCTCGTGTTGCGAGCTGCGTTGGACCCTTCTGATTGGACAAAAGCTCAACCATACACGGAACGAATGTACGAACCGGAAAATGGGGGCGTGGCGAAACGGCAAGGCCACGCGTTTAATATTACGTGATGATTTAAGTTACTATTTTCAAGGTTTTTCTCACTTAAAAACGATTTTCTGAAACACAAATATGGGTGACTTCAAAAGCATATATGCATAGCACATTTAGAAAACATGCCTCGGGTTTCATGTTCGATCGTAGCCGTGAAGGGCGTCGTTGAGCCAGCCTGTGAAATGCAATTGGTCAAAATATATGTCACTCACCTGCCGGTTACGTTGCACTGCCGCTAGCAGCCAGTGTAGATACACACACTTTGAATGAAAGTCGTCAAGTGTTCCAGACTGAGACCTCCACCATCTGTCAATATATGAACGCTTTCAACACTGAAATTATCCGTCAGTGTATGTATCCAGTGAGACTATATCACTAGTGCTTGGCATTCACTTTGATCACATTTCCGCGTTTCCGAGGAAAAGGTAAGACACATGGTAGCCCCTTCTGTAGTAGACCACGTATTTCTGGTTAGACAGGTACGATAGCTATCATAACTGGCGACTATTAATCTTAGTTGCTATTCCGATAAGATTACTGGCATGTTTAATAATGATATGAACGTATTTATCGACGTCTTTAATAATTGTTAATGTTTTTGCAGTCGTGTGTTCTTTCTTGCTACTGCTAGCATCCTGGCTAGCCAACTCCGATCATATTGCATGCATGTCATCACGTCAGGCTTGCTAGCTCACTTTGAAAACCTGCTAATCTCGGACGTTATGGACTGAAACTGTGGCCCCTTTGACAGTGCCTGTCCCGTATTGAAGACCGGGAGTGTGTGCGGCGATGCAGCGGCTCACGGCGCAGCTCTTCGCCGGGCTGGTTGCAACGGTGCTGTCCGTGCTGTTTGTGCAATGTTGGGCGGACGGCGGCGGCGGCGGCCCCCCCAGCTTGACCGAAAGGGTGATCTGGGCTGTCAATGCAGGAGGGGAATCGCACGTAGACGTGCACGGTATTCACTTCAAAAAGGACCCTTTGGAAGGCAAACTCGGTAAAGGTGAGTCATCTGCAATAACGTATCAGCATGACCCCACATGCACAGTATTATGGTAATCAAACTAGTGCAAATAAAGCAATAAAACAAAAGCTACAAATTGTTAAAACGTAACAATAATAGAGTGTAGCGAATACACCGTGGCGTGTATTTTGCCGTATTGGAAGCGAAAAAACACAGATGGTACCTTGGTGTTTACCACATTCATTATTTGAGCCACCACATTCAGTAATTGAGCCAAGCAGTCGTATTTTACAATATGAAAATCTCATGGCACACCACTAAACAAAGATGTTACAAAAAGCGGATATACATAGGTAACTTGTGTACTTTTTGGCATCTAGTTGAAGAGCATTTGATTGTTATGCCTTCCAACAGGTCGCTGGCACACAGGCACAGAAGAACAAAACTGCTTTACTTTACATTAAATTACATGAACCCTACATATGATTTTGAACTATTGCATTACTACCACCACACTTCACTGATGAGGTGTTAGTCAGGTACATAGATATTCTCATTTTATGGCTCTAAATACCAGCACAATGGAATTGAAATGAAACTATTTTATTTTAACTCCAGACATTCAGCTTTAATTTGTCTGTATTTCGGCTTCATTTAAGAGCCACTCGCCACATATTTTGCAGAGCAGGATTGGTGCTTTGAATGGGAATCACTTGTTGCGATAAATCCATCTTCCCAGTAGGTGTCCTGGTATTATCTGTGAAATGCATCTTTTTCTTCTTGGGCACAAGCTACTGTGTTGAATCTTCACTGGGCCGTTTCCCCTTGCAAAGAAACTTTTCAAATATGTCTTTTTTTTTTCTACAAATGTTGTTAGCTTGTGAATTTAATATTAGCGTTACGTAACCGAGACAATAAGCATCTTGACATGCGTTATGAGTCAGTCAGATGGATGTAACGGAGAGAATCCAGTCACTCTTCTAAATGAAATATTTTTTTCACCCTCTGCTAATAAATAAAACTAGAATTACTATCATTTCATTGGATTTAACGAACCAAACATACTCAAATGTATCTAATCTTACTATTTTCACTTGTTGTTTAAATAACATGCAGACTTTTAATATAGGCAGCAATTAGGCCACATGGTTTCTGCAGACCGAAGGAAGTGGCAGAATTCTACAACACTACAGACATTTTGAGCATTCGGGAGTGTTAGTATAGTTGTTCTCAAGCCATTTTCAACCCTGAAAATTGGTTAATCTTGAGTACAAATAACGAATGAAATTGGATCAGGCCAAAAAGCATTGATTTCAGAGAAAACATTAAATTAACTATTGTTTGACATGCAGGGTTTCCGCCCGACAGTAATTGAGCAGCGAGCCGTTACCAGCTTATCAGTTGTTAACTTCCGTGTAGCTAACTGCATGTAGCAATCCAGACCTTTTGTCTGCGTCACCTTAAGGAGTTTACTACTCTGCCCTGCACCAACCTCACACGCCAGTCAGACCGCTACTTGAATCTTCCACCACGTTGCTGCTTGCTACGAAGCCTGGCAGGTATACAAGCCTGTGGCCATACTGCTCCGCAAACATAGGAAACATTGTAACTTTCCATATGGTAAGCGTCCTTGGTTCCCATGAAAGGCATCATCAACAGTAAATCTAGGGTAATATTATCAATTTGTTGTGAATCTAGTGTCATGGTGGCTTAGAGTGACGCACATGTACAAGCTGTTGCCCAATGTAAGAGAAGGAACATCCACATGGTGTAGCTTCTGCAAATAGCTACAGAATAATGAGGAATCAGCAATACAGTACATGAACCCCTGCATCCCCCCTCCCTCTCCGGTGTCTGTCAAGTATGCAAAAAAGCGGGTGCTGATCAAATTGTCCCAGCTAGCAGAACATTTTTGTGCTTCAGCACTGGTCACAACAATAAAGGGTGCAAACTCTGTTCTAGCTTGTCATTTGAGACAGAAGGGTTTAAAGCAAGTCCAGAAAGGTCAGGGCGAGCACACACGTAGTATGGCACTTCTATAGATTCAAAACTGTCAACGTGCTCCATCGACTGCAGCAATGTATTAACGTTTCTGAGTGCAAATACGGTTTTATTTTTCTTCGTAGCCTCTGACTATGGGATGCGTTTGCCGATCCTTCGCTCCAGTCCGGAAGATCAAGTTCTGTACCAGACAGAGCGCTACAATGAAGACACTTTTGGATATGACATCCCAATACGTGAGGAAGGCGACTATATACTCGTAATGAAGTATGCAGAAGTTTACTTTGCCCAGTCACAGCAAAAGGTAATCATGAAGGCATCCCGCAGGTCAATAAATAATGATAATATTGTAATATATTTAGCAGTGTTGTATTTTGGGACTATATAGGGGTTTGTTTTTTTGTCTTCACCTGCCATTTTCTGTTCACTGAAAATGACATCACAGTGCCAAACGGCTCAATTCACCTGTTTCCTGGGTTTGGTCATGTGACATTTGCAAGCAAAGTCATGAGGCTCTGTGATGTCATCTTCAGTCGTCAGCACAAGGCAAAATGGGTTCGATTCGGCAATAGGTGGGATTTCCGTCATACAGTAGCTCTAAATTACAACCAGGGTTCTAAATAAACTTTTTTGATCACCAGTCAATGTGGCTGATCAATCTCTAAAGTGAGCAGTCAATAAGAATGTCCAACAGCCATTTTTTAAAAATCTTAAGCTGTGCTCTTTTTAACCTACATCCATCACACTATCCTTTCGTTTCACCCACTGGTTACATTCTCGACTCTAGCATGAAATACACGTCATTACGTTCCATTAAGTGATCACTGACAGGTGTACAAATGACCGAGAACAAAACATAGCGTCGGGTTGGGCATTCTTTGAATTTGAACAATTCCGATTGCGGTTTCTGGTACAGTACCAAACAATTCTGAATACTGTATTGATTCATTTCGGGCGTCCATGCTACACCCATTAATTTTTAGCAGCTTGGAGCACAGACTAAAATAACATTTGACACGTCTTCTAACCTTCCACGCTTAGTGACAAGGCACGACAACAGAAGACCGTTGTTCTCATCTCTCATTTCCTTGTTTTCATCCAATCAGTCATCATTTGAAAGGCCCACCGGCAAATCATGAGAAATCATTTTGATGTATTACTGTATCCGGTAGCTGCCACACTATACGCAATACAGTACATAAAAATAAATATACTTTAGCTTCCAAAATCTTCTACACTGATGAATTGGTTCAGTGTTAAATGAAAGATGTCAAAACAACCCTTGCCACCTTCGATTTTTTTTCCCCCCCCACATGTGGGCCTACTGGTTGAAATAGAGATGCTCAACCAGTGGTTCTTAACCTTGTTGGAGGTACTGAACCCAACGAGTTCAAATGCACATTCTTCGAACCCTTCATTAGTGAAAAATAAAACAGTTTTTTTACAAATTCAAGACATAAAAAAAACACATTTATTAAAAACTGAAAAAAAAATACAATTTCTAGACACAAGTATACGTTTTTTTTAATTGTGCAGAAAATGGACCGTGCATGACGTACTATCACGACAGTCACACGACTACTGAGTGAAGCAAATTTCCCGCAGCACTGATTGGACAAGCAATGTAATGTGATCATCTGCAGCGGGCGTATCATAGCTAATTGACATGTTGAGTCGGGTGTGTCTTAACCTCAGAGGCTCCTCCGAACCCCTGAGACCCGACTCACCGAACCCTTGGCGTTCGATTGAACCCAGGTTAAGAACCACTGTGCTAAACAGATATTTTTGGGGTGACCTCGTCTGAACTTATCTACAAATTAATTTGCTACATTTTTACTTTTGAAATTCTCATAGGCTTATTTTTAAACAGTTAATATCAAATTCTGTGTATATATATATATATATATATTCTTTTTTTTTTTCTTTCACTCAGGTTTTATTTTTGAAAACCTCATGGAAATAACTTCACACATGATTGTAAATGAGTATCCATATGGGGTGAACATGCTGTGTCGAGAATAAAAGCAAAGAAATTTGGCAACCCAGTTCAGATTAGCAGCCGGTAAAGTGTGTGACACACTCTCGCTTGGTTGAGAAAAGACTCTCTCATCAGCCACACAGCATGATTAAAAGTTGTTCTACAGTATTTTTGGAAAACGAGAAAAAAACATGGTGGTAGTTTTTTATTTGTTAGTTTTTTCCTTTCGTTTACTTGATCAGCCATCTGGTTGAAGGTTTTGTTACTACAGCAATAAAAAAAAACGTTTGGGTGATTATTTTGGTTCATTAAAATCTGTATTGTGAAAGTTTTTAAAGTTCAAACTTAAAAACAATGAAAATATCTCCCGAACTTGACATGCTAGAAAAAATGACATGTTTTTAATTAGCATCAAAATACCTTTTTGTGGTACAGTAAGCCCTCTCCGATTAAAAGTTGTTGACCATTGCCATGAATTGTTTCATGTTCAATCAATGTAAAATATGTCCCAAGTCACACATCGTGGTTTAACAGGTATTTGATGTTCGGCTAAACGGCCACGTGGTGGTGAAGGACCTGGATATCTTTGATCGAGTGGGTCACAGTACAGCGCACGATGAAATAGTGGCCTTCTCCATACGACGTGGCAAGCTGAGTGTGCAAGGAGAGGTGTCCACATTTAACGGGAAGCTCATGGTGGAGTTTGTAAAGGTGAGTTCAATGTGACCAGAAACACTTGACAAAGCAGTTTATATAGTGGTACTGTGATTTATAACTTCAGTTTATTTAATTTTTCCAATTGAAGTAAGTTAAAATGCCAGTAATCTGTTCCAGCTGCAGTTTTTTTTTTTGGTAAAGAAAATAACGCTGTTGTATAAAAACCTAATTAAAGTGAATTTAAATCGATTGGTTTCATAAAGTGTAATTACTGAATGTGTGTAATTCATCCTTTTAAAGAGTGTGATTGATTTCATCAATTTGTGTGTTTGTGCCCACATGTGAGGGCATTACATAATTAAAAAAATTTCCCGGCTTGACTTGAACAGCACTGTATCGAAAGGATTGTTCATCACGCAAAGTGAAAAAAATCAAATAAAAAGACCAGGCCATAATTTAAAAACCCTGAAGGTGGGGTATTCATAAGTCAAGGTACCACTATATTATAACAACAACATGATAATGGAACTTTATTTCTTTGCCAAGTGTTACATAATTCAGTTTGTCGGGGGGGGGGATAAACTTTAAACCCAATAAGTGAGCTTTTAGATGAGAAGACTGTGATGTAGGCTGTTTTAGGTCACTTGGAAGAGTTCCATAATCTTGGAACTTGAAGTACGCAAGGCTCCGTTGCCATAAAAGAGCTGACAGGGTTTAGAGGCTGTGTGTCAAGGACCAAGGAAAATGGTTTGCCTTTGGTGATTGTCTGAGTTCACATCGCGCAGTTCTCTTTTTTTCTTGCTGCGACAGTGAGGATGAAGAATTATCACACTTTAAGTTTTGAACTTTTGCTGCATTTTGGCATGAATATTACACCGGCACAACTTTAAGAGTGAGTTTGCTCTTTATCTGCCGGACTTGCAATCAGAGTAAAGATGTCTTGTGCGCCATATGCATACTTGGCTAATTTTAGCGCTGAGGAGACAGCCTTTAAGTTTGAGAACAAGTGACAAATGGTGTCCAGCTTGCCCGAGGCTTCGATTTCAAAAGGATTTATGGTGGGCCAACCAATGAAGGACTTTGTATCTGTCGATCACAGGACGGCAGCGTGACAAAAAGCTTTTGGTCTTCCCATGTGCCGATAACTGGAGGACTTCTTGGAAATTTGCATATTACTTTCATCGAATTTGGTTCCACTGTACAAGTGGGTCAACCTTTCATCTGTAACATTAGTCAAGGTTTTGCGCTCTGAAGTCCTGATCGTTTTGTCCTTCATCCACACAGATGTCATATTTGTGGAGCTATGTGTCATTTGAAAAAAACCTAGAAAAGTGATTTCTCAAGCAAAATATACGTTGCCTCTTGTGTGATGACTTTGTTGGATCTGTTCTGTATTTCAGGGCTATTATGATAACCCAAAGGTCTGCGCCCTCTATGTAATGAAGGGAACACCAGAAGGTAGGGGTTTTTTTTTCAGATTCTTATTGTAGATGATTCATTTGCTGTTTAATGTACACGTTTGAACAAAATTGTTGGAACCCCAGTGGTCACAGAAAAAGAACTTTAATCTGACAAAAGTAAGACTACATTTAAATGTCATGAGAATTAGCCAATGAAAATCAGATATTGCTTTTGAATTAAAGTACAACAGAATATTGGGGGGGGGGGGGGGGGTCATGAAACGGCCCTGGACAAAAACGACGGTGATGTGCCTTGCCAAAAAGCTCCGATTTGGTCCTGTCTTCCCAGAGGAGATTCTCACAGAGGCTTTGTCGCTTGTCAACATGCAGTTTGTCAAAATCCAGTCTCTCTCTATCTTCCTTGGTTGTCTCTTATGAAGTCCACTTTCACTCAAATGACAGCAGATGGTGCAATCGTACACATTAGTATCAGATCCTTGACCTTGGAGTTCACCTTTAATTTCATTGGAGGTTTCTTCTGGGTTTTGTTACCATTCGTATTATCCTTCTTTTTAATTTGTCATCAGTTTTCTTCTGTAGCCACATCTATAAAGGTTGGCGACAGCCCCGTGGATTTATTTCAAAGTTCTAAATATGGGCAACTGCAGGAACGTCAAGCTGCTTGGAGAAGGTCTCATAGCCTCTGCCTTTAGCATTCTTGTCTATGTTTGTAATCTCCTGAATCAACGCTTTCACTCGCTTCACCTGGCCCATGTTTAGTGTGGTACACACCACATCACCAAACAGCACAGTGACTGCTTGTCAACCTTTAAAAAGTCCCCCTGATTCATGACAACTTTGAAGGGACCGACAATGCAATGTCTTGATTTTCATAGATGAATTTTCAATGGATGTTTTATGAAGTTCTTTCTTTGAACACTATCTGTTTTTCTTTCATTTAAAGTGTCACCGACAATTTTGTTCACGTGTACTTGTATTATATTCCCCCAAACGGGAAAACTAGTACTGAAACTTCCACAAAATGAATCTCATTTTTCTGTGACGCTCCTTTTCTTGTGAAAAGATGTACCAAAACTCCAGCCTCACCCTGGCTTGGAGAAGCACGAGGAAGAGGAGGAAGAAGAGGAAGATGGAGAGGGAGGGGACGATGGAGGCAAGAAGAAGCTCCCGCCGGATTCTAAGCCCAGGGTCCAGTCGGGACCCCGAACGCCGAACCCCTACGCTGCCGACAACAGCAGCCTAATGTTCCCCATCCTGGTGGCGTTTGGCGTCTTCATCCCCACTTTGTTCTGTCTCTGTCGGCTGTGAGATGACTGGACGGACACGACAAGTTAGGGGAGGGTGGGATGCGGGCGTTTCGAGGAGGTAAATCATACACATGACTCGGAGGAAATCTGGACCATGGAGGACAATAAGTGCAGGAGGAGGCAAGAGAGAAGGCGAGCAGGGTGAATGTTTGCCTTCCACCTTCTGCTCTCCACTTTGAACGACATGCTTCATCCATTTCCTATTCCAGATGAAGTCTTCAAAGGTCTGAGCTCAGCAAACACACGCTCACCGTTCTTCCCCGGGGGCCGCTGTACCAACTTTTCAGTATTTGGCACGCAGCATGGGGAAAGCCACACTTTGTCTGACACACTCTTCATCATCTGGCCATACGTGGTATTGGAAACAGGCTCCATACGGAATAAACCACAAGATGAACTATGTGGAAATATAGCCATCGTTTTGGCTACTTGCCTTTCTGTGTCGAATTAGTCCATTGTATGTGTGGCGTAATCTCACATGATATGGAAAGCCCTGTGTGCATTCATATTCAATAGATTTAATATCCATCTTAAAGTCCATGTGCTTCTACACGCTTTGTTCTCACTAGGCAGCTTTGTTTATAAGGCAACTCAATGTACTTCACTCAAGCAGACACAGCCCAGACAAGCATTTACAAAAACAACAGTTAACGACATTCAGAACCAAACGAGAGAAAAACAAAAGTAGCTTACAGAAAATGCTGAAAGTACATTGACAACATTTAAATACATGAACAAAAAAGTTTCGGCATTTTAAAGTAAAGAAATGAGTGGGTTTCTAAAATAACAAAATAAATTTCAACAAAAAAATTTAAACATTGAAAGGACCTTGCAAGCAGTTACACTTGGGACTGACCTCACTTATGTTGGGTATCTTGTAGACTGTAAATTTCCCCAGTGTGGGACAAATAAAGGATATCTTATTATCTTATTCCATTTGTGTGCAGCATAACAGGTACATGCTGCTTCACCCTGTTTACTTTGAACTCTGGGCTCCACTAATTGACCCAAGTGTGCAGATCTCAGAGCCTTACATCAATCCAGCCATTTATTTTCTAATCGCTTGGCAACCATTTCAGGGAGTACCCAGCATACTACGTGAAGACAGCTGGGATAGGCTCCTGCACACCCGAGACCCTCATGAGGCCAATCGTGGGGCCAGAGCCAGACAGCATGTCTTTAATGGATTCAGGACCTAAACCATTCAGTGATTTGTCGACCAGTAGCAGAACTTTAAAAACTAATCTACAGCTGATTGGGAGCCAGCTTAAAGGGAAGTCAACCCCAAAAAAGGTTTTTGCAATAATAGGTTCTATGCAGCACTGCTAGTCTAAACATGGCATTCTGATGAATCTTGCATTTGTGGAATATGAGTTAAGCAGTAAAATCCACCCGTTTTTGTCCATTTCAGGCGTCGGCCATTTTGCCACTAGCTGTCAACTGCAAATAACATCACAGTTGCTCAGGTAATGACCGATCACGCCTCGGCTTCAGAAAAAAGGTGAGCAGTGATTGGTCCTTATCTGAGCCTTGAGCAACTGTGATGTCATTTTCAATCAACAGATAGTGGCAAAATGACCTCCCCCTTTGTTGGCTAAAAAGCGGTGGATTTTGCTCTTAATCAGAATGCCGTGTTTCGACTGTTAGAGCCGCATCAAAAATATTACTGCAAGGAACATTATCTGGTTGACTTCCCCTTTAAAGCCTGTAGCACTGGATTAATATCTTCTCCTTTTTCTGGTCAGAACCCAAGCTATAGCTTTCTGAATAATTCTCTTTTGAGGGGGTACAGTCAGAAGACCGTTAAACTAATCGTCTACTGAAGATAAAAGCATAGTTAAGTCTCGCTTAGTCTGCTGAGAGGATGCAACCCTTCAGTCTGGATACCGGTATATGTTTCAGCTGGTAAAAAGGCTGTTTTGGTGATGTTATTTGATATGAGTGTTGAAAGTCAGGTCTGAGTCTTATCAGTGACCCAAGGTTTCAGACTTGGCCTTTGGTTTCAAAAGGCAGTGTTTTCGAAGAGAAATCCTCTTCTTTATTACCAAAAACAATGACATCTGTTTTGTTTTGGTTTAGCTGAAGGAAATGTTGTTTCAACCAGCTGTTAATTTGCTCTCGATGTTGAACTGCTGTCATTTGGGGACATTAATAAATATAGCTGTGTGTCATCTGTACAAACATGACAGCCAACATTGACGTTGTGAAGCATTTGACCGAAAGGTAACATTTACAGACTGAACAAAAGGGGTCAAAGGTCTGACCCTTGAGGGACGCCACATGTCATGTACATTCAGATTCACAACTTCCAGTGGTCACCAAGTAACTCCTTAAGGGGGTACCTGGACCATTTTAGGACTGTTCCATTTAAACCCTTTCAAGTTTCTAACCAGTTCAACAGTCTATTATGATATATTTTATCAAATGCTGCACCAATACAATTAGCACCGACACCTTCCCTCCGTCACTGTTCAATCTCATAACATTTAGTACTTTAATAAGAGCTGTTTGCGTTCTGCGATGAGGTCAGTAACCTGATTGTAATTAAGTCCGTCTGAGTTTAAGAAGTTGCAGAATTGATGAACTCACTTTCTTGACAACCTTGGTTAAGAAGGAAAGGTTTGAGATAGGTCTATAATTTGCTGCAAAGGACACCTTGGGTTTTGACTGGTCAGGCCAAAAGTGTCATCAGTAGTGGGGGGAAAAATGTTGCTATTGTAAGGCAGTCATTCGACCTGTGCGCTCGGTCATTCTCCTAGTGTGCTGAAGTGTGTAGTGTATGTACATGGACATTATGCTGGATATCAAGGTTATGGACTACAGTACATGTAAATGTTCAAACAACTTTGCATGAGCTGGAGACCTCACGAGTCTCCTCAGCAGCAGTCAGGTGATTAGGATGGCTCTGTTTCAAAATCCACACCTTGCAAAGACATCAATCTTTGCATTTCTCCGTTCTTGTCTTTTCCTTAGTTTGCCAGCTTTTGAGTTCACCAATGAGTGTCATTTGAAATTGTTGCACGTTTTGAACTAGGTAGTAGCTAAAAAAAAAAAATACTTTCATCATCAGACCTCACTTTATCTAAGTTTGTGGCAAAACCAGAGGGAGTCTGCATTCCCTTGCAATTATTTGTTCACTGTTGCGACTTGGTTTGTTAAACATGCAGTTTTGTTGTCTGATAACGGCACGGAGTTCCCACAAGTAGCCCGTGGCCGTCATTGCGCCCGTCTTCTATCCATGAAATGGCTCATGAGTGCTTTCCATTGACAAGAAGAAAGCACAACATCACTGGTGGTTCCAAACAAATGTTTACTCCATGTCCTTTTGAATTCCCAGCAGCCTTTTTAAAAAAAAAACCCTCTTGTCTTAAAAAAAACATCCGGCCTACTTTTATCTTTCCTTTTTTCATACCAATGAGAACTTTAAGGTTTAGTTCAGCAATTTGTGGTTGTTGACTAAACTTTTTTTTTTTAAATCTCTGCAACTACTTTGTTGCCCATGACCTCATTCCCAGAGTCCTCTTTGTGTTACATACAGTCTTGGCCCTTGCACAAGACCAAACAATTTTCTAAGAAATGTGTTCTCAACCCTCTCGTTAAAAATGCATTGCATTTTTTTTCCATGTTCAATTGATAAGTCTTAACATGTCAATGCCCCCTGCATCCAACCCAATTACAAATTTATGTGCTGTGGATCCTTCCTTGCTCCTCCTCATTTTTTTTCGTTGACTGATAGTAGAACACAGAATAATGTGGTGCCATTTTCTTTCCTTTGTTGCAAGATGTGAGCATCTTCTTCCCCTGTCCGAAAGGGTGCAAAAACATCATTCAAAATTGAACTCTGAACATTTGCTGATGACAGTGGTCACGTGTTTATATATGGTAGAAATCACACATTTTCGTTCAACGGTTCGCTCCTCGCTTCTCAGTTCGAACTGAGACGTTGGGGCTTTATTTGTTTGTTTTTGTTTTGGCTTTCTCTTTAAGAGACACGTGACGTTTCTTTAGGAGAGGAACAGCTGTTGGGACAAAGTATGAGACAACAACAAAATTGAACTGACAGACAAAAGAAATGGTTGTCATGAAAACCTATAAATGAGCTTCTCTGAAAATGTGTGGTTCTTCCATTTGATCATGTTGTAATTTAAATCTGAGTGGGGCTGATCTGGAGATATGTTGTTCTGCGTTTGGATTTAGTGTGTGAAATGTTGCCTCAGGATGTCTTTTTGCTTGGAATAGTTTTAACATTTGATTGGTGTGAACTTTTTGCACTGCCTTGTGTGTCATTGTCGTTGCCTTGAATTATCGAATACATTGTGCTTTACCATCATGAGCCTTTTTTTCCTCTTGTGCTGAGTTATCACTCCACGCAAACAGCTCTTGCTGGAGTGAAGGAAGCTTCATCGGTCAGCAGCATTTCATTTGTACTTGGTCCATTTGTTCCACGAGCAATTATGTGGAACGTGGGAGACTTCCGTCAAACATAAGCCCGGCACCGATTTTATTTTTAGACATTGGCCCCGGTATTGTTAGTTCATCGCGCTCATAAAAGCACCGGAGGGGAATGAAGATCCACTCTGTGTCTTTCCATATGAGAACCAAAGACTTGTCTTCACTCCATCCGCAATCTTCTTAAACACAGGGGTCCTAGCTTTCTGATTCTTTGCTTACCTTATGAAGCATCCAATAAATCAGGGAAGTCAACCCCAGCCATGTTGAAATCTTTTCACCCTCCTCAAATCACAATCTTTGAAATTGTTCTGTAATTAAGGGGGCATTGTTTGTCTGTTTATTTTGTGATATACTGTACCCCATTTCGCCGAATGCCCAGCCTGCCCCCGCCCCCCACTCCTCTGTTATTTACGAATCAACTGTACAGTACACGTGAGGTGAATTTGTTGAAACAGAGACAAATTTACAGAGCAAAACCTCAGCAAACGTCTCCACCGTCCAGACATCCCAAACGTCTGTCACCCACCTCGATGGCGAGTGCGTGAGATGGCCCGTGGATGATCCGACCGTATGCCATATACATGTTTTGGATTAACAAACTCTCCTGCAAGGCCTGAAGGCAGCAGCAGACAGACTGAGAAATGTGCTCAAGTCTCTCGACACTTGGTCACATGTGATCCATGCAAAGTGACAAAATGCTGATAAATGCTGTCTCTTTTTAATAAATGTGCTATTTTATCAGACTAGTCGCTTCTGTTTTTCCACCCTGTCATCAAGTTAAAAGTGAAATCCGGGTGCGTTGATAATCCTGGTTCTGACATTTTTTTCCCCTTGTTTTAAATTCCATAAATCCCCCCTCATCTGTTTTTAAAGAAGTTTCCCAAGGACCTGGTCACTACTAAGTTCCACATGCTTTTGTTTGTCCAGGTGTCTTCTCCTGCCCCAACAACTGAAAATGTCTCTTTACTGCGCACGCTAGAAAAGGTGACGGCAGACTGAACAAGCAGCTGCACAAAGACCAATGAAGCCCCAATAAAGTGGGCCAGCGCTTTCATGACTTTGCTTATGATATCAGCTCTTCTGTGTATTAAAAAAAAAAAAAGCACAGAATGAAAATGCTCATGGGTATATATATTTATATAATTTCTACAAACCATAACATTTATAAATTAATATATTTGAGTAAGAAGTGCATCATTTCAGATTAGTCTTAATTTGATGAGTTCAAAAGTGAAAGGCTCGGTCGACTTGAGTCCAGTGTCTGTTCAGTTTGACTTCATCGGTAGTAGAGGGTTATGAAAGGCGTGTGGAGGAGGCCAACCCCGCTGCTTTCGCAGAGCACGTCAACTCCGTCCCGACTGCAGCCTAAGGCCAAGCCCAGCTCCCCCCACACGTCTCCGCCATTGTCCTGGAGATCCACTGAAGGCAGTTTTTTAAGCGAGGGAGAAAGCATGACTTTCCGCATGTTCACCAGGTGGCGACCTCTTCCGAGACCACCCGCCGCCTCTTGAAGACTCTGGAAAAGGAACAGCAGATCCACGCGCAACTCCACGGTGTTACCGTGGGCTTTTGAAATAAATCTGGAAATGGAAACAACATAGAGACATTTAGGAATTACAACGCCGCCGTTGTTACAAGTCCCTCAAACACACCCTTCCAAAGAAGAGAGCTTATGTTTAGAGGTGACATATTACCTTGTCGGAAGGTTGCTCTTTGCCAAGGACAGAAGTGCAGGATGTATGTCCACCTGTTGCGGATTTGCAAACTGAAGGTGAAGCTCGGCTCTCTTTATGATCAATGATAAGACCTCCCTGGTGATGAGGAACTCGACATCCGAACCTGAGGACGAGCAAATTCTCATTGATTTCATGGACCGCTCAAATCTTTGCAACATTACTCTCGAGTCAGTGGAGCAGAACAGCCTCCTGGAGGTGATGTTTTCGCTCCTAATGCCTTGTTAATCTGTCAGCAGGATATCTCACCAATGTCGCGGAGAGAACATTAAGCCTGCGACGGGACATTTGTATGCAGATGTCATTGTGCACAACTGAATTAATCAAGCCATGAACGTGCCTTTGCAAGAATGTCTTAAGAAAGCAGCTTGGCAAAATGCAAAAGGGAAGCTTGCAAGGACATCTGTCATTCTGCTTGGGTTACATATCCCTCATATTTGCTTTAGTCTTTTCATGTTTATTTGATCATTTCGCTAACATTATCTTGCAAGCCGTTTTGCTCATTTTACATGGTTGTTTCACAATGGGAAAGTATTGGTTCATGGCGACATTGCTTTCTGAGGAGACAAAAGTGGATTACTCGGGTAAAAAGAAATCCTGGTTCTGCACCATCATGTAAATACTGCTACATGTGCAGTGGGCAAAGTATGGCCTGGGGACCACAAGCGGCCCACCGGTTCA
Source organism: Hippocampus guttulatus (assembly GCF_054856545.1). Taxonomy (NCBI): domain Eukaryota; kingdom Metazoa; phylum Chordata; class Actinopteri; order Syngnathiformes; family Syngnathidae; genus Hippocampus; species Hippocampus guttulatus. The sequence continues at coordinate 8,090,771 of NC_141265.1, read as the reverse complement.
TTTGCATTAGTAACTTTTTTTTTTTTACATTACGTAAGCCTTTTCTTCCCCTAGAAATCATAGATTAAAAATGTATTGATCTGATTCAGTATTTGAATTATTACTGTGATGTCAAATTCATTTTTGTCACAAGCCACATCATAGTTATGGGTTTCCTCGGTAGGGTCCTGATGTTTATGAAAACGTCAACTTCACCACATTATTTCATATACAAAATTGCCCTGGCAATTGATTATTATTGTTAACAATTGATTAAATTTGAGATCGGGAATCATGGCACACAATTACCTAGTATAAATCTATTGTTTACTTATGTGAAGAAGGGATTGATGGAAAAGAGGGGCCTTGAATTTTACATATTGTAAATATAGGTCAAATAAACAATTGTTGCTTGCATGTGTGATTACATTTTAATCTAGTTTACTAAAGGCGATGAAAATGCTTCCTCGATCCCGTTTTACCTCGTCTTAAACGGCCCTGGAGCCCTTTGACGCTCCTGCAGTTGAGTCCCTCCTGACAACACCGATAGACCCGCCGCACGAGGCTGAAGAGGGGCTTCTCTGGGAACACCAACCCCCCGGAAGGTCCAGAGGCAGACAGAGGCCTGACACCGAGGCGCACCACGGTCGAATTATCCCGGCTATTACGATTGGAGCTTTCCTGCCAGGCCGCCGTGAGCTCCGCGCAGCGCTCGCGGTGTGCCTCCGCGGCCCCTCGCCTCCAGCGCCATAGGAGGTCCGTGCGTAAAGACGGTCTCGGGGACCCAGTCGACCTCCCCGGTGACCGTGCGACGAATCCATGCGCGTCCAGTGCGCGGCCTCGTACTCCCATATCGCTGGTAATCACGGAGATAAGAAGTAAAGCAATCCAATGGTGGGTGTGCGCGGAGGCCATGGTGGTCCTTCTTTTTCCGAACTGCAGCTTCTCTCCTCCGCCGGGTTGGACGCCTCGCCTGCTTTATATCCCAACTCACAATGGCAACAACTTTCCACTTAGAATTTGAATCCTGGCCGTCGTCCCGATCCCTGCCCCTCTTTTTGTTCGTGCCCACTTGACCCCCTGCCGCTTTCTTTTAATGCGCTCGCATAATGAGGCGCCCCGACGAGCGCCGACTCGGTCCATTCATATTCAGCCACTTAGCTAATGACTCCAATTACTTACACTCCATATTTGCACCATCGCTATGTTTGCGAGGCGCACAAATTACCGACAGATCGCGAATGATGTTTTCTAAGAATGCGTTTGCGCTTTTTAAACGACGTCGTCTTTCGCCAAGCTTTTGGAACGTTTGAAATCAAGGCGTTAAAGCGGAGGTCGGTATGGGCATAGAAATCGCTCAGATCATTCACATGCGCCTCTTCTCTCAGCTTCCACTAATTATGGACAGCTCACCAATAGGCTATATGGATTAATTTGTATCAAGCCAACGTTTGAAACAAATACAACACAATAATCGGTCAACAGTGGCTAGTAACAAAACCACACACATTCTTGTTTCAACTAGAATTTTTTCTTTTAGCCGAAAAAAACGACCATGTATAGTAAGGCGTTTAGATGAAAAAAACGACCATGTATAGAAAAGCGTTTTAAGCTGAAAAAAAGACCATGTATAGTAAGGCGTTCTTAGCCGAAAATAACGACCATTTATAGTAAGGCGTTTTTACACAAAAAAAAACCGACCATGTATAGTAAGGCGTTTTTACACAAAAAAAACGACCATGTATATAGTAAGGCTTTTTTACACAAAAAAACGACCATGTATAGTAAGGCGTTTTTACACAAAAAAAACACCATAGTAAGGCGTTTTTAGATGAAAAAAAACACCATGTATAGTAAGGCGTTTTTAGCTGAATAAACCGACCATGTATAGTAAGGCGTTTTTTAGTCGAAAAAAACGACCATGTATAGTAAGGCGTTTCGATGAAAAAAACGCCCATGTATCGTAAGGCGTTTTTAGCCGAAAAAAACCCAACCATGTATAGTAAGGCGTTTAGATGAACAAAACGCCCATGTATAGTAAGGCGTTTTTTAGCTGAAAAAAAGACCACGTATAGTAAGGCGTTTTTAGCCGAAAATAACGACCATGTATTATAGTAAGGCGTTTTTTCACAAAAAAACGACCATGTATAGTAAGGCGTTTTTACACAAAAAAAAATGACCATGTATAGTAAGGCGTTTTTAGGTGAAAAAAACCACCATGTATAGTAAGGCTTTTTAGCTGAAAAAAACGACCATGTATAGTAAGGCGTTTCGATGAAAAAAACGCCCATGTATAGTAAGGCGTTTTTAGCCGAAAAAAAAATGACCATGTATAGTAAGGCGTTTAGATGAAAAAAACGCCCATGTATAGTAAGGCGTTTTTAGCCGAAAAAAACGCCCATGTATAGTAAGGCGTTTTTAGCCGAAAAAAAACGACCATGTATAGTAAGGCGTTTAGATGAAAAAAAACGCCCATGTATAGGCGTTTTTAGCCGAAAATAACGACCATGTATAGTAAGGCGTTTTACACAAAAAAACGACCATGTATATAGTAAGGCGTTTTTAGATGAAAAAAAACACCATGTATAGTAAGGCTTTTTTAGCTGAAAAAACCGACCATGTATATATAGTAAGGCGTTTTTAGCTGAAAAAAACGACCATGTACAGTATATAGTAAGGCATTTTTAGCCGAAAAAAACGACCATGTATAGTAAGGCGTTTCGATGAAAAAAAACACCATGTATAGTCAGGCATTTTTAGCCGGAAAAAAAACGACAATGTATAGTAAGGCGTTTAGATGAAAATAACGCCCAGGTATAGTAAGGCGTTTTTAGCCGGAAAAAAAACCACCATGTATAGTAAGGCGTTTAGATGAAAAAAACCACCATGTATAGTAAGGCGTTTTTAGCCGAAAAAAAACGACCATGTATAGTAAGGCGTTTAGATGAAAAAAACACCCATGTATAGTAAGGCGTTTTTAGCTGTAAAAAAAGACCATGTATAGTAAGACGTTTTTAGCCGAAAATAATGACCATGTATAGTAAGGCGTTTTTAGCCGGAAAAAAAACGACCATGTATAGTAAGGCGTTTCGATGAAAAAAATGACCATGTATAGTAAGGCGTTTAGATGAAAAAAACGCTCATGTATAGTAAGGCGTTTTTAGCCGAAAAAAAACGACCATGTATAGTAAGGCGTTTAGATGAAAAAAACACCCATGTATAGTAAGGCGTTTTTAGCTGTAAAAAAAGACCATGTATAGTAAGACGTTTTTAGCCGAAAATAACGACCATGTATAGTAAGGCGTTTTTACACAAAAAAAAACCGACCATGTATAGTAAGGCGTTTTTACACAAAAAAAAACGACCATAGTAAGGCATTTTTAGATTAAAAAAACCACCATGTATAGTAAGGCTTTTTTAGCTGAAAAAAACGACCATGTATAGTAAAGCGTTTTTAGCCGGAAAAAAAAACGACCATGTATAGTAAGGCGTTTCGATGAAAAAAACGCCCATGTATAGTAAGGTGTTTAGATGAAAAAAAACCACCATGTATAGTAAGGCGTTTTTAGCTGAAAAAAACACCCATGTATAGTAAGGCGTTTTTAGCCGGGAAAAAAACCCACCATGTATAGTAAGGCGTTTTTAGCTGAAAAACAAAACCATGTATAGTAAGGCGTTTTTAGCCGAAAATAACGACCATGTATAGTAAGGCGTTTTTACACAAAAAAACCCCCACCATGTATAATAAGGCGTTTTTAGCCGGAAAAAAACGACCATGTATAGTAAGGCGTTTAGATGAAAAAAAACACCATGTATAGTAAGGCTTTTTTAGCTGAAAAAAACGACCATGTATAGTAAGGCGTTTTTAGCCGAAAAAAACGACCATGTATAGTAAGGCGTTTTTAGACGGAAAAAACGACCATGATTAGTAAAGCGTTTTTAGACGAAAAAAACAACCATGTATAGTAAGGCGTTTTTACCTGAAAAAAACCCCTGCCCATGTATAGTAAGGCGTTTTTAGCCGAAAATAACGACCATGTATAGTAAGGCATTTTTAGCCGAAAAAAACGACCACTAAGAAAACCTTTATTAGTCTCGCAATGGAGAAATTCACAATTCACAGCAGCAAAGTTATGAAAGGAAGAAGTAGAACAACAAAATATAGGAGCTGCTGGAAAGGCAGCCACTCACGCGGTGCCATTTTGAAGTCAAAATAACACAACACAACACATAGGACACAGACAGTCGTGCAATCTTCACCACTTTTCTGCATACACTTTGTTGTCTGAAGCAGTTATAGATGAAAGAGGAGAGGATCAAAGTGACCTTTCACCAGTGGATCAGAGACGTCATGCTGAAAATGTGCACACGTCTGCTGCAAGCTAAGTTTTGAACGCAAACACGAAGCTGTAGCGTCCATTGATGAAAAAGAGATTGGCTCACATCTCCTGTCCCATGTAAATCCACTTCAATTCCAAGCCGCGACTCCCAGTTCCACATCCGCATCGGCGCTCCGCACTAATGCTCCTTTCTTCTCATCGTCGGCTCCTCAAGCCTTACATCCATCCAGCCACAGACCGTTCAACAGCACCGATCTCTCCGCTGAACAAAGTGGGGCTGTGAAAAATGCTGCCCATAACAGGCGCAAGACACAAGCGCCCCGGGACTGTCCAGCAACGACAGTCAAATGGCGCCGACATTCCTCCCAGGCAAAAACAGTGCTGGTATACCCATGCTGCCGAGAAGGCGCAACCACCAAGCACAGAGTTTCCTCCTTGATGAATGTAAGGCAATTCAATTCAATTAATTCGCCAATTATATATAACAGTTGCATATTTACCACCATGAGGTCAAGCTGAAGTTCACCATACTGTCACGTGCGAATGAGACACACACAAAAAAAAGACAAAGACAAAACAACAACAACACCCTAACACTTCACAAACAAAAACAAATAGGAGCTTGATCCCAGTCAGTAGATTCTGACACATTTAATGTTCTCTTAAAGATAAAGAGACATTGCGCAGTTTTGAAGCTGTGTGCCATAAAACAAAGCAGTTATGATGGTTGTTTGAAGCCTCACGTCTTCCTGGCAATGACGTCTTTATTCCTGGTGTTAATGTCCATGGAGAGAGGAGCTAGTAGGGATAAGATCGCTGAGGGGTCCAAATTATTCATGACTTGATACAATAAACAGGCATTATGGTAAATACTGAGCTCAGGGAACCTTAATGATCCAGGGAGATCAAAATGTGGGCAAAAAAGGCGTATCGCTCTCTGTTGCAGAGCTTGAAATTCTTTTGACAATCTAGGAAAAATGTTGAACCACATTCCATTGTGGTAATACGGTTGGGGTTCAAATATAATTTTGTATAATATAAGGAACACTGGAGGTGAAGGAAAAAATTTTTGTTTAATAAAGAGACTCACATATTTCAAGGGTTTTTTTAACAACAGAATTAATATGATTTCTGCTCAGTCATGTAAAAGAACGTATTCAGAATGTTTCAGAAACCAGAATTTTGATCTTAACCCTGATATTGACTGCCTGTCAACGTAGTCAGTGTCATCAATATATTGATGAAATGTACATATTAAAATGTGTATATATTGTCATCATTTATTATTATTTCCAGTGCAAAGCATTGTTTAAATAAGGCGAGTGAGAATACAGTAACAGCCTGTGTAAATATTTGACATTCAGGTTGACTAAAACGCATGTTGAAAAGGCTATAAATACTAAGAAATAGTCCTGCTGTGAAATGCAGAGGCGCTGTCACGTCAGAGCAGGTTAACGCCATGTTTGAGGAGTCTGTGCCGAGCCTTGCTGGGCAAGGAGAATGCGCTGTCCTGGTGGTTGGGGATGCCCGAGTTCCTCAGCGTGACGCCGTATTGTAGGAAATACGTCTCCTGGGCCGCGCTGCGAACCCCGTACACAGCGGTGGCGGCGTTCCTGCAGTGGCATTGCCCCCGTAAAAGACAAATGAGAGACGAGCATCAGTTCCGGAACACTGCGCTGCGATGAGAGACTTGATGACAGATGCTTACCCTGCCCCCCACCCTCTGTGAAAGGAGCCACGAAAGGCCCCCCAACCCCCGCCACTTCGAACCACTACCGTCACTGGCATACTGACCTGATAATAGCCTCCTGCAGAGTTTCAGTGTTACAGAAATGCGAGTGAAGAAGCGATGCGGCTCTGACAAAAGGACGCTCGGGGGCTCCCCCAGGTCGACCAGACAGGTTGGCTACACAGACACACAGTAACGGTGTCAGCGCCACATTAACCTGGACAAGCTTTCCTGCTGCACAAAGGAATGCTGATCACAATTCCTGAGCGGCACAAGCTCTTTAACGCAAATCGGTAATTACAAAGAATGTGCCAAAGAAAAATAATGAGGCCTCACTTGTTAGCGTGCTCTGGGCGCAGTCAAAGTGGGCGAAGATATAGGGTCCTGCGGTGGCCGGCGCCCCCGGAGAGATGCTTCTCAGATGGGCCTCCAGGCCGTTTAGCGAAGCTAAGCAGCTGTGATACTGGATACAAACCATAAAGTGAGAGCTGACTGTCTGACAAAGGCCGGCAATTAGCATCACAAAGGCAAGTCAGTGCAACTCATGAATTTTTCAAAACCGCAAGCGCCATTTCTTTAATTCAGATTTGCTTCTTTGTCGTCGTCTCTGTCAAAGAGGCCATCATCATTTAATGTGACAGGGCTACAATAGTTTGGGATTTTTCATTATTCTGGAGTTAGTTTTGAGTTCATTTGGGCTTTTGTTGTTGAATTTCGGTTAGTTTTAATTGGTCTTTAGAGCAGGTTTGTTTTTATCTTTTTTTTTTCTTCAAAAATACTCAGTTTAGTTTTTAGTAGTTTTTTAAAATACAGTATTTGGAGTATTTGTTGAGTGCAAGATTTTTTAAAAAAAGTCACAATATATTGTGTGATAAAAGCACGGTTAACTCTCAAATGACTGACCTTCCTTCTGTTCGAACGTAAAGTAATACCGAAATAAATACATTTTAAATGAACTCTGAAAACTTATGTTTGATATTAATTGACCGCTATAATTATAGTTAGATGTAGTTTATTTTAGTCAGACAAAATGTTTATTTTTTTTTATTTCCATAAAAAACATGTTGTCAATTTTAGTTGTAGTTATTTAATTTATTTTCGTTAACTATAACAACCTTAGACAGGTTCCAACATTAATGGTGGCCCGATGGCCCTGAGCTACTATGGCCACTGTCATGCTATGTATCTTTACAGATGCTGGTCCAACCGGGCTAGTAAAGATTTCATAAATATGATGACGAAATCAACACAATCTTGCTTTTTTTCGACAAAAAAGCATTAATACCTTCTTAAACTCCTAAATAAAACCGTATAAAGTGATTAAATTTGAAACAATAACACAGACTTGTTATATCGTGACTATCTGCACCAGTATTGTTTCTGATAAGCCCATCACAACATAGCTGAAGTGCGAGCACTCTAGAAGGCTCAATGTCGGACCCTGCATGATGACGTCGGGGTGAAACGGGTTGCTTCTTACCACTTCCTCCATGGCAGCTTGGTCGCATAAGAAGTGAGGCTCCACCAGCAGGGCCAGCACGAGCCCCTTGACCCTGTGCAGGTACAGCGTCATAGGTACCAGGGGGGTTTCATCCGGGTCGATGGGGGTGGTGTAGGTCCCTCCGCCACCTGTATTTGACCCTTCTAATTTGCCATTGTGTGATTCCTCATTGCAGTGCTCTTTGTCTCCAGAATCGAATATTGTCCCACAGCATGCGCCTCCATCCTCTCCACTGAGGGGCGAGGGTGCGTTGTGCTCAGAGTCGCTTCGGTCCCCTCCGCTGCTGTGAAAAGTATCATTGGTGGAACTTTGTTGAACTTTGTCCTCAGCTTCAAGAGAGGCGTCTTCATTGGGTGCTGGGCAGACGGGTTCAGTGGCGCTTTGCGACGGAACCCGGCCGAAATCGGAGTTGTCCGATGCAGACGAGCGAGGGCTTAAGGTTCCCTTTTGGGAGGAAGGTGGATCTGAAGGCACAGGCTCGGAAGAGACCGTGTCCGATGGCGTCCTTGACAGGCTCTGATGTAGGGAAGAGTCTTTCTTCGGAGTAGCCTGGGACCTGGGGAAGAACAAAGAGTATTTTTCTGGAATATCACAATTAAAGGGGAAGTCAAAGCATACATTTTCTTTCCAAGAATATGTTCTATGAAGCCACACTAGTCTAAAGACAATTCTCTGATTTAATATTGCGTTTGTGGACTAAGAATTACACTGCAAAATCCACCGTTTTTTATTCATCTCGGCGGTGGGAGGCGGGGGGGCATTCTACCGCTTGCTGTCGACTGAAAACGACATCACAGTTGTTCAGGACGCAGGTAACGACCAATCATGGTTCAGCTTGCAGACTTCACATGACCAAACTCAGAAAACAAACACAATGCATGAACTAATGACGCCATCTGCACAAACCGACAACTTGTTTGTCATTGGCCATGTGATTTTTTTTTGGAAAGGACACACGCTTAAAATCGAGACTTCATCTGGCACGCACAATTTTGTTTGTGACATGCTCCAAGGTTTCCATTCATTTGGACTATTAGAAAAGCTTCAGGACGCAGAGCAGAGAAACATGAGGGCAGAATTTTAATCCAATGTCTAGGACAGCCTCCCTCTGTTCCTGTCGAGTCAAGCCGGGCTGTTGATGTACAAGTTGAGATACTGCAGTACATAAAGTTACTGTAACATATTGTACAGTATACACATCTCACCACAATAACTAGAGTTGGCTTTGGAAGAAGAGGAAATGACATTCCTTTTGGAAGCGCATCCAATTGACATACTTAATAGATGTCAGACTCGAACCAGGTCACAGACTCATTTTGATTTGGTGGGGGGCGGGACATGGATTTTGAAGGCATTGGATCTTTAACACACCCAACAGAATACGATAATTGATCAGAGAAATCCAGAAATCTGGCCTAGTTTGCTTCTTTTCAACATGGGCGATGCTGAAATGACACCCTATTATCGGCATGTGTGTATCCCAAGGAAGAGAATCAGTAACTCACGTGCGATTTAAAACACGCTTTGGTCCTGAACTGAGTACCAGATTAGAAGTGTTAGAAGTGTTAAGATGGCGAATCACATACAACTGAAATGTGTTTTGTATTACGGTACCATGATTCTCTGTCAACAGGAGCAGACTGCAGGTAGTGAAGTTCAAACATGGTGAGGAACACAGAAGTAGAGCTGACGGCATCGCCAAATAAACTTGATGGGTTCGGGCCTGTGGGCGATTGCGCCTAAACAGAAATGGAAAACAGAGGCATACCTTGTTTTTGTTGGGAAATATGACGCGACATAAACAGTCATCGCCAAGGTAACACATACATGTACACGCACTAACTGGCAGGAAAAAAAAAAAAAAGAGCAGCCATTGGTCACGGGTGAGGTGGAGCCTATCCCGGATGACTTGGGATGAGAGGCCGTTGACACTGAATTGGTCAACAGTCAGTCACACGCCATTCACATTTTTTAATCACACCAGTGGCAAATTTCTAGACTTGGATGAATAAAACTTGCATGTTTTCGGAATCTGTGTGGAAGCCAGAGGACCTGAAGAAAGCCACACAATCATCGGGAGAGCGTGCAAATTCCACACAATTGAACCTGGGCAGCCAAGTGAACCATTATTCCACTGTCAAAGCCAACTACCAGGAGAATGTCAGCAAACAAAGGAATGATTCATTCACCTTGAAGGTTTCACTCTCATGAGCCATAATTTTCATGGTAACATCTGGGGACATCTGCGTGCTCACGACTCTGTGGAAGAGAGGTGGAAGAATCGCTTCATGACAAAAATCAAAACGGACAGCTTATCGAGAGAATGCAGCGCTTACAAATATTTGGGGATATTCAGCTTTCAGGTGAAATTTCACCACGAACCGCAAACGCACGGTAACCGGTGCAGGTGAACTTAATTTGACCATTTCGAAACTTTTGAATCTGCATGTGCAAGTGTTCAGTGTTTCAATCCTTTTTACGCAATATGCTGTGACCTAACAAGGAGCAAAAAAATTCACACAGAGAAGTTGCCACTGACTGAAAGAGGAACAGAAAGTGGACGTCCTTGGAAATGTATCGGTTGATTCATTGATCAAACATCTTTTGTGAATTTTGTTGGTCAGCTCCTTGGCAGTTCGAGAGCAGCAATTCGGGCAATATGGACCGAAACACCAAACAGCTGGACGTGGGCATTCAAAACTTTAGGGATGATAAAATCAAGCTCGGCTTTCAAGGATAAAGTGCATTTTGAGTTCATGTGGAAATTGTACTGGAAAACCCAATATCCCTTCCTTTTTGTGAGTAGCTTACCTTCCTCTGAAAAGAATACAGCCCGCCAACACTAGGGGGCAGCGCTGGCAGGCCTGCAGAATGAGGGCGGCTTTAAGCAGCAGAAGCGGGTCAACCTGAGGAGCAAAATACTGCTCATCACCGTAAACAAGTACAACGACGCAAGTGGAAACAATCAGACAGTTTTTACAAAAGCTTGTGGCCTTGTGTAACCCATGAGAGCAAATTTGGATGGCACACTTCAGCCTGTATCATAATTAATAAATGCAGAAGCATGTCTCGGTATTGCTCAATAACACCAAACATTGTGAGAGTCATATCCTGTTTCTAGTCATGCATGAGCAGCAACGGTACAATTGGAGTGCATCAACACTTGCATTCAAATCATACAGCATTCAAATTGTTCCTTTTTTTCATGTTTTTGGACACTCCAGCTTTTTTACCCTTCACTCTAAAAAATAGGCATTTTCGGTTCATTGAAGACCCTAAATTGTAGGTGTGAATGTAAGGGAAAAAAGTGGACTATTTTTGGTTTCAGTTCACCAACAACCCTCAAAAAGACAAGCGGAATAGACAATTTATGATTGGATGGATGAATCTTGACCTACATTTGTCGAGTCAATAGTGGTCAAGGAGCTGAAGACGTGATGAAGCTCAGAAGGTCCAGCTAGCAGGTATAACAGGTACTGTGACCAACGAGCAGCCAAGGTTTCCTGACTATGAAGCTAAGGGGGAAAGAAAACACAAATGATCACTTTGGACAGTCAGGACCAGCAAAGCTTTCTCTGCTGAGCTAAACACTATCAGAAACTGGATCTGACATTTATAACCATAATTGTGATAGCTGTGCGATGATTTTGTGTTCATTTCTATCTTTTCTCGAGACCGAACTGCTTCCCTGTATGTGTATATTGGATTTTTATTTCTTTTTGTCCAAAGAGATCTCAAACTCATGAGAATATGATTCTAATCTGCCCGGGGCCTTCAGAATCATCTTGCAGCAATATTATCAAATTTGCCTCATGGTACCAGGCAGTTTGTCTACAATAGCGTTCGCATTTTTATGTCCTCTGATTGGTTGGTCAGCGCAAGCCAAATTCAACTTAATATAACACGTCTCTAGCTATGTGTATACAGTACATCAATGCATTTAATAATTCTCATCTGTGGCGAGTATGATATATTTTATTGAAATGATAAATACTGATTGTAAACGGCACCGGATGATGTACGTAGTGAAGTCTGTATAAGTGCCTACTGAAGGCCCCTGTCAACAAATGGGCTGCCCACAACTGCTTTTATTACAAGATAGTCATCCACTAATCATAAATAATTTTTGTGTCATCCCAAAAAGTCCGCCTTAATGTCTTGCGTAAATTTTATTGTACATTAGGTTCACAATCTAAAAGGGCTACTAAGATTGTACCTGGTAGCTCTGGCGAACAGATCCATTGTAGAAACAAAAGAGGTTTATTATCTTATTCAATAGCTCACAGACACTGACAGTTGGAGTTTCCATGGAGGAGCCCAGAGCCTGAAGGAGGAAAAACAGGAGAAAGGTCATCTATCAGAGACTAATAACTAGGTCTCAAGACATCACACACACACACACACACACACACACACACACCCAAAAGAATTCCTCTTTCATGTGGATTGCAAATTTGTGGCGACGCAGCGTCAGAAGGCGCACAGGGGAGGAAGAAAGCTCCGAAATGCAACGGCCCACTCCAGCAAGTTGGCCACAAAGTAGCTCCTGCTTTTCTATGGGGGTCTGCAGCAAAGACAGACTGTATATGTCATCATCATTGTTCTTTTAAAAATCAAGAAATTCAACTGCCTTAGGCAACAGTTTTCCAGCAGTCAAACCTCTTCTGGATAGAAATAACAGATCCCCTTGCTAGTCGGATCTCCCTCTCCCTTCACCTTGGAGCCATCATACAGGAAAAATAAATTACACCTGCAGAAAAACAAGTGTAAAAATGAAAAAAAAAAAGTTGTGATAACATCTGTACTGTTAAACTTAATTGTTAATGATTAGAGAAATTTACAGAATTTGTCGAAGGATCCTCACTCTTTGTTCTTATTAGATACAGACAGACAGGCAGACAAATAGATAGATAGATAGATAGATAGATAGATAGATAGATAGATAGATAGATAGATAGATAGATAGATAGATAGATAGATAGAATAACAGTCACAGCAGCAAAATTAACAAACACTCATTGGGAATGTAGAACAATGAACAAACAACAAGCAGCAATGATGAAAGAGTACATTTAATCTATTCAAAAGAAGAAAAAATAGATGTCAATATAGTCTAAATATGATTCTGTAATATTTGTACAATTCCTGAAAAATGTATTATTGACAGTGATATACAGTACAGTATACCATTGAGGAATTATGTAGTACGCACAGACAAAACCAAACTTTACGTCCCCAGCTTCAAATGTTCATGTCAAGTGTATGAGACGAATTCAAGATCATTTTAACGAGTGGAAGAAAACTGAGACGCAACAGGCACATAGGAGGCATGTTCGAATGAAAACGTATCTCAAATACACAGTACTGTAGAACAAACGTGGGCAACAGCGAGGTAGTGACGTAAAAGTGAAAGGTAGATCAGGGTCTTACCCTCTCGATTCCGGCGGAAGAAGTTCCGCCATGGTCCAAATGGATGTATTACGCTGCCATCAGTTCTTTCTGGTCTCTGTCAACAAAACACAAAACGGCCATGTAGTGCCAGCCCGCGTTAGATGCTGCAAAGCAACCTTTAGTGCCCTAAAAATCCTAAGACAAATTCGTGATGAGGATGGAAAACGTTTAAATAATTACAGCCAAGTTTCAGGGTTTGTTGTGGTTAGTCCGCGCTAAAATAAAATGAAAAAAAAAACAAATGTTTGACAAGAGGAACAAAACTAGAGGAATGCAAATCAGTCACACGCAAAGAGAGTCATGTGAAAGTACGGCGATTGGTGAGGGACAATCTTGTATTACAGGAACTACAGTGTACTGCTGGCTGAAAAACGATTGAAAAACAAAAAAAGGGGCAGTACAATCCAGAGAATAGTTTCGTATCAAATGTCAAAAGTTGGGAAGAAAAGAACACTTGCACATGCTGTTGGGGTGCACTCAAAGGAAAAGATAGCTTCCCATTTATTTTTATGGATTCAGAGTTACGTTTGGTTAACAGTATGTTTGTTGTGACAATATTTTGCAACGATATAACTGCACGGCGTCATATCTGAAACAACGGTTGCTTTTTTTTAGTGGCAGTGCCATGGCACATTGACAGGAAACTATCCAATATCACTGAATTGGTCTGAAAATGTTTTATTTACAGCTGAATCTTTGTTCATGCATCCACCCCAGACAGACCAAACAATTAAATGCGTTTCTACGAGATGGCAGAAGGTACAATTGACCTTGGGGTCAGCAAAATTGTTGAAACTGAGCTACTTCTTGGGGGAAGTGCAACTAAACAATGTCTGCCATCTAGTGGTAAATGGACCTATTAGAAGGTACAAATACAGAAGAGCTAACAAAAATGTTTTTTTTTCCCCTTTTTGGGAAAAATCGAGGGGATTGCTTGTGTGGGCATGGCCCGCACTGCTAGTTGCCATCCCTGACCTATACCAAAATTTGGGGAACATTGTTCTGTTTGTGCTTTATAAACTTTTTGTTTGTACTGTTTTTCAGTGTTTCAACATTTTTTTCCCAACTAGTTCCCAGTCCCCAAATGCACCGAAATGATACCATTTGTTCGTGCTGGTTTATGTTGTTAAAAAAAGCTTATGTTTGTGGTACGTATACATATATGTACGTATATATACAGTATATACTGTACACACACACACACACACACAAATATTCCTTTAACTCTTTTGTCACAACTGATTTGTCTGGACAAATTAAAACTTTTACAAACAACACAGAAAAGAAATACACAAAATACAGTTAAGTAAGTTACTTTATTTCAGTTATTTAAGGTAACGTATTACTCAATATTACAGAGCAAAGAACTGCCGGCTCAGGTCCCTCGTGTTCAGAGGTAAACACAAAAGTGAAGTAAACTGCAGATGAGTGTGTGTGTGTGGTCCAGGAAAGAAAAACCGACTGATGGAGAACTGGTCCCTACACCAGTTATGTGGTCTGGAAAGAGGGTCTACTCTTCGTGACCCTCATAGCCGTCAGGAAGGGCATTCACATGGGGATTGTGGAACAGTGATTTGTTGCCATCTCCCCAGGGGAACCGCTGTTTGCAAACAAAATATATCAGTCAGAGACATGAAATGCAAGTCAAGTAAAACCAAATGACATTGAGGTATTTAAGTCCAACCTTGCTCCGAATGCGGAGGTGCGAATAAGGGATGAACTCTGGCTGTTCATGGCTGTGTTGTTGCTCCTTCAGGTACATGTTTAACATGCACACCGCAACGCCAGGCAGGGCAACCACAAAGGTGAGTATCTTCCATGTCCTAGCTGGAGCGATGGAAAATCGGGATCGGACAAGAGGGGAAATTTCCATGAAAACAATGTACGCAGAAATTGTTACATTTTCACTGCTCTCCAGAAGTCATAACTTTCTAAATATTTGGCACGAGAAAACGATACTTGGATTACTGGATTGACTTGTCAGACTGGTGGTTTCATGTAAGTAAATTAATATTTCAATTTGAAGTCACATAACTACTAATGTAATTTATATCTTTGATATTTTAAATGTGAAAAAGCTAACTAATTGGGAATTTCTCCATTGCGGGACTAATAAAAGTTTTCTTATCTTAATACTGTAGTTCTCTACACTGTTTTTAGACACAAACGGGATTGAAATTGCTACTGCACATAGTACTGTCTACACTTTACTTACAGCTAACGTACTGCTCGTGATTTCATCGAGTGAATAAAACACATGTTTTTGTCTTCACCAAACTTGTCCTGAATGTTGTCGAGTCAAGGATACCAGGCTAATGCAAGTGCTAACAGAGCTGATGCCCAAGCAACAAGGTCACCGTGAAATCGTAGCCCTTTCTCGTTAAAAACAATGAATGGCGTTAAAACAAAGCATAGTATTAAATCATTTGCAAGACTCACCTGCTTGCTCACCATGACCGGCAGCGGCAGCAGAAAGCTGGCAACGGGTCTGCGTCAAGGAAGACCTCAGCAAGGTTTGAGTTAGTCGGCCCACGACCGCCATCTTCGCGTCAAATGGATCGAGACACAGCGGAAAGACGTTTGGATGAAGAGTCACGTGACCGGAAATCTATTTTTTGACTACTCTTACATTATAATTACAACACAAATGTTTTTTGTTTAATATAGTCATCAAAGTATTATGTTTATTTTTGTAGTATGTGATTATATGTTTATTTTTCACAACTGTATTTTAATTGAAGTTGTTCGCTATGTAAACGTGGGTGACAAATCGCAACCCAACTATAATTGTGAATGACTATTTTATTTTATTTTTTGTTGAATCGAGATGTTTAACCCCGTTTAAATATAGACACAAATTTATGACAGGATTTTAAAAATCAAAATTAAGAATTTTAAAACGTGGTTCTTTGATATTTATAAACCAGCCACCGCCATACTCCAATGAAAGGTGGAACTGGAGGTTGTGTATCAATAATGTGCTAATTTGATGAATGTTTTAAAAAAAAATCATACAAATAATAATGAAAAGTTAAATCATACAATTAACTGTGCAGATATTTAAAAATAAATTTTCATGACTTATTACTAGCCCCCCTAACATACAAGCAGATCAATACTGGCTGATTTTACTTAAAAGGGGAGGACTTTCTGTGTCCTCGTGGTCAGAGTCCAACCTGGCAATGCTGTACAATAGTACATTTTCTATTTGTCTAAGATTCACGAAAAAAAGAATTTGTTGGGTAAGTACATCTGCACGTTGGGAATTTGTTTGCATAAAGAATATAAACGCTTGTATGTGAATTATCTTCGTAGTTATTAGGTCTATTTAAAGATACTCAGTGAATGTGGATACAATTTAATTAGTTTTTTAATGTCGTTTAGAATTAATTGGTAAATGTTTCCATGACATGCTGCTAAATTCATCGTGCTTTTGCTCTCATTAACATGTTCAATATTAGCATACTGTATTGTGAGACTGCAATTATGAATGTGTCAGTGAAAATGAAGATGAACATGTTTTTCAAGTGATGGAAGCTCGGTACAGCCAGTTTGAGTCAACCTCTGAGAGATTTGACCTTGCAGATCAGAATGTGACTTTGGACAAAGGTAGAATATATTCCAAGGTTTAGGATTAAATAATTCCAGACGTCTCTATGTTCTATAAATGTCATCTGTCATTTATAGGTATGGGGAGGATATTGCTCTATGCCCTCTATGGCATCCTTGTTGCCCTGCTTTTAATTCAACTGATGGTAACTGGGATCAAATGTATGTCTTATAAAGTCATTGCCGTTCAGTAATATTCTAGCAAAGCCTTACAGTCAGAAATATGTGTGTTACTATGGTTTCCTCTGCTTGAAGTCTCACAGATAAATACGGAAATCACTGACATCAAACTTCACTTGGAAAGACTCAGCCATCATGCCTCAGGTAAGGAAGTAAAGACTGACTTCTAATGTTTTAGCATTATTTTAAATAACTGATTTTTTTTTTACTTCCCAATTGAAGGTGATGGGACAACTATACAAGATGTTCATTTAGAAAAACGTGTCCCAGTTAGAGGTAAACTTTGAGGTTTCTCAATAACATCTATTCATCCCTTTTCTGTATCGCTTATCCTGTTCAGGGTACCAGGGAGTTGAAGCCTATGCAAGTTAAATTCGGTCAAAAGGCTGACTTAGGTGTATTTATTCCCAATAGTCTATTTTCAGCTTTGCAGTATTTCTCTTGGCTGCACTGCAGGGATGGCCATCATGTGCCGAAACGCAATAGTTGATGGGGGTTGTGTGGGATGGTGGCGCCACCGCCGTTGGTTTATAAATACTCTGCATCAACCCAGGAGCATGTAAGGAGGGTTGGGTGGCGTTCCAAACCAGCTGCTACTTGCTGTCTAGCACCACCGCCACCTGGAGCAAAGCTGAGCAGCAGTGCCTTTCACATGCAGCACATCTGGTGGTTGTGAATGGTGTGGAGGAACTGGTGAGCTTCATGTCCAGCTCTTTCATTCAGCATCTCCACAGCATGAACAGAATTAACAAATGATCATGTTATCGTTTACTGTAGGACTATCTTTCAGAAATTTCTGAAATCACCTATAAATACTGGATTGGGCTGGTGGAACGAGCTCACGAGGGAGAGTGGAGTTGGGTGGATGGAACTGACTACGATAAAACCCCAAAGTAAATGTCAGTTGTGAGGGCCTTTGAAAGCACAATCACATGATTCATTGATTTTGCTTTCTGTGTGTGTTCTGAGGTTCTGGGACGTGGATCAGCCTGACAACTGGGCCTTCAGAAAAAACGGTGAGGACTGCGGGCATTTTCATGCTACCGATGTCCGCGTACGCCGGCGGTGGAATGACGCTGACTGCAATATATCATATAACTACATATGTGAAATGCGCATATGAGTCTTACATACCACATGACAAAACATGACACAGAGTATTTTTTGTTTGTTTTCAAACATTTTCATCAATGTAAAAAAAAAATAAAGCATATTGCATGTCCAATGTCTCTGTTGAATATAATGAGATGACATGAGTGTCTTTTTACTACAAAAAATATTTTTATACAGTGCTTTCACAACAGCTGCAGCTGTAACAAAGTGGTTGTGAAAGATTAAACCTTCCAAAAGACATTTTATAAGCAGAAATTTCCGCATAAAATCACCCAAATACACTGTGCTGTGAGTCGTAGCGGAACAAAACCTCCACCCATCCACTTTCAACACCATTTGTCCTCATGAGGGTCACAGGTGAGCTGGAGCTTACCTGAGCTGAATTTGCCAGTGGACATAGCAAGCATTCACACCTATGGACAATTTAGGGTATTTTATGAACTTAACAAACTTGTTTCTGGAATGCGTGGGGAAGAAGTACCTGGAGAACACCAAGGCTTACGTGGGACAACATGCAAACGCCCCATTGGGTGGACTAAGCCAAGCTTCAAACCCAGGACCTTGCGACTGAGAGGCAGATGTGTCAACCGCTAGACTCCCATGCTGCCTGGAACAAAATTGATCAAATAAATAATTTCACTGTACATCGTGTGACTTGGTGGGACTGCAGTCGCTAAGGGTAATACAGGCTTCCCGATCCCTTCGAGCATCCATCCATCTGGTCCTGTTTGCTATTAACTCTAAGGACAAATGTATTGGGACACGTTAATTAAACCACCAGGGGAAAAAAAGGAAAACAATGGCACTGTGGTTGACTGGTTAGCACGTCTGCCCCACAGTGCAGAGATCATCAGGCTCCAGCCTTCCTGTGTGGAGTTTGCATGATCTCCCAGTGCCTGTGTGTGTTTTCTCCAGGTACTGCAGTGTTTTCCCATCTTCCCAAAAGATGCACGGTAGTTTAATTGATCACTCTAAATTGTCCTCCGGTGTGCATTGTTGTTGTTGTTGTTGTTTTTTGGCTATGTGTGCCCTGCGATTGGTTGGCAAGCGGTTCAGGTTGTAAGATCTAGCACACCCGCAACCCTGGAGATGATAAGCGGCTCGGATATTGGATGGAATGGGGTTCCCGTTTGAAGTTTCATAGAAGCTTTTGAAAAGTGACATGGACACATTCAGTCGTTTCAAATTTTAACATACTATACTAAATTTCCTTTCCTGCTAAGTTAAGTTGAGCATTATCAGAGCTGTTTGGTGGATTGATTTGGGAATTCTAGCAAGTGTTTGCTGTTTACACAGCTGTGTCAAGCAAGACCGAAATGCAAAAGTGCAGTCGAATGGCAAGATGAGAGAGAGAGAGAGAGAGAGAGAAACAGTAGTCCAAAGAGTATTGAATTCAGGCCTTGGAAAAGTCGTAGTTCTAAGATCCTGATGGCCTTTTGGGTCTACGTCTTGAAACATTATGAGCAAGGGACATAACTGAAATGCTTAGAACAGAAATTAATCTTTCAGTGTTTGGTAATGACAAATAGTATAATTCATGAGTGACTACATCACATCAAATGAAACCGTGTCTTCATTCAGGCTTACTACAACTATAATACAAAGGCAAAATGTTTGAGTGTTGAGCAATAGTTATATAGAATTCCCAAGTCAAAAAAAAAAAAAATCCACTCCTCCCCATGTACTCCTTATCTCCAGCTCACCTCCTGGTCTATAAGTACAAGCTGTGACAATGTTGCCTGTTTCTCTGCAGGCAACCATGAACCTGACAGCTCGTCTGCTGCTGCTTGCCACAGGTGAGACTTCTGAAAACACAACGCCATTTTCAAAGAACATGGCTCACTTTTAACTTGATTCTTTTGCGCCGTTGACCAGCATGTGTGGTCAGCGGGGCTCGACTGCCCAAGGCCTTATGGCAGTTTGGGGATATGATCGAGTGTGCCCAGCCAGGAGTTAACCCTCTGAAGTACAGCGATTATGGCTGTTGGTGTGGCTTTGGGGGAACAGGAAGCCCACGGGATGACTTGGACATGTGAGGAGGAGAAGCCAAAAGCTGCATTCAAGTCGTAACTTGGAATTTGAATTGTACTCTATGTCGAAAAAAATGCAAACCCGTTCGTTTCAGGTGTTGTTACGTCCACGACAAATGCTATGAGAGAAGCAGAAAGATTCCTGGATGTACGGCCATTACTGATCTTCCATATGTTCTGGTTTATGATTTCACCTGCTCAGATAACCAAGTCACCTGCTCAGGTGAGTCTGTGACCCAAATCCAGATTGTTATTATATTCAATAAGCTAAGAAAATGAAGACAAGTGTGTGTACGACTGTCCCCGACGCAATGTAACTATATACGCAGTTTACTTGGGCCGTGATATTCATGACGTCATCTTTCTCATGTGTCTCCGTAGCCATGAATGACAAGTGCCAGGCAGCCGTGTGCGAGTGCGATCGAATAGCAGCTCATTGCTTCGAGCGGGCCGACTTCAACCCTGAAAACAAGAACCTGGATCCAAAAGTCCACTGTGTAAACTGAGCAACACAATCAATAAAGGAATACGTTTTCACCCCACTGTTCTTACTAAAATGCACATTTATTTATCATTTGGACACAAGTTTAAAAAAAAACAACCTAACATTTGTTACAAATGAATCAGGATAGATTAGATCGAAACGTAATTATTGGTCCCCATATGTCTGCGTTTGCTTCTTGGCCTCAAAAGGCATTGCAATTGTATTACTTTGGTTTGAAACTCGAGGCAACTCGGATTAAACATGGTTCACAGAAACGAAAGGTATAAACAAATCCACAAGAATTTTCACACACCGAAATAAAACGACATGGTAATTGAATGTCTGACCAGCAAAGTTGTCAAATCCAGGTCGGGAAAGTGAAAAAGAAAGAACGAGGAACCTGTGGCTAAAGTCAAACAGTGGCACGGTTTTCACTTCGACACCTCTGCTAACCAGGCGGCATAATCTGTTGGTCACGCTTCAACCAAATTGCAATCAAGTGCAATTGGAATGAAAAGCTTCACAGCATTCAGGAAGATAAACAGCAAGTCGTAATGAACACAAAAAACAATTTTAAGAAACGATTTATATAATCATTACTATATATGTTGTCAGTTTTTGTGTTCGTCAAGTTTTACAATGAAACCAACCTTTTGAAAACAGAATCATGATGACGATAGTTCAGAACAGTTTGGGGCCATCTCTTGTGTCTTATACACCTTTGGCATTGGCTGAGATGCCGCCAAACAGATTTGCATTTATAATTATCAACAAATGAAGGCGGGCCATATGCAAATTAGAGTGAGAGCCTTCAACTTGAATGAATTTGGATTAATCAACACAGGCACGGTGGTGCAAACAAAATGGGCCGGTACACACAAATCATAAATCTGACAGTGATTTTATGTATACTTAACTTGTGCGTAGAGTAAGAACATTTCTACGCATTTATTAATGAATGAGGCCTACTGTGATTTAAAAAAAACAACAATGAAATAAAACATAATTATGAATTTAAAACAGCATTATAAAGGGGCCACACCATCACCATGACAATCGACTGAAATAAATTATACGGGCTTGTACAGAAGAGTAGTCACATACTTCTTTCTGTATCTGTGAGTTGCGCTCAGAACCATGACGCCATCCTGGGACAAAACAAGACATATCGTATTTTTGTTATTGGCTACCCATCCGGCAATGCCAGCCATTCAGCCCCAACACCTTTATACACGGATTGCTCTTGTAGTGAATCTCATTAGATTGTGCAGTCTCTTATTTTGTGATGCTGCACATGCTTGCTCTTTGTAATGTGTGCTAATGCAAGCAACAATGACGAAGCGGACATGACGTTCGGGTTACCTTGATGGAGAGGGCGTATAGGTGATTGAGCATCACGTGGTTGGGCTCAGGAAGCAGGGTTGGGTCACACTGGGGAAGGCCAAAAGACGATTGACTTGAGCTCAGATTAAATACAAAGGTTTGACATGATAAATGGCGAAGAGGGCGACATACCGAAATCCCTGTGTCTTTGTTGAGCAGCACTTGGAGCAAGTGTGGAGGTAAGATAGGAGGATGTTTGAGCTTGTCTTCTGATTTGACAACGTAGGGGTCCTGCTGGTAGGGACCAGGAGGGGAACTGGACAAGTCTGATGAAAAATAATTAGCAGATTAGGAGTTGCTCAAAACAAAATGCAAAAGGGAGTCGTACCTGAGATGTCTGCAGAATCTTGAGAGTCAATTCGAAGGGCGTCAAAGACCTCAAAGTCGGTTGTCTTCACCTGGATTATGTTATTAACGGTTCCGGTTTTTGTCGTGATCACAGCCTATGAGAGCACCAAGAAGTTACGTACTGAAATGCATTGAAAATGTGAGTTTTCATGTAAAACGATAGTACCTTGTTTTCTTTTAAGGAATGGAAGAAATAAAAACAAGCACAACAGGGTTCCCACAAGATTTTTCACGTTAAAATTTAACAATTTAAGAAGCCATATCAGCATAAATAAACAACTAACTAAATAAATAAAAGATCTGTGAATTTGTGTTAATGTATTTCTCCAACGTGGAAATGTGGAATGTGTGGAGGATGCAAAAATGCAGCGTATTGAGTAGGCTACTCGCGCAACACCACCACAGCGCAACAGACACAACAGGCAGATTGCAAAACACCAGCGATTGGGGGGAGGGGGGGTTATGTGCTTGGATGAGTTGGCATTGGACTCAAACGTCTTAATGCTCATTGTACCTAGCTGAAATCTTTTCTTTACATATGATGCAAAAAGCCTCAAATTCCTAACTATCCACCGGTTTGGGTCAAAGGCGAAGGGATTCTTTACTCAATCAAGCTTTGTAGAATGTGTTGAAATTTCCTCATTTCTCCAATGTGAAATGTGTGGCTAGATCAGGGGTTAAAGCAAATAAATAAATAAAATAAAATAAAAAAAGAAGGAGAAGAAGAATTTGACAGAAAAACAAAATGCCTGTGATCAACTAACCAAAAATGTTCAATGCAATGGGGTGCACACTGACTCTTTTTAAATAATCACACGTGACAAGTATAGATTTTGTCCAAATTGGGAGAGGTTTTCAAACACAAATATAAAGGTAGAAAAGTGTAATGGAGGCATTAAGTAAATAGTGAGTATCTATCAGAATGGGGTCCTCACAGATTTTTTTTGGGTCAAATTTTGTGCATTCTGGTGCATGGGTACAAGTCCCTCTCCCGGGGAGAAATGGAAAAACACTGTTAGTCGAATCTGCATTTGTGGGGAAAAAGCAATTCAAGAAAATGAAGAGGACATGCGGTCAACATTTTTGTCTGTTGCCTCATTAAACCCACTTTTTTTCTTTTTTTTTTTTACTCTGTAGCACTATTTACCATTACTGCTATCATTATTGTTGTTGTTTCGGAGACACCTTGCAATTTTGAAGCAAGTTTAGCTTTGCAGCTTGCCACCGGTGCAAAGATACGACACGTGTATTGGATATGGATAGTTTTGACAGTGCATTCTTATCAATAGTGTATGCTTGGATTAGCTCCACAAACTGGTGTGACATGGTTGGGGAAAGGTCAGGCTCTTGCACACTTGGACTTTCAGATCGCACAAGTGGTCAGTCAGTGATGTCAGTGCGTTTGTTGTTGCTGCCAGAGGGCCCGGGTAGAATACTCAAGAGCTATGTGTGTGGCTTCTGACTGGTGGCGGAACAGGATGTTTCCAGCACGACAGTTTTTTTTTTTTCAAATGACAGAATTCCGTCATGCCAACGGAGGTCTTTAAGCTCTGTCTGGGTAAAAAAACAAAACACCTAACTGACTAAATAAGTAAAATCTACATCTGTGTAGTGGTGTTGTCGTGCATGCTCTTCAGTAAAGTTTTGTTCTGTTTTGACCACAGATTGTGACCCGGGGATGCGTTGCATTCTCAATGATTCACTCCTCTGTCCTGTTTATTTGGGCTGTTATTTAATCAAAACGACAAATGACACTTTTGTGGAGAAGTTGTACTCAAAGAAGTTACATACAGCATAAAATTGAAGAGCCAGATATAAAGCCTTTTTTTCAAAACGTTTTACGGTATTATTTCCAAATTCCTAAATTCAATGCTTTTGAGACTTTTTAATACTCTGTGGGAAACTTGAACAACTTAAAAAAAAAAAAAACAAGACACAGTAAGACCTCACTGATACTGTCCAAAAAAATCAGAGCAATTTCCTCACCCCTGTGGGATCCAACGTCCACTGTCCGTCTACACAAAACTTGTACTGGTGTTCTCCCTCAGGCAGGTCCATGATTGCCACAAAGTTGTTCTTACTGAGTGAGAGGTAATGTTCAACAGAGTCATTCCATTTTATCTCACGAACAAGCTGCAAGGTTCACATACAACCTTTTATTGAGAGGGATCTTGGTGGACCAGTTGTTAAAGGAGCCAGACACAAAGACCTCTTTGGCGCTTCCGGTCCAGCGGAACACTGTTGGCCTGGCAAGTGTTGGACATTTACTGTCACTTTCCAGGTCCTGCTGCCAGGCCAGAAACTCCTGTTCCTCCTGTGGCACCTGGAAACAAGGTTGCTTCCATTTTAACTCATTCAGTATCAGCCAATTCTAGACCAAGTCTGAAAAGACGTTTAAAAACGTCTTTGGGAATTGCTCCTCAAAATTAGAAAGCTACTCCTCAAATGAAGTCACTGATTAGTAAAACTGCCCCGCAAAGACAAAGAAATATTTCAGGCCATGGAATTGAAAGAATTGTTGCACTGACACTGTCTAAAAACACATTGGTTTTGATATCAATTCATTCAGTGAAAGTGTTGCCAACATTAGCTAAAGGATATGGTCATTGGCATTATTTGTATTGCACTGGTACAAACATGTTACCTTTGCATCCTCTCTCTGGAAAATATCTGCATCCTCTGTGCTGTCAATCAGGATGTTGGGGCGGGCCTCTTTCCCTCGTTCACTCTGACCCCCGCTGGCTCTGTCACTGCTGCTGTTCCCCATTCTGACAGCATCTAACACTGGAAGACACACAAACACATGCAGGAAGACCCACAAACACACGCACCCATTCATGATATGCACTCACTGTCCACTTTATTAGGTATACTTGCAAAATCCACTAAAATCCAATTCAAGAGCTTTATCGAAAAATCCACCTACTGAAAACTTAACAGATATTTTGTTCAGTGTTGTGTTGTGAAAAATGATGTGCCTTGTCATCAACATTGGGAAATAACTGGCATCATTGTACGGCACATGTTCCTAGACTGGCCACTAGGGGCGTTTTGAGACTACAAGTACTACTACTACTGTACTACAATAGTGAACTTTGTGTGGTATCCTACTTAATATAATAGTATGTTACTCACCTAAATTCTTAGATTACGCCTGGGTGCCTATAGTCTTGGGCCAAAGGAGATCGTGCGGTCCTCTACGGGAGTGGACGAAGACGTCGGGTCTGTTTTCGCCGTTGTTTCCGTCTTAGACCAGCAATTTTCTCGTTGGGAGCACTAAGCGGACGTGCGCTGTCTGGACCTAAAGTCACCTTAAAATGTAACTCGACCCTCTTTTTTTAACAGCATTTCCTCTACTTTAATTGTAGATTTAAACGCTCCGTGATCGCAAGCAGCGGGTACGTGATCGCTCCCTGTAGACTTGTAGTTGTGTTTGCGTGTATCGAGACGAAAACACGCCTCTTCCGCCTCGTTTGTACAGAAACACTACAGACTAAACAGGAAGAGCGGGAATAAAATCAAAGCGCGTCATAGTGATGAAAAATTCGACTCCCCCTCCCCCAGGCTTGTTTGATAATGCCACATGATATATCACGATCGAGCGACGTATGGCTATCGTGTTGTTCCTACCCGGACAGTTAACATAATTTTTCCCATTTCGCAATACAGTACCATTTAAGTCAATGTGCTTTTAATAAATTTGAAGTTATAAGGGTTATGCTTCTCCAAATATGTTTTTACTACACAAGTTCATTTTCGTGTCAAGTTATTTAAGAAAGTGGACATTGTTTGACTCGTTCATTATGCAATAATTAAAATAATGATACTTCGTGGGTTTTCACGAATTTGCATTTTTCCTGTTCCTTCCTGCACATGGGAATCAAATAAAGCAGTTCTTTTGTTTCTTGTTTAGAGGAATGGTTGCAGAGTGGCAAGCACACCTCACGGTTTGGTGTTGTTCTTTTTTAATTTATAAACGCCATTCAAACTTATTGTGTAGGTTCCTCTCCCTTTATCTGATCTCTTTGTGTTCCCACGATGATCAAGTCTCTTGCCACTGAAGCCAGACACGCATCATGAAGATGTCATGTCATGATTACCACACTTGTGATAGGTCATTCTTTTCCCCTATCAAATCACTATGTCACCTTTTGTCATCTCATTGAAAAATAAACTTTCCACCAAAATCATAATTCCACGTTCCTTTTGGAGTTGGGTGCAATATCCCACCAGCCTGATACAGAACAGGATTTGATTAAAACAAGGAACGTGTTGAATCTCAGCAGTAGTGTGGCTCGGTAATTAGCATGGTTTGGATTCAGCTCCATGCCTTCCAGTGTGGAATTTGCATTTGGTTACACTAGTTTTATTCTGAGGACTCTCACTTCTTCTGTCAGGGTTGGTATGGATGAGGACCCAAATACAAGGAAGAAAGGCAAGTGTACTCCCCAAAAATAGTTAGGAAAAATCAAAAAAGAAAACAAGGCACTGTGGGGAAACAAAATCCCAAAATGACATTCAAAGAGGGCGGCATGGTGGTCCACTAGTTAGCACACCAGCATCACCTGCAGAGGTTCCAAGGTTCGATTCTGGCTCTGGCCTTCCTGTGTGGAGTTTGCATGTTCTTTCCGTGCCTGCATGGGTTTTCTCCGGGTACTCTAGTTTCCTCCTACATTCCCAAAACATGCATGGCAGGTAAATGGAACACTCTAAATTGTTCATAGGTGTGAGTGTAAGCATGAATTATTATTATTATTATTCATCTAACTGTGCCCTACGATTGGCTGGCAACCGGTTGAGGGTGTACTCCACCTACTGCCCGAAGGCAGCTGGGATAGGCTCCAGCTCGCTCGCGACTCTTGTGAGGATAAGCTGATTAGAAAATGATTGCATAGATCGATGGATGGATGAATGGAGATTCAAAGAAACAATCAAAAACTGGGGATGAACTTACTACAAAAGGCAACAAGACAGGACTTAACAACAGGGACTGGTTCAGCAAACACAAAAAAGGAACTAACAAAGGCGGAAAGAACCAGGAAACGTTTAAAAAAATAAAAAGCAATTGACAAGACAAAGAAAACACCTGAACAAGACACAAGTGGCTGAGGGAGCTGATTGGTAAACACAAGGGACCGGGTTGACGAGCACAGGTGGACACCAAAGCCTTATAAAACAGACATGGATAACTTAAGAATACAAAGTCTACTCAAAACCAAATAATGAAAAAGACATTTCATGACTTCTTCTCACATTCATGTTAGGTTCTTTAAAGATTCTCATTTGTTGTTAAATTTGAATGGTTCATTGTCCATGTGCGCCTGGGATTAACCGGAAACCACTGCATGTGTGTGTGTTATATTTTGAAACACATTATTGGTGTGTCTATTTTAAAAGAATCGAACTTCCATGCAGCACATTCACCCCTCATAGCCTGCTTCAGGTAGTTATCTGAGGTAGCCTTCATTCAGAGCTCACAGTGGCAAAATGTCACTGACATTAGAGCCCCCTCCTCCAACTCATGCCCTCCACCTGCACATGCAGCTGCAGCCCAAATTGTTGCACACATCGTCTGTGAGCGATCGATCGAGCAATGTGCACCGACACCAGCAGGTTGTGTCAGGCAGACCTCCTTCAAGGCCCTCACTGTTCATGACAGGCTGCAGCATCCCTCCGAGACATTAATAGCAGGGCAGATGAGAAAAGAAGATGGGGGCAGTGGAGCAATGTTAACGGGAAAAAGAAACGACAAGCAAGAAGGCCACATATATTTTAACATACATAAACACACATACTGTGTATATGTTTTAAATCCTTCAGCTAAGATGTGTACTGTATTTTTCTTAAAGGTGAATGTTGGGATTCTCACAAAATATAATGGGAACTTATACGGTAGAAGAGTGCCCAATACTGTTCAAAGGCAGGTTTAATATTTTCATTAATGTCTTTTTGAAACGAGAAAAAACAAACAAACCAATAACAATGATGAGTACTCCTTGACAAGGGTAAAAAAAATAAATCCGTTACAAAAAGAAGAGCAGTAATGAACCATTAGAGTGGAGGTACCAATACTGTCCACAAAATAAACATTTCTAAACATTAGGAAAAACATTTATGTTAAAAGAGCCAATAATGAAACCTAAGTGGAATGTTTTAAAATAATTTATTAGGAAATTTAAAAAGGTTTTTATTTTCTGCAAAGAAATAACATGACAGGAAAGTGAAATTCTGAAAAGGTTACAGTCTTGACAATTTCTTTTAAATCGAAGACCCAAAACCACGGTGGTAGTGTGGAGCAGTTTGAGTGTCTATGAAAATATGAAAACATTTTTATTAAATGTGGAGTGCTTTGTTCTTCTGCCCTTTTAAAATTGGCCAGCCAGTGCAACATCCTTTTCACTTCGTTTAGAACTGTTTTGGTAAAAAAAAAATAGTCGTCACCTTGCTTTAGCTGTGACCTCCAGTGGATACATGTGAGGGATGTCAAGATGACTAGGAAAAGCCACCTTGAGCAACAACAAAATAAGTTTGACAAATATGTTAATGTATTATTAAAAAAAGTCAAATTAAAATTTCACATTTGCAACAGAGGTACCTCCCCCAACCAAAAACAGCATACGGTGAATATTGTACATCATTTCGGAAAACACATTACACACAAACCAGCAGGCCATCATCAGCACATTTGATTGTGTCTGTGTGTGTGCACGGCCGCTCAACAGAGTACTCCTTCATGTTCTTCCACCCAAAATATTCACATCTTAAAAATCACAGTTAAACAACATTATGACAAAGTAAGAAAACAGGACATTTTTTCCTCTCCTAGGCGAGGAGCATTTTTACGTGCATGTGTCCCCACCCCTCCAAGAAAGTCAAAGAAAATAAAGACACAACCTCCCTCCGCTGAACTCGCAGCGGCTTTTCAGTGAAATAACAGACTCAAGTGACGGAAAGAGAAATGCCTAAGCAAATGTATGGCTGCTCTAACAAAAACATGGATTGAGATGTCCATGAAACTATCTCGCCATCAAAGTTGCCAATGTAAGGAGTGACGAGAAGAAGCTAACTTAGCACTTCTCCAAAGCCTCCCAGACCCTAAAAGTACAGTAGCTGCCCCCGCCCTTTAAGCCCCGAACAAAAGTCATATTATTTACAGTATGTTACAACATTGTACAGCTCAAGTAAGCCTACCATGTAACTGTGACCATTGACCTGCTTCCTTGCTTTATGTATATAACAAGATTTTGTTAAAACCTACCACTACACGTTCAGACACATTTTCTAGAAACAGGATTGTTCACAAATTAGTTGTTAATATTCATTATGCACTTCTGACGGTTTTCGCAGTACAGTTCGTAACCTTCACTTGGAGATTCAGGTTCAGAGGTCAAATAACCCGAGAAGACGAATTGCAGCCATCGCTCAAAATGGCAAAGTAAAACATAACCGAAAAGAGTAACAGTAAAAATACAGCATCTGTATGTGTTTGCTACAGTTTGCTTTGTTTGCTGGCTTTTCGAAACATTTTCATAACTGATTTTGCTAAGGTGCCGTTAGGGTTGGCTGTGTTGAGGTTGCCGTAAGAGGGTGATATATGTGTGTGTGTGTGTGTGTGTGTGTGTGTGTGTGTGTGTGTGTGTGTGTGTGAGAGAGAGAGAAAGAAATGGGGGTTTAGCTGCCCCCACCCCGAGAAGCGAAGTGGACAGAGCTTGGGCCAGATCAGCTCCAAAGCAGCTTCAATTCCCTCCAGATCTCCGCCCGTCAACAACTCTTGACTGAAATGCAAACAAACTGCATTAGTTAGAGGTCACATGTAATCGTGCCGTACTGCATCCTGCCTCTTAACGTGTAGAACAACTCACGTTCTCAGTGATAGCCGTTAGTGAAGGCCGTGGCGATCAAAGGGCCCTGTAGGAGGAAGCATGACAGGTTGACCTCCACTTCCTTTGAAGCCGCAGCATTTGACCATGATGGAGTAAATGAAATTTTGCTTCTCTGTGCTGTGGTAAAAGTCGGAGTTGTTTGAAGGTTGCTGCTAATTTTCGTTAGTCCATCTATGGCATTTCATACATTGTAGGGGTACATGATATTGGAAAATCATGTGATATGCGATGTGTGTGTTGAATATGGTCATCGCTATATTATTGCGACGTTTGACATGTACCTAAAGAAAAATGACATTTTTATAATCTAATGCATTTTCTCATGCAGCAAAATAAGCAAGTGTGATGTATTTTTAGCTAATGAATTGTAATGCCCTGAGATTGTGTTCAACTATTGCATTAATGTGCATTTAAGGTTACATCTGATTGGTTAAAGTCTGATTCAAGCATACAATTTCAGAGGACAATTATTGCGCGCCTGTGGGATATGCATATTGGACGCAATAACAATGTTTTTTTCTATATATTGTGCAGCCCTAATATGTTGGCATTAAGTTAGTATAGACTTTCATTTTGAAGAAATGTTATGGTTTGGTTGAACATTTATGTGTTTAAATATACTGCACACGTTTTTAAATTTTTTTTATTTTAAGTGTCAATTTTACAGTAAACCTTAACTAGGACTGATAAATAGCTTGAAGCAAGCATGCTTTGGTTCTAATTTGAAGAAGAGGGCGAACGAGAGTGTGAGAAAAGGTGGCAGGGAATTCTTTTAAAAAGTTCACTTTAATCAATTTAAGTTTGTTTTGATAAATGTAAATGTTTTTAAACCTGTGGGAGGGGTAAAACAAAAAAATATTTGAATGGAACATACAGGTCTGTCTGTCTGTCTATCTGTCTGTCTATCGAGCTAACTAAAGCTCTTGATGACTGGTTGTTGCTTCAAATTGAACTTCAGCATAACTCTTTATGGCTCATTATAACACTTGTCCAAACTGGGCAGGGTGGTGCAGTAGGTGGTATCTCACCCCAAGGCCATGGCTGAATCCTGCACTCGGGACAGGACTTGCAGCACTGAGGTAACTGCTGACTGCTGACTCCTGAGCAGCTGTTCCATAAAGGTCCGCCATTGGGCCCGGGCTGCTGGTTCCCAAAAATCCAGCTGTGCGAGATGGGGTAGAACCTGAAGGTACCGTGTCACAACATCAGAGTCAAGTTCCAAATGACTGTTAACATAATTCATTGCTACGTCTACAAATCAAATTCAAATTTCTACTATGCAAAGTGAATGCCCTACATCAACGCCCAGAAATGTTGCCAGCTTCACTGAGCCCGAGGTCATCTGAGAGGCTTTGACAGAAAGTGGAACGGCGTGCTATGGTCTGAAGAGTCCACATTTCAAATTGTTTTTTGAAATCCTGGTCATGCCCTCTGGGCCAAAGAGGAGGATGACCAGGATTATTGTTATCAGTGCAAAGTTCAAAAGCCAGTTTTTGTGATTGCATGGGGGGGGGGGGGGGGGGTGTTTGCGCCCATGGCATGGGTGACTTTGCATATCTGTGAAGGTACCATTAATGCTGAAAGATGCTTACAGGTTTGACCTTTTTATAATCTTTTTCAGGGACTTCCCTGCTTATTTCATCAAGACAATGCCAGCCATATTCTTCACTGTGATACAAGAACATGCCTTTGAAGCAATTGAGTGTGGTTACTAGACTGGCCTGCCAGCAGTCCAGACTTGTCTCCCATTGAAAATATGTGGCCGGGGCAATACGAAGTGCAAAATATGACAAAGGAGACTCTGAACTGTTGAGCAGCTTATGTTGTACATCAGGCAAGTATGGGAAAGAATTTCACCTGCGGCGCTTCAACAATTTGTGTCCTCAGTTCCCAAACGTTTTTTGAATGTTGCTAAAAGGTTGGTGTTTGATTCTGTCTTGCTATTCACTGTGTATTAATGAGGCGCAAAATACATATTTTCGCAAACTGCGATGTGAAACCGCTTATTTCAAGCCTTGCACACCACGGGGGAACAGCATTGAAGCAGTAAGGACCATGTTCTTACGTGTTTTCATTAAAAAAAATAAAAAATAAAAAAACAAACATACAGGTATAGTCAAAGCAAATACAGTACAATGGTATAACTTGATCATGGTCAAAATGGGAAACCTTGTGGAAAATCTTACCTCTGACAACTGCTGCTGCTGCTGCCGCTGCTGCCATTGGTCCATATGCAGTGAGGGGAATGGCTGAAGACAAAAAATTTAAATAAATTCAAATGTGTCAGTGTAAAAGATAGTTTTGTGTGTGTGTGTGTGTGTGTGGCAGTTTATGGGGTGTGTACCAGACAGACAACGTGCTGCTTGTAAAGTCCAAAGGAGGGACTAACTGACCTGTGAGTTCAGGGGGGTGGGGTGAAGTCAGAAGGGGAGTCCTCTCTAAGTGGAACTCTAAAACAGAAACAGCAGAGTGATTTTGAGTCCTAGACCGCACCTTTGACAGGCAAGCGAAGGACAACACAAACACCCCAGTAAGTGGGGGTGAGAAGTGTGGAGGAGTCAAACGAGGGCTTACAAGGTTCGAGGAAGGAGAAGCAGGATTTATTGGACGGAAAAATAGCTTAATGTAGACGTTCAATAAGGTTTGAGTGTTTTAAAATCTGCAGAAAACAACAAATCAGACCTACCACATATAAGTATGCTCATAAATTCAGTTTTTAAGGGGATTCAACTCATTTGCTATGAAGAGTTAAGAGGCCTGGCCTGGTGGGGTGACATATGACAATAGCAAATCTGAGTGTATTGGTGTGAGCTCTGGATGACAGCAGCTTCTGCGTAAGAATAGTCATCATGTTTATGTGTTTTATGGTACTCCTATCAGTCCATAAAGAACTGAAAAGTGCATCGGTGACTGTGAATCTCCTTTCCCACACGTATGGACACTACAGTAGGTGAGCTTCCGGAAAATGTAAGAACCCATTAAAAAAACAATTGCTTAAATAAACATGATATTGCAGGGGTGTGAACAATGAAGCACGATATAGAAAGGGAACACTGTACATGCATAGACACCTTCACACATGGCGCTAGCACACACGTTCACAAGCAAGCGAAGCAGATGTGAATCCACCCCCTGATATTTACAAGCAGCAATTTACACCCTCAGTTGTAACTTGTTTCTGTAAAGTAATATTTTGCATCCCGTCGGCTGGAAACCTATTCGCTCCATAACACTAACCATTCAAAACGGTATATTTGTTCAACATTGTGTCGTCAAAGAGGGCAAGCCATTTTCAACACTTAAGATTGGTCAATAACACGCACACGTGTGGACTGACCAACAGTATCGAGTATGAAAAAATATAAATTTGCAAAATTGTGACATTGGGGGATTTGGCCTAACTCCAGCGATGTGACAGCGTATCTCTTATACGATACAGTTCTAATACCCAGGCTATTGAAAAAATTAGAGCGCTGTTAAAATAGATTCAAACTAGTTTGCTGTTCAGCTATGGGAAACGGAACTTTTGTACATCCACGCTATGGCAATTCCAGCAAGCAGAAGTAGTGTGGTTAAATACGACACAGGCATAGAAAAAAAATAATTCAGAGCATTTAAAGAGGGATGAACAGCAATAAAAGTTGAAACATAATATTAATAATTTTCACAATAGTCAATCGAGGAAATTTCGTCAAACACCTTCTAAGCATTTAATAGTCTTTATCTTGCTTTTCTTTCATGTTAGCTCTCATGACGTGAACTTGAATGTTTCTGTGTAATGTGTGCCACATCAAACTCTTTCATTCAGTCCTCCTCAGCTAACAGTGGTGGAAATAAAATGATCATCATGCATCATGACGAGAGAGGATGTTATGTTTACCAGGGAATTGGTAGGTATATCCAGGGGTGATGCCTGCATAGCTTCGACTGGTGTAGGTGGCAGTCTGGAAGCTTGGATAACCTGTGGAGAAAACATCAGGGATAGTGTTTAGGGGCAATACCGTTCACAGTCTGAGATTATAACTCAGTGTTACGCGATCAGACATACACGAAACATGGCACTGCAACATTATGATGGTTCGTTGTTAAACAAAACAAACCAATCAAATCTGAAACTAGAATGGCCATTGTACCAAACAATCCACCCGTCCATCTTTTATACTGCTTATCCTCACTATAGTGGAAGGTGTGCATCTCAGATGACTGGACGAGAGGTAGTGTACACCCTGGACTGTCGATACTGACATACTGTATAGACAAACAACCATTTAAATGAACATTCCTTAAGAATGAGAGGGAGAATACGCTGGGAGAACATGCAAACTCTACACAGAAAGGCTGGAGCCCGGATTCAAACCTCCAGCCTTTGAACTGTCAGGCAAAGTATGTGCTAACCACTTAGCCAAAGCATATCATGCCAGTTGGGAACGGCACCTAACTGCACCTCAAAAACTACTGCTGTCCTAAACGTGTGCATCATTAAATTAAGTAAAATGTAGGAGGGAATATATCACAGAGTTTTGCCAATATGCCACAAACTTGGTGGTAATTGGAAACTATTTAAAAGGAAACAAAATGTGGCTTGTAAATCCCGGTACAGTATGATATGACCTGTAGATGGGTGATATTCTACACCTGTCACCTTTTTCTTGACAAGACTATGCGTTGTATGCATAGTCATACAGCTAAGGATTTGTGTAAACACATCCCAAGTTTTGAATTACTAAGAAAGAAAGATGTTTTCGCCAATCGTTTGATTTGAAATAAATTCTGGGAAAATGCTGCAGTTATCTGACTGGCCAGTAGATGGCAGCTTTAGTTCATCTAGTTAAAAGCTGAACAAACCGGCCCACTCAGAGATTAGTGATCAGAATACTTTGACAACAGGATGTTTTGTTTTAGGGAGTTTGAAGAGCAGAAACGATTAAGTGCCACTTGACTACTTTTAGATATTCATACGTGTTTTTTTTAAAGACGTATGGTAAATGTCTGGCATTTGAGGAATTTTCTCAGCATTTCAATATGCCCCATGTGACATGGGGCATATTCATATTGATCCTGACTTGAGCATTCGTTTGAGGTGCGACAAATAATGAGAATGTACTGTATATACACATAAATACACATTTGGTGGTACATAAATAACATTGAACTGACCTGCACTGAACAATGTACTGGACAGACTAAAATCTTTCAGATATAAAAAGGCACCCAGGGAAAAACAAAGTGAAGCCCAGACAATGTATCTTGGCACCTTTGCCACCTCAGTGGGTATCTTCTGAAATTTAGATCGAGATGATCGAAGCAACATGGTGGTGAAGCACAAGATCAGTCGAGGAACCCTTTGATTGGTCCGCCTCCTTCTCATCATGTGTCATGTGACCTTCAAAGCAGCTAAGGTCAAGAGTGCAGGAATAGCTTTTGAGAAGCGCAGATGGGAGGACAGCTACGAGATCCCCCTTGTTCTGATCGATGGGAACCTACCCAGCATACCGATCCCCAGCATGAAGGCGTCCATTCCATACGGCATCACCCGAGAGCGCCCCCTGGCCGAGCCAGTGGGAGACATCACCTCCTTGGGTTGAGCTTTCTTGCACTCCACCTGTTTCCAGGAAAAACACAATTAAGCAACTTTCTGACGCTAAATGACGAGTCCAAAGTTCTCACCATTTTGTTGTTGATCTCGTGGAAGTGGATCTCGCAGACTTTCTCCACCACATCCTCGTTCTCAAACGTCACAAAGCCAAATCCTGAAGAGGACGAGGCAAGTGCGTGAGCGGAACATTTCACACAATGTTAGGGCTCAGACAGTATGCTTTTATGCACACCGCTACAGCTAATAGACCAGAGTAATCAGTTGTAATAGCTGCTTAACCCCCCTCAATCACACTCACATGCACACGCACGGACGGGCACACAGACACTCATCCACTCCTCCCTCCCTTCCTGGCCAGAGGGCCAGGGCAAAGCTGGTAGGTAGGCTGTCACAATCGATCAGTCCCAGGGTGGGGAGGAGGTGCTTAAGGAGGCTTTATCCTGATCCTGATTAACGGACTGGCTAATTAGACTAGCCCCGTTTGTCTCCTCGAGCTCAGCCCACAGGAAGGAGCTCTGCAGGGGAGGAGGGGGAGGGGGATCAATAGATAGCCAGGAAGGACTGGAGGAAGAGTAGTAACTTGAGGAAGGGGTTGACAGGAAAGGTAGGAGTTGTGGCGAGTGAACAGAGGAGGTCGGCCCGTCTCACCTCTGTGTCTGTTGGTGGTCTTGTCGAACATGAGCATGGCATCGTCGACCTGGAGGGGACAAACAAGACAAGTTTTACACTACGCTTTCGCTCTCTCTCCCCTGCCACACGGCATATTGCCTGACCTCAGCCCTTCTCAAGTTCTGCAGGGAGGCTCTGCAACAGATGGACAGACGCACAGAGAAAGGGAAGGGGGAGGAGGAGGAGGAAGAAGACTGGAGGCAGGCGGCAGGTTATGAAAGAAGAAGCAAAGAGAGCAAAATATGAAAGAACCACTCGGGAGCGAGGCCTTGCTGGGTATGTGCCCAGTGCACATAATGGGTGGCATGCAAAGCTGGAAGTCACTGCTGAAGCACCAGCTCACAATCCCCCTCAGGGAGCACATAATCTGCCCCCTTTCTACCCTCCAAAGTTTGACATTCCCATGGCAACTGCGCAAAAAGTGCTCATGAAAGGCCCAAAGCCGACATCAAATATGGTTCATGAATGCAGTAGTGGGAGAGTGCTTGTGAGAGCAAGGGAGACACAAAAAGAGAAATGTGGCTGTGTAGAAAGGTGAATCTTACAGGCAGGTGGAGCCTCGATGAAAGAAGGGGGGGGGGGGTGATAGTGAGAGGAATAGCGACAGGTGGAGATCTGGTGAAAGAGAGTACAGCGAGCTGTAAGCGAGTCGGACGAAAGAAAAAAAGATTGGGTCAAAGTGGAAAGGGAGGAGAAAGAAAAGACAAAGGGAGAGGGAGAACAAAGAGGCCTGGAGGTTTTGTTTGTTGGCACACTCAGCCATAATTCCTTTTCCTCTTCTCCTTTTGACCTCTCCCACCAGTCCGGCCTCCCTTTATCCAACACAGACACAGGTGTCTATTCATACACACACACACACAACCGGAGTTTCTTATGTCAAAGTCGACCTGCTCTTTTTCTACCTGTTTGCGCTAGGCAGAGGCGGGAACAGACATTTGGTAAATGAATCAGTGTTCTCTTGATCTATAATAAGTGTACTGGATGCTGCAGTGGATATGATCCATACTGACGCGTACTACATGTGTATGCCAACAAGAGAGAGAGAGAGGGGTGGGGGGTGGGGGGGTCTGTGTGTGTGCGCGTAGAGCGCCAAGGGCAGTTTGCCTCCAGAAAGGTCAAAGGTGAGCGAGGAGTGTCAGTATGAAAGCGGACCTCAAATCATGGCTTCCCTCCACTCAAATGTTGGCCCATCTGCACAGAGTGTGCTCAGCTCATTTTATCAGCTCCAACGAGTTTGTCGGTCCAAGAGGCCAAGCGGTAGGTGCCTCACATCTGTGTCAAGACATCCAGGACACACTTTGTCAAAGAGTTGTGATCCCACAGTCAACAAAAGGGAGGGGAGGAACTCCACAGTAACAAGCAGGAAAAACGCCCTGCAACCTGTTTTAATGCTGCAAAGTGTGTTGGCTTGCACATCATTGCTCAATATTACAAACTGTGAGCGCTTTAATGGTGTGCCGCTGAACAATATTCCCTCTGATGCCTTTTTTTTTTTCCCACTTCTCATCTTCCCTGTTATCCCCGGCCCATCCCTCTCCACACTCCTTTGTCCTCGCCATGACGGGACACAAAAGGTCCAGTGAGGCAGTCTAATCAGGAACTTCCATGGATGGCTGGAGCCCACATTTCACCGGCCATCCCTTGATATCTCTCTCGGCAAAAATTCATCTCGCTGCTATGATTGAGATGGGAGCTCGGGGAACCTGGAGGCCATATACCTTTGGCACTGCAAATAATGTGACACCCTGTTGGAGATAGGATGGATGGCAGACAGTTTTCAGAGGTCCGACTTTGAAAAAGTTGGAAAGATTTGTGTCCACCTGTTACTCGGGGAAAGGTTGGTTGAAATTCATGTGAACCATCTGGAAAGTTCCTATATGGCGGGAACCTTGCGGCCCAAAGAAACAAAATATTTGCCCGTCTTTGTGCAGGGGCATAAGAGCTTTTGTAAATCTCCCCCACACCCCATCTTTGCCCCACTTCCCTCTCTCACGCCTCCACAAACCTCTCTCAATCAAGCCCTCCCTCTTTTGTTGGTGCCTTTGTTGGCCCATCATCTATTCTCCGCACTATGCCTCTGACACCACTTTGTGTGAAAGGATATGAAAATTCGCCCACACTTTGTGGACCTCTGGTCAAACATTTAAGGGGTGTGTTTGGAACTTTTCGCAAATTAGTCAACTTTTTAAAAATGATTTCTAAACTCAAGATGACCCCCCCACCAAACACACACGCACATGCACATGCAAACATCCCGTGAACACCACCTCGTCACCCCCTCCTTCAGAACAAAACCCCCTTACCCACAGAATTACTTAGGGACAATGGGCAAGCCAGGTCACCACGGTAACGGGTCAGGAGGGGGTTGTGGGTAGGAGCAGCTGTTACATCAGATTAATTCAGATTCTGATAATCCCTCCTCCTTCCTCACCATCACCATACACTCACCACAAAACTTTTTCACCCGCCACCTCCTCCCCTCTGCACACTTGCAGTATCCCTCAAGTTCGCCTGCTGCTCGGGCCCTGAGGAGCCCCTCAGCCTCTTTAGTTTTCCCCGGCGACCCTCTCCAACAAGCGCTTTCTTTCTGTCCCTACGTTCTCGCCTTCCTCTTCACAGTAACTCCTTCGCTTCCGAGCACTTGTCTGTTTTCTTTGGTGAATTCATTTGTGAGAACCGGCCAAGGTGATTTGCATTCGGAATACTTGTGTCCCACCGTTTATCGATCAAGGCCGCTCCAGCATTCCAACAATCACTCACCTTCCCAAACTGGTCAAAGTATTGCTTGACATCTTCTATGGTGGTGTTCACCGACAGGCCTCCCACAAAGATCTTCTTGGTGCGAGTCACTAACTGTTAAGCAATTAAAACAAGAATTCACTAAAATTACTTTTCCCTAACTGGTGTTCTATTAGTGCATATGAGATTGTTTCCCATTGACAAAAGAAGCTTTTGAAAAAGGAAATGAGCTTTCTTATTTGTAACAAGTACTGGATAATATTCTACAAACATAAACCAAAGGACTGCATAAGTAATTCACGATTTTGCTTTTTGGTACAAGTATATGTCAGCCTTAAAACACTCACTGAAAACAATCCATCTCACATATTCATCCGTTACATCAGTTTTGTATGCGAGTTGATTTTGAAGCCACTTTGTATGTAGCAGCCACATAGGCCTGCTTGGGTACAGCCTGCACTTAACACCTGTAATTATTTGGGGCTTTTCTAACAGGATTGGTCACACGGCAGCAGGACAAGCAGCACGTCACCACATAATCCATTTTCTTTTTGTTACATTGATTGAAAAAAAAAAAAGATCACCGGTACATTGAGATTGTTATGACTTAACAAGATCTGACGAGAACTCGGTTGCCTGGATATATTTCTGTTGGTACTCAGTAGGAAAAGAGATCAGCCTGATTTACAGCTCTGACACCGGACAGCATGTTCTCACGTCCGAGCTTCATTACAAGCTCCTGATAGTAGAAAGTCACACAGTCTGCATAACAAGTAGCGCTTCTACTATGTCCCACTATTTCAGCATTATATTTCGCGAAACTATTATTTCACTTAAAAATCATATCATTTCCTTACCACATACATGAACATAATACAACTCTTTCATGATCTATTTTATATCTGTTGTATTTGTTTTGGGGGGGGAAATGACATCATATTTCATAATGGACCTCCTTATACTTTTTATTTTCGGTTAAAGAAATGGAGATAGCACCATTAAGTCATCCTACACTTGCATGCTATCTCGATACACCACAAAATTGGCTATGACGAGGCGTAGTGTTATTTTAGGTGCTATTAGTGGCAATAGACTTGATTCATGAACAATCACATCACGGTTCGCACTTAAAACGTTCATTAGAGTTGATGGCTTATTGCCTAGAATAGTGCTTGGCAGTTACAGTAAATCTACATGAGATTTAACTCACCTTTGGCTGAGCCCTCCGGGGGAATGCGACTTTCGGATCAATCTATAGAAGATAATACAGAGACAGAGAGACCGGTTAAGTGATGTGTCATGAGGGGCATTGCAGGGCTGGCCGGTTGCACAAAAACGTACCATCTCTAGTCACATGTTTTAATCAAATCTTATCACCTTTCAATATATCTTAGAAGTTACCAGTTGAATGTACGTGTATTTTGTTAAATCAGTGGCCATTTGTGAACAAAGCCATACAGCGAAGTTCTTTCCCTGTTTTCAGCATTTTCACAACAGATAACCAACGACGATGGAAATTAATCAGATTGAATAGATACAGTACCACAGTTCTAGATACTAGTACACGATTCTGATTTTCATGCTAAGAACATGTAGTTCTTGAATATACCGAACTTAAGTGCAAAGAGTCTGGTGGCAAAACACTGGATAGGTTATATATCGATGAATACCCCATACACTTTGTATGATGTTTTGAAAACATCGAAGCGTGTGAAAAAAAAACAGTTTCCTTTCTATGTTGCTGTCTTGTTTCAGTTTTCTAGCAGCAAATACAATGCCACTGACTGGCTTTATGCAACAGTGAGAAACACATCAAAAACTTAATCAGAAAATTTGAGGCCCCTTTCTAACATACTGATGTGAAATCAAAAGCTTCTTGATGCTACTTAACCTTGACAAGAACTGCTAATTTTTTCACAATTTACAGTATCTGTCCTGCTGTTTTTCAATAAGGGCACTGTGATTAAGTCCAGTGTATGCATTTTAAAATGTAACAAAATTTAACCGAAACACATTTTTACCTAAACTTTCAATACAGCAGTTTGGGATGCCTTGGTAATTTACGGGAAAAAAAATGTTAGAAAAATCAAACATGGTGAAACTTTTGAACACCACGGGCATGCCTAAATTAGATTTGATGGCGCTTTTTATTGTGTCTGTGTGTGTGTGTGTGTTGCGGCGCTCAGGTGGAATGCCTGGGAATGTCTAGTGAACCCCTGCCTCTCTCGTCACCACCATGTGACATGTGAGCTCCTGGAATCTCACACGGGTACCACAATCACAAATCCACCTCACCTCTGTGAGGAGAGCTTGAGAGGAATCGGGGGAAGTGTGTCAGAGAGAGAGAGAGAGCAAGAGCGAGAGGTGGCCAGGTTGAGGAAGACAGGATAGAAGAGAAGGGAGCTGTCAATCACACCACAGCGACAGCAGATCCAACACATTTTGTTTGTTTGTGTTAGTTAGCTTTTTTTTTTTTTTTTTTTTTGCCTCCTTCAACTCATGACGAAAACAACGCATGGCATCGAGCTCGTCTTTCTACGTGGCCATGCGCGCTTTAAATGGGAGCATCTGTGATTCCGGATGTTTCTTTGCTTTGTAGTTCCTGGGGTCCGCTTTGGATTATTATTTCTTGACCAATGTTAGAGAGAGCATCACACCGTGACATGAGAATGTCAATAGAGACAGGTTGCATTTAAGTCTATGCTGATCTAATAGAGGTAGAGATCAAGACTACTCCACACTGTACCGCCGTTACGCCAACAGATGGTGAGGCGATACGGCGCTAAGATTAGTTTGCGACCATGAGAGGGTAAAGTTAAACTACAGTACAGTAGAGAGCTAGAGCCTCTATGGTAAATCACATGCGTTTACCAGAATGAGGACGACAGCGTGTTTCTACTTGAATACGACTCGAGATTGCCACAGATTTTTGTTTCTCTTCTAAAGAGTGAGAAGACTAAAGGCTAAGACTGGAGGATCAGATGCAGAGTCTACTGTTTAGTTTCTATAGTGGCTAGACTACTCTGATAGTCACCTCCGGTCACCAACCCTCCTGATGGCCAACACTCCTGTGCACATTTAAAAAAGACACACACAAACAAACAAAATCAAACACGGCAGCACACAGCGCATGAGCGGGAAGGAAATAGTGGACATTCAACAATGACTGTAGTCATGAAAGTGATTTGTGTGGTGGAGAAAAGTTTTGGAGAGACGCATGCAACATGAACAAAGTCGAAATTAGCACATTGTGATCTCCTATCGTGAAGCCTTGTGCGTGCAGAGACGGAACCTTA
Source organism: Hippocampus guttulatus (assembly GCF_054856545.1). NCBI lineage: Eukaryota > Metazoa > Chordata > Actinopteri > Syngnathiformes > Syngnathidae > Hippocampus > Hippocampus guttulatus. The sequence continues at coordinate 8,048,441 of NC_141265.1, read as the reverse complement.
CTGCAAGGTAAGAGAGATGACGCTGGACAGAATTGCAAGAGAGGTTTAAGAAATCGCCTTGTGCTCTGAAAAAGTCTACATATCCCAATTCAAATGCCAAGTTTTTGTGATATAGAAAAGTACATAAAACACGTCAAAACATTTCCCAGATTTAATGTGACGTCTGACCTGACTGAGTCAAAAAAAAATTGTAAACTTTCACAGAGGAGCGGAATCATCTGAGATAGCACACCCTCTTGAAACTGTGATGAGGCTGTAGTCAGAATTAATAAATCACATTCAAACTTAAGTTAAATGGGAGTCAGCACGGTAAGCACACATTTTCAACCATTAAAATGCACTGATTAAACTCAAATAAATCTCAGGTGTGCCAGCAGGCTTTTTCGACATTTTTCTGCTTTCTAGCGGTAGCTTGAGAACTTTGCGCTAAAACTGCATTGTGGAACTGTTCAATATTCCTCACTGTGACTAAGGCCGAAGAAAGCTGATGTAAAACAGCACCAAAAGACGATGCAGCCGCCAGTATGCTTGACTGCTCGTATGATGTTCTTTTGGTGATGAGCAGTGTTGGGTTTGCACCAAACATACAGTACATTTCCAAACTACGGCTGCAAAAATGTCAGGAAAAGCCTACTAAAACATCTGAATTTTATTTGGGGTTGATTGGAGGCGCTTTCAATGGTGGCAGGTGCGTGCTGACTCCAATTTAACATGAGTGTGAATAGGTTAATTCTGAACACAGCCGCATCCGCAGTTATAAGAAAGTGTACACACTTGCGCAGCCATATTCGCTCAGTTGATTATTTTTACTTCCTCTCTCTAATTTTGGATCCCATAATTTGAAGCATTTGAACAGGGGACTTTTTCCATCCGCTGTACATCCCAGCTAAAGTGTGCAACAGTTGGCCTGACAAAGGAACACATTGCGCGCAGCACAGCATGCCGATTGGGCGGCACTCAAAATCTCTCGAGGACCAGCACAAGCCTGTTGACTCCAATCCTATTACCGTAGTTAGGAGAGCCATACTAATCGCAAACAGGGGTTGCTCCCCCCATCGTGTTTCTGCTGTAGTGCTAAAACAGTTAACGAGACCTCGAACTGACTGGAAACTTTGTTCAACAAATGTGCAGTTAGTCTCGAACTAACCCAGTTTAGAGATGGCAGGAAGCTGAGCGCCGACTCAAAGTCTTACACTTGCCACTATGTGTGTCCCAACGCTAAGAGTAGCGATAAATTGTGTATTTGCTCGCCAGACTCACTGCTGTGCAAAGGTCCGCTCATTCCAGCAGCGCCCGAGCGATTCAGTCGGTCACAGCATGGCACATTCTTTGTGTTGCCACTGGAGAACCTTTTCTCTGCCCTCGCTAACAGGATAACCTGTCTGTATGGGGAGGGGCGGGGGGAGTGGAGGTAGGATGAGCAGCCTCCCAAAAAGTCCTCCTGTAGTGACCATGCAACCCCTTCGGCTGGTCTAGAGTTCTCTCAGTCAAACCCGCTCCCAAAGGTTGCCTCCCACACCACCAGCATCCACTGCGGTGAACAACAACGCTACGCAGTACCAACACTGGCAAGTTGAAGATTTAAAAAAAAAGAAATGGAATCATCGTCAATGTGTTATGAACAATGGCTTTATCGTGAGGCAGCAGGACTTAATGACCTTCAAGCTCCTTGATTGTGCCTGTTTACACTGTCCTGCGGGAGCCAAGAAATAATTGTAAATGATGTGCATTGTTACCAGCCTCTTTTTCTTTTGTGACAGAGCTATTCTTCAACAGTGGGCAAGCAGGGGGGGGGGGGGGGGTCACTATGGAAACCAACCCCATGGCGATTTTGTGGCGTCCAACCATGGTGGCACAAAGTGTCACAGGCCTTGTCCCCGCAAGTGACACTAAAGAGCCGAACGGAAAAGCCAATAAAAATTCATTTAAAAGTTATAGTATTGTACATTTCTCATGCCTGTGTGCTTTCTTGGAGTTTCTGGTGCAACTTTTTCTCTTTGATTTCTTCTCCACTGCCCCAGTTATCTGGAGTCGGTGCATCGTTCAGCGCACAAAAGGTGGAAAAGCAGTACGCTCTCCTTATTTCGATACAGTGACGAACGCGCCGCCATCACCATTCCCAGTGACGAGCGAGAGAGAGAGGAGGAGCCGTGGTCCCTATGGCGACCAACGGAGTCACATTGTTCCCGAACGGACCAACATTCATCACTGACACACACATGGACTCTCATGCGTGATTAAAACATCCCAAGTTAGGGTTGTGCAGGTGGAATAACCTGTCACGACTTTATCACTTTGGAAGTGCTACCAACTTTATTTGGTGCAGCCGTCACACCTTGATGGTCTCAGGTTGCATTTGCCCGTTCTGCTGAGAAACTTTTATTCCTTAGGTCATTTCCACCCCTCGGGAAAGAAAAGAAAAGGCAGACACAGAAGAAAAGTTTGTTTCCCTCTCCAGAGAAGCAAATCCAAGAGTGGCAAAGGGGAAGTCAACCAGCTCAACTCTCCTTATTTCTATGGAAATGGACACCGTGTGACATTTTGCTGAATGATTGGCAGAAAGCAAAGAGATTGGCCCAAGTGTCTCCGCTGTCACTCTATCATGCAAAAGCTTCCAAATCGGAGGAATAGCGGCAGTCATTCGTAATGAGAACATCACCCCACGTAAACATTAATGGCACAGTCTTAGAAAATCCACTAATCAAACAGCGACCAATGAGATTAGCCAGGGGAAGGAAAGACAGAGAACTTACTGTTTTAGAGTCCAACTCATGCCTGGTTTGGGCCAAAACCTTATCCACGCCAGCCTGATCCACGAAGGTGACAAATCCAAAGCCTCTGCGGACATCGGGGGAGGGAGGGGGCGGTTCCGGTATTAATGACAGTGAAAACTATGTCGACGCGTAACGATATGTTATGAGCGGTGAGGAATCACGGAGGACAGATAAACTTTCAGAGCAGACGCCAAGCTCACCTCGAGCGCTTAGTAACCGGATCTCGCATCACCATACACTCCTTCACCTCGCCGTACTTGCAGAAGTACTCTTTCAGACCCTCTGGGATACAAAGCAACAACAAGGGGCACATTAGTGGAGAATGGTGCTGCCGACTAGAAGGAAATATGAGATGAATTTGTATTTTTCGACAAACAAAACTAACCAGAGATTAAAATTAACCAGTAAAATACCTGTCACATTTTTTAAAACTAAATTAGGAATAACTCAATTGTCACCAGACTTTGAATCACCGTACAGAATCACATTTTTTTTCTATATAAATTCTGAAAGGGTGCATTCATTCAAGTCCATGGAAAACCCAAAAAATAAACAAATTCAACATTAACAAGTGGAAATTTGAAGAACTGTGGATTTTAAAAACAAGTTCATGCCTCTTTGCCTTAATCCATGCAGAGTATTGAAGACATTTGAGAAGATGTACCTTGTGTTGTTTGCCAGCTGAGTCCACCTATGAACATTTTGCTATGGAAAGAAAGAGAATGTTTGCATTTTAGGCAGTGGGATTCGGTAAATTGGATACTTGCGTGCTCGCAGAAAACAAACAAAGTTGTTGATGAAACTGGAGTTTCGGTAAATGTGACATGAAGGCTCCCAGTGTGGAGGTGTGCGCTCCTCAGCCTCCCCGCAGAAAGCAAGGCTTGTTCCAGAAAACGTGTGTGTGTGTGTGTGGGGAGGGGGGGGGGTGCAAAAAAGTTTTTTTTTTGACTTACCAGGGGTCGTGAGGGGAGTCCGTGGTGGACAGGTTGGTCTGGCTTCCTTCCGTGTCCATTCTGTGTGGTGGTCGTGTGTGTGCGGGTGCTGCTGCGCCGAGGGTGTCCGGGACCGAGGCGTGCGGGGGAACAGGCGGGCAGTGAGTGAGAGGCTCGGGGCGGGTTTGGCCCGTGGTGTCAGAGGGGAGCGGGCCAGATGCGGGCTGGGACAGACTCCACCTCCTCGTCGTCCGCGTCCGCGTCCTCGTCCTCTACTCCGTCCACCCTGCTGTCGCTCCCTCATCCCTCCGCCATGGGACGCGGCGCCACCGTGGGGCAAAGCCATTGTGAGCGAGGAAGCCTCTTCCGGTGTGAACTTGAAAAATAAGACCAAGTTCTCGCCATTCCGCACGCTGAAATACACTTCACTCTATGAATTGCTTCTAAAGACAACTTTTGTATGTCAACAATTATATTATCTTCACAATAATGGGGATTTGTACAAAACCGGCATGGTGACAGCAGTATTTTCTTTGCCAAATTACTCTAAATAGTGTTCCAAATGATCATGCAAACAGTTTTAAAAAAAAGAACAAAGCTTTAAAACAGGCTGTTGTTAATATTAACATAGTACTTTGTAAAATAAGTCTTGTAGCCCTACCCCATAGCCCAGGCATATGAATAAGATGGGAGTTGCTGTCATATGCACTAAAAGCCAGTCGGTACTTGCCAGAAATTCCTACACCTCCTTCAATGAAGCTCTCTGCCTCATGACCATTTTTCTTCTTCTTAAGTCAAGTGCATTTATGTATTTTACACGTACCGGTATGCTTCTATATTGTAGCCTTTTGCCACAAAATATTCTCAAAATGCTTCATACACCCACATTTCAGAACAATCAACCATCTCAGTCTTTTCATCAATTTTGGAGAGATGTTCAGTTCTTGGTACGAATATTAACGCCTTTCATCAAAGATCAGCTGGTATAGAAAATGGATGGATAAATGAAGATTGTCATGGCATTTGCGTCAGTCTGAGGTTTCTAATTTAGTATTTAGAAACTTCAACCTAATTGAGAGAAGCAAAGTATTGCTCCACCCCTCTGGCAGCCATCAATTAAATGCATTTGCTCATAACGTCTCAAAAGCAATTGAAGACTAACCTGAAGGACGAACTTGTTAAAGCGTTCGTTGGCTTCCATTTAGCTTGTTTCCTGTCGGGGTTATTAGCCTTTATTGTGAAGGCACAACATGTGAACTTCCAACCGTGTGTTGGTAGACCTCTATAAACTTTACTAAATTGTGGTTTCAAATGCAGTTTTACTGTTAAGCGTTGGTAACACTGTCATGTGCAAGCTGTAACTGTATTCTGATCATGAAGTCTCAGGTTCAACATGTGTCTCCGGAATTTGAATAAACATGGATACTAAACACGCCGCGCACAAAACTTTACTTACTTGTAAGGAAAATAAATTTGAAATGAAACAACGAGCATTGTTCAAAGAAGATCTATGAAGGCTACAATATAGACCAGGGGTTTCAAACTCATTTTAGTCGCCGGGCAATTTGGAGTTACGTCTTCCCTCGGCGGGCCGTTATGACAGTGAAACCACAAAATGATTACTTGTACACAACAAATTAATAGATTACGAGTTTTGAAAACAGTCAAGTCAATTAGAATAGTTTGTTTAAGTATTATTCAAGTGCACAACTTTACTTACTTGTACAGAAAATAAATTTAAAATGAAGCAACGAGCATTGTTCAAAGAAGATCTATGAAGGCTACAATATAGACCAGGGATGTCAAACTCATTTTAGTCGCGGGGCAATTTGGAGTTACGTCTTCCCCCGGCGGGCCGTTATGACAGTGAAACCACTTTAAAAAAAAATCTAAACCTTTTAGCAGTTTCTCTGGGTTGTTGATAGTTAAGTCTCACTTCTCATGTATGGTATTTCCAAGAATCTGATGGTCGTTCAGTTTGAGTGCTTTAGAGGCTTTAAGGATATTTCTGGGAAGCAAGCATTTCAAGGTTTTCCATCTAAGTTTTAATACTCCCAGCTGATACAGTGTTCTAACAGGAGGCCTGTGTGCCGTGCTCATTCATGGCTGGACTTTAAGTATTTAATTAGTGCCAAAGCCAGCTCCAGCTAATCTTCTCAACACTGCTTCAACATGTGACCAGGTTACCAATGTTAAGATGTTAAGACCAATCAATAGCCAAAGTAATTCACACAAAGACAATGGCAGCTTTGACTTACTGCATGTAAAGTGTATGCAGACCTGTCAAAATAAATAAATAAGAACTTAGCCTACTGCATACAGCTAGATGTGAGTGTACATGGACTGTATGTATTCATCTTTAGCAGTCATGAAGTGTAGAGTTAAGGATGTGCAAGCAGAGAATTGGTTTTATGGTCTTGCTATAGTGCACGCTATGCAGTCTGCTAACTTGCCTGCCCTTCACAGCAGATGAAGCTCTGGAAGTGGGACAAGGGCTATTTGGACATGAATGAAGGGTTGGTTACATTTCTGCATGCATGATCAATGGGGTTGAATAGTGGTGTGGGGGTGGGGCTGGTTGAGGGACGAGAAGGAAGTGGAGACACAAGACAGCTAGTACAGGTAGTGAGTACACAGTAGCAGCCAATCAAGTCTCAATAATGAGAGATGGACAGTGTGGATTGCATCTCATTACCAATCAGCACTGCTTTCGGCTCTCTGGGGAGAGAAAATGCGAGCTCATACATGTACGCTGCATGCGGCCAATCTTGATAAAACCAGCTTGTGCACTGGAGAATTCGGCACAGCAGTGGCTGAAATGTTGAGAATACACACACTCTGCCCTCTGTCCGCTTTGGTGAGGCGTTCCTCCTGCAGAGCAACGATGAGACTTAATTACAGGTCAGTGACACATCTCAGAAAGATAGAGAGAGCTCTGTTACCCATCCAAATACAGTATAATGCCATTTTCCCAAGGGTGGGTGGGGTAACAGAAGCTGCACACAAAAAGGTGCTGATGGGCTGAACCTGAGAATGGTATAAGGTGATCGAAGCCGACAAAGTTGAGTGTTTCACAATGAAAGGAGAAACATTTGTTTACTCTCAAAGGCATTTTCTGGTTCCATTTGCCCCTTTTCTCTTCTGTCCATCTTGTTTGGCAGACTAATGAGCCCAAAGATGAGGAAATCTTTAGTTTGCAAATCAGATCGTCAGATTTGGCGAAAAGGCCTACAACTGAAGAAGACATCTCATTGCCAAGCAAAACACAAAGACAAGTTTGATGTGTGACCATCCTTATTATGATTGTTCCAGAAAAGAAAAAAAAACGGACACTCGTTGGTATTAATGGCATTAGAGCTGGAAAAATATATAACATGCAGGTACAGTACTTGAAGAGTGTGCCAGAAGTGTTGTTTTACATTGTCAAATATCATAAGTAAATTGATGTTAAATTGTCACAAAATTCTGAATTATAAAATTAAGGACAAAAGTGTTGGCAAAAGCAATGAAATTGTTTCAGATGCTACATGTGCTTGAATTTACAAACCTTGGCAAAACCTGTGAAGAATTGGCAGTTTTAGAGAATATGTGACTGATACCTGAATGGGGGCCATCTTATTCTTTTATTTATTGCCATCTTTCACGTATTGATTATGGCACTCCTAAAACGGCGTATATTTTAATTTGAATAAGACTGAAACGACATTAAATTGGTTTCCCTCATGTTTGCTTTACAGCGTGCTACACATCTTACAAACTGTATCAGTGTATGGGCAGAGTAAACTTGTCCGCTCAATTCTATGTAAAAGTATAGACATGATGCGCGCTCAATTCAGGACGAGATGACGCATAATGGCTCGATAGAGCCCTCTGGTGACGACAGGGACAGGCCAAATATGCTATCTGAAATGTTTGTAAACTGCAACATGGAACTTCATCATTGTTGCTCTTTTCCTTTGAACTAATAGTTTGTTAAAGTGCACTTTGGTCACCGTTGGGGAATGAGGGAGAAGGGACAAAGTTCAAGGCGGGGGGAGGCGGTGAAGAGGAAGAAGGTTAAAAAAAAAGAAAATTGACCTTTGAAAGCTAAACAGCAGGTGGAGAGGTAAAACCAGGCAGCTCAGGATTAATCGAGAGGAAAGTAAACATAAAGAAAAAGAAAGTATCAGAGTTTTGTTTTTTTCTCAACTGAAGAGGGATTACAAATATGATGGCACCTATCTTTGTCCATCTGGCCAAGCTCTGAGTGTGTATCCGACACATGAGAGCAGAGAGCTTGTTTGCAAAAGCGGGAGCAGGTAAGACATCAGAGTAATGGAGGGCGAGGAAAGGGCCGGGGCTGCCATGCCGAGGTGGGGCCGTCTGACGGCCCTTCAGGAACAGCTGGTCTGGGCCCTGCTGGAATCGGGCCTGTCCAGGGATGTCTTGATTCACGCAATGGGGGAACTGGAGCGAGACAAGGCGAACGGAACAGACAAGGGAGAGAGGGGGGACGGGGAAAGCTCAGAGGAGGGGGAAATGGACTACCCACCACCGATATTCCGAGATTTGGAGAAGCTTCCTCCTGAAGAGGCGGCCAAACTGAGGGCTGAAGTGGAACGGCTCCTGCAGTAAGTAGATCCCAGCAATAAAGCCCGCAGAATTGTTTCCTCCCAATGAGTAGAGCAAGAAAATGTGGTGACCGCCAACTTGGTGCCGCATTTACTACCCTTGCTTTTTACTTGCGAACAAAACCTGCGTTTACTGTGGGACACCTCGTAATCTTGGTTCCCGTCTCTACCCAAATGCTCCCTTCTTCCTGCCTGTCTGTCTGCCTCTGGCGTCTGAAGCCAATTTAAAGAGGGTTCCTCCTTTGCTAGTTACTAATTACCCACCACCATCATTATTCTGTTGCCAATTCTTAATAAATAAGCTACACGCATATGTTGGTGAAGATTAATGGAGAAGGGCCGGTCCTAAGTCAATGTTTGCATTGCGGCACGTGAGGTATCTTCACATTTGAATCACTGATTTCTAAGTGGCATCTGCTTGAAATGTTGCATTTAACAATCATTTAAAAGTGACTTGTTGACAAGAACATTTTCCCATCAAATACTGTTTAAAGGACAATATTTAACAATGAACTGGATGCAAAATTATGGAACCACGGATATCGGTGTTGGTGTTACTTGTACATTTGTCATCTATGACTAACTTATTTTTTAGCAACTTTTAAATAAGGCCTTCCGTGCTCTGAATGTTTTAGGCATTTTCATCACTGATCTGAAGCAGTTGGACTTTGCTCCTGTGTGCTTTCTCTTATCTCTCTCTGTCAATATTGCTCCTGGACACTTCTTTCCAAGTGATCACGTCTGACAGCTGTTGCAAGAATTATATTCTCTCTCTTCTAGGAGTCTATAGCTCCTCTGTACGCTGACAAAAAACAACAACAACAACAACAATAATATTCCGGTATGGAGTAAAAGACAACCCATCCATCGATCCATTATCTGAACCGCTTATCCATACTTCAGAATATATGAGGCAAATAAAGTAAAATCTCAGCTGCTCTCCCAAGTCACAGTGTAAGGGATACAAAAAAAGAACTGAATCAGCAATGTTGTTTTAACAAAGGCAATAAAGCCGATTTTAAAAATGAAATGTCATTGACTGTCACAAATATATACATTATAGTAACATTACATCATATATTGTTTACATTGGTGAAAAATTGCACTGCAGTCTTATATGAGGCAAAAAGCCTGATGCGAGTATCTTGTACATTTCAGGTCCTGCAGTTGTTATTTTAATGACCTTTTTCATAACAGTCTCATGGGCCAAGAAGAAACTCCTTACATTTTGAGTGAAACTGCGCTTTTAGATAATCATGATACTGCGACAACAGCAAATGTAATGGTGACTTTCAAAGAACAACAAAGGAAAAGTTATCGTTGTACAATTTTCAATATGAATGAATTTTGAATCTCAGCCATTCCTGTGTGGAGTTTGCAGGTTCTCTGAGTGCTTGCATGGGTTTCCTCCTACAGAGGCATGCATATTTATTTATTTCATTTTTATTGTTTATTTGAAAGGAACAATGCAAATTAATGAACACTGGTACAGTATCTGCGTAAAAAAAAAACAAGGCGAAGTTAGCATACAGTTAATTGAAGACTCTAAATTGCCCATTGGTGTGAGTGTGAGTGTGACCTGTGCCCTGTAATTGACCAAGGACCCGTCCACTCTCGCCCAAAGTCAGATAACTCATCCATGAACAGGCTAAGCTAGAGTAGATGAATGGATGGATGAAATGGGGGTGTTTTATATGTCTGGTTCCAACAGGGAGGACCCATGGCATGTTGCAAAAATGGTGAAAAGCTACATGCAGCAACATAATCTCCCTCAGAGAGAAGTGGTCGAGTCCACGGGCCTCAATCAATCGCACCTCTCCCAGCATCTCAACAAAGGCACGCCGATGAAGAACCAGAAAAGAGCTTCACTGTACAGCTGGTACGTCAAGAAGCAGTGTGAAATCAGCCAGCGTGAGTACACAAGCAGCCAGAGAGCTGTTTGATTAAGAATATCTGATTTCAAAATCTCTGAGAGTGGAAACATAAAAGCGCGTGACCATTACCTTCCAGAATTCACCAATGCCAAACATGGCCTCACATCTATGGAGGAGCCAGGTGAGGACTCCAGGAGGGGTCGGAGGAACAGATTCAAATGGGGTCCTGCTTCCCTACAGATCCTTTTCCATGCCTACGAGCGACAAAAAAACCCCAGCAAGGAGGAGAGAGAAGGCTTAGTGGAAGAATGTAACAGGTACGACCCAAAAGTGGTGTTTACATATATCCTAAATTTACTTGACGATGATTTCATCTGTTCTGAGAGTGCAAGGATATATCTTCATCACATTCAAGTTGCATGAAAGAGGAAGTCACATCAAAAATTGCCATTTTGCCTTGTACTGCAAGTTGCTGTACTGCCGCTCCCATAACGCAGATGATGCACTGGGTGGGGGGCCCCATTGTCCTTGGGGGAAACGATGGGGGGCATCACTTTGTATTCCCTGCCCACCTGACGAAAAAATAGTTTTGATGCATGAAAAACAGGCGTTTGTATGGGTTTGCACGACATCCTCTGAATCGGCGGCGGCGCTGCTTACTGTCGTCGAATGAAAAATACGTCATCGTGCCTAACGGCTAATCATGCGCATGTCACATGCCCAAACCCAGAAAACAGGTGAGAGGTGACAGTCATTACCTGAGTCTAGTATTGTAGTCAAGACCACACCAATCGAGACTAAAGAGTATCAGGACCGAGACAAGACCAAGATTGTGGAGGTCGAGACCTAGACAAGACCAAGACTGTATATTCAAAGAAAAGTCACACACACACACACACACACACACACACACACACACACAAATGACCAGTATTTTTTTTCCCCCCCATTATATTTGCAGCAATTCAAAAAGCCACATTGTCTTTAAAAGAGTGCAATGAAATAAATCTTACATCTAATAGTAAAACTGAATGTTGTGACAAGCCATAGAAATGTCATTTTAAATGCAAAAAGTGAAGTTAATGGAAAAATAACAGTGACTTTTCTTTTCAGTGAAGTATTTGTAAAATAACTTTCTTGAACAAAGGTCTTTAACTTTGACATCATATCGTTTCATCAGCCAACTGCAGTACACAGCCATGAACTTTAACAACGCAGAACCTTCATGGAGTGTTCTGATTTTAACTTTCTCAATGTAGTTAATTTAATGATAACATTACCTACTTCCTCTCAATGTGCTGATAAAAGTTGGACGTTGTGTCAGCGGTTTCTGTCTTCTGTCTTCATCTACTCTGTGTGCAAGGAGCGCGGCTCTCCAGGCGACGTCAGAAAGGCAGAGCAGCACCTGCATTCTGCGTTTCTCAGTGTTCACAGCAGCAGCCTACTGGCCTGGTCTCGACAGGTCTTGAGCAAAAATCCTGAGTCCGCCCTGTCCAAGACCGAGGCACGATTGAGTAAAAGTTTTTTCAGAGAGGAGACTGAGGCACTTAAAAAGTGGTCTCAAGAACTTCAACGCTACCGGAGCCCTTCGGCACCGTGGTGTCATATTCAGGCGACAGCAAGTGGAAGTACGAGGCAAAACGGCCGGCCCTCGCGATGGATAAAACGAGTGCATTTTTCTCCTTAATCGACATTCCACAAATGCAATATCAATCAGAAAACTAAATATTTAGACTTGTGCGGATGCACAGAACATATTATTGGTAAGAAAATTTTGGACCTGACTTCTCCATTATCTCTATGTGACCCCCCCCCCCCTCCAGGGCAGAGTGTTTGCAAAGGGGGGTGTCTCCTTCACAGCTTGCTGGCCTGGGCTCCAACCTGGTCACTGAGGTCAGGGTGTACAACTGGTTTGCGAACCGTCGAAAAGAGGAAGCCTTCCGGCACAAACTGGCTCTTGATGGGCCTTTCACCAGCCACTCGGTTTCTTCTTCCAACCCCAACCTTTCCTCAAGTCCAGAGCTCGGTAATAGTTTTCAACGTTCATGGTTGAAAAATGGTTTTACCTCGAGTGTGAATTAGTATTTGTCTCATTGTCTTTCACAGCACTATATTCAAGTGGCCATACTGTGTCGGAAGCACATGCGACAGATTGACAAAAATGGTTGTGTTGATGATTTTCTGTTACATCCCAGGTGCCAAATACAGCCATCAAATCCAGTGCGACACCCTGAACTCAGCCAGAGGTTGCGGAGGGGAAAGTGTGGGGCGTCTTGTGGCCAGTCCTGTCCAGCTGGAGCCAAGCCACACACTCCTTGAGAGCCACCATCCCAAACTGGTGAGGCTGTGTTCTCTCCCTGCCATCCGCGATATTGCTGACTAATTGGGGGCCATCGTGATCACGTTGCCATTTGGTTTCAGGTTTCCAGTGGAGGTCCGCTGCCGCCTGTAAGCACTCTGACCTCACTGCACAGTTTGTCTTCTCCTGCATCCTCACAAGGCCTCATCATGGCTTCCCTGCCTAGCGTCATGAGCCTAGGAGAGTCCTCACTTGTCATCGGTAACCTTGAACAATTGAAGTTTTGAACGACTTCTTTGTTTTATGCTTTTACACTCATCTGTTCATCATCAGGTCTAACATCAACGCAACCTCAAACGGTACCCGTCATAAACAACATGGGAGGCAGTTTCACCACTCTGCAGCCAATCTCATTCCAGCAGCAGCTTCACACCCAGCAATCAATGCCACAGCAGCTCCAGAATCACATGGGCGTCAGTCCATTTATGGCTACCATGGCACAGCTGCCAAGTCACAGTAAGGGTGCAGCAATTCGCACTGTTTATAAAAGCTCGTGGAAAGTGGCACTTCATTCTTCTCTTAATTGTAGTGTACAACAAGACTGATTCGCCTCAGTACCCTTCGTCCGGTCTGCTGTCTCAGGCCATGGTCATCACAGACAGCAGCAGTCTGGGGACACTAACCAGCCTTACATCTGTCAGACAGGTGACTTCAATGAGCACGCAAGTCAGCACATGATCCCTGTGTACTGGACTATTTCAAATACCACAGTTTCCTTTTTGGATAGATTTTAACAGCAGATCCCGAGGAGCAAACAGACCCATCACTGCAGGAAAATTCTCTGCATCTGCAGGCTCACACACCTGTACCAGGTACGCACGCAGCAGTGAGCGCAGGTCGAATCGTGACACGGAACCTCTGGCTTGTTAACAGCTGATTGGCTATGACACAACTCAAAAGTGCATCAGTGTTACACAAAGCTGGAGACCTGTGAGGTTGATTACAAATGCAAGCGCGTTACATCAGTTTTTCACTCACCTTACCAAGCTATTGCTACTGGTCAGTGGGAAAAATACGGGTGAGGCAAGCTGGTATTTTCTTTTTATTATTACTATTGTGATTCTTTTGCATGTATAAAATTGCCAGATTTAAAATAATTGTCTTCTTTTTTGTCAACAGCATCAAGCCAGAGCCCAGAGATGTATTCTGCTTCCCAGACAACAGACAGCCACCAGTCTCACCTCCTGTCCCCTTCACCGACAGACATTAGCTCTTACATTCCTGCACAAATGGTCTCGCCAGCACAATAGTGCTGTGCTCCAGCAATGCCTCCCCAACACCAACGTGACTAAGGAGCTGTTCGGAAAGTTTGGAGGTTTTAAAAACTCAGATACAGTACATCATAGCGGTAACGTGAACAAGGATCAGTGTCGGAGAAGATGAGCTTTTTAAACAGACAAAGAAAAATCATCCAATTTGACCAGAAAATGTATTTTATTGAAATACTTTTTTGTAATAATCCTGGGAAATTGTATGTTCACCTAAAATGTGAACTCAATATTATATATGCATTTTATAAACACACTTTGAACATCTTTTGTCACGAGCTATCAGCAATAGTATTAAACGGCATGATTTTACATTATGTTGACTGACTGTAAACATGGGACTATTTTCTTAAACCATTCTTTTTACATTCTGACATTGTAGAAAGAAGCATTTTCACTCCAGTCCCATTCGACACATCATGCCACTTTCTTTTTCCATTTGACTTTGTGGTGTCCCTGCTTTGAACCTGCCTGCTCGCCGTTGTTTAGAGCACAAGGAGATCCTTCGCAGTCCACATGCTTACTTCCTGCATCTTCTGCCTTCTTCCTCCTCTTCTTTTTTTTCTTCTTCTGAGTGACATTGTCCTCTTCTGTCTCAGATGATTTCTTCTTTTTCTTCTCCGAGTGGGGAGCTGCTGTTGCCGTTGGGGAGGAAACGAGTGACGATGAGGGTAAGAGATCTTTCAACGACACAGCTGCCTCCTTCAGCCTCGTTTCCATTTCACTGTCGCTGTCACTGGACCAAAATGAGTGCAAATTGTTACATTTGGGAGCAGACGTCTTCAGCCGATTCCCTTTTCCATCACACAAGACAGCACCACAATACCACCTCCCTCAGCATTATATGCTTCCTCCGCAGATTAAGCAAGGACTCTTTACTCCAGCTGCTCTTTATAGCATCCATGACGTTAAACAGACTAATGTGAGGGAAAATTCAACAACTAATGAGCTTGATTGGGACAGTGAATTCACAACAATTGATTGTTCCCTGGTATCACTCCTCTTTCTGTTCCTTCACAGGCTCACTTTGCATCTGATCACAGTAGTGCATCAGACTACACCCCAAAGCATACAGCGCCACACCTCTATTGCTCCAGCGTATGTTAAAAAACAAACAAACAAACAAAAAAAACCCAGCAGTTGCGAAGTATAGACTAAAAGGTCTTGAACCCATCTTCACTGGGTTACATAAAATTCGTTCCAGGATGCTGATTGACCTCTGATTTTTTTTAAATTTTAAAACAATTTTCCCTTACAAACTGGTAAGCATAGTAATAAAGATAAGTTCAAAAGTTTAATTCAGTCTGCTCATTCCTTGACTCCATTGGCAGCAAAATGTCTCGCTACTCAATGAACTGTGGCCGACCAATGATAATTTTCTCCCTATGCGTATGACTATTGAAATACACATAACACTAACCTTGAGCTGGGAATAGGCCTTTGTCGTACAGCAGAAGGGGGATCATCAGCTGGCTGTCCTGGGACTGAGGTAGAGAACAGAAGAAACCCTGAAAGAAAAATACAGTTTTACATTAAAAATAGATACAAAAGTAATTGAAAGAATGCAAGAATGATAAAAGAAGAGGAAGTTTACCATCATCGTTTTCACATTCTGCTGGTGTCTTACAGACTGATATGTCAGTCTGGATTTCTGTCAAGCGACTAAGTCAAATACATGTGGATTAAAATGGTCAAGACAGTGTATTAATTAAAAGTTGAAAGGATAAAGGTACATTTAGGTTACCTGTCCAGAAATTGTCCCAACTTTTTGGCGACATGACTCTGAAACCCCTGGGTGACCTGGAGTTCGTTGCCGTCATGTTCATGGTCAGCAACTACAACACTTTTACCCACAACATTACAATAGTCATCATCACAGGTACTAAGACTGCAACATTAAATACAACCAGTGCTTTAAGTGGGCTGGTATGAAGTACCAGTACTTCTCAGTTTTAGGTTCTACTGTACCTGGACTTCACATGAGCCCATAGTACACTCTTTTGCTTTATTTCACACTTTCGCTTTGTGATACTCGTACTCCTACGGCTACGCTGCATAACCCAGTGTGTACTGGTATGCAGCACACGCCTGTTCCTCGCAGGTTGAGTGAAAAAGAAGAATGAAGAGTGAAAAATGTAAACATTTTAGAGTGACTTGAAACATTGAAAGAAGTTATTTAGACCAGGGGTCCCCAACCGCCAGTCCGCGGACCGATACTGGTCCGCAGGGCATTTGGTACCGGGCCGCACAGAAAGAACTTGCCTTAATTCCGTTTTATTTCGGAATACGAAAGATGTTTTATTTTGAAAAATTACCGGATTCTCCGTTACATCCGTCTGTGTCACACTTGACACGCGTCAAACCACACTTCTGCGTCACGTGACCGATTACGCAAAAAAAAAAAAAAAAAAGACGAAAAAAAATTTTGTAAAAAAACTGCTGGAGATCGCAAATGACGGCGGCCTTAAAAGGATGTTCGAGACAACTGAATTAAAGTTATGGCTGAATATTCTGAGATAGCCACAATAGCACTGTTGCTATTTCCGACATGCTTCCTGAATACCTACATTTACTTGAATATATTACAATGACAAGATATTTCATGTTCAAACTTATAAACTTTGTTTTCAGCAAATAATCGTTAGCTAAGAGTTTTATGGCTATAACACACTCCAAATGGGCTTTTACTCTTTGGTACTCAAAGCGCTTTACCCTGTTTCCTCATTCGCCAACTGATGATGCAGCATCAAGAGCAACTGGGAATTCAGTATTTGACTCAAGGACACTTCAACATAGTCACAATGGCTGGGGATCGAACCCGCAACCTCTCGGTTGGGAAACATCCCAACTTTACTGGAATTGGGTTTGTATTAAGTTATATACTGATGTAGTTATTATAAATATATAATATCGAACATATTTTATACATTAATTAATTTATGATCTGCTTTTACTCACCTCCCAATTTACCTGGCAAGTAAGAGGAATACCGGCACTTATTTTTTCCACTTAAAGCACTGGGCACAAAATCTTGAGTTTCTCGACTAGGCCAGTTTCCATAGTCTCTTGCTATGTACCTTAGCCTATTATGATTTAGGAAAGCTAGCCATTAAACGTGTAGGTTAAAATGAGTTTTCTATTAAGGGCACAGATTTATGATGAACCTACCGTTTTGACGGTTTTGGATGGCCTGTTCCTAGAAATTGAGAGGCATGGGCAGATGAACAAATTCAGAAATTTGCATTTCAATTAGACACAAAAAACGACTTAAGTTTCGTTGTGAATTGCAACCAAAATTTGGAAAGCGAGGTTGCTCAAGGCCACTTTTCGATTTGAGAGTATTCAAGCAAGTTGTGGTATCACTGGGTAGGCACGTCTTCTTGCTTTCGCATTGGAATCCGTTTCACCGTTGTATTGATATCAGGATGAAATATAAAAAAGACAAAATTACCACTAGTTTCACGTTTTTGTGTATCCCAAACTGCTTCTTGACATCGTTTGAGCGCCTCATCGTCGCTGCTGCTGCTGGAGTCCTTTGCTGAACCCACCATCTTTACGGCATTGCCCGTCATGACAACACATGTGCCGATCTGTTTCCTGTTTTCTGCTTAGGATTATGGGTAACGTAGTTCGGAAACACAAAGACAACTGATTTTTTTTCTCCTGCAAGTGCAAATATCACTGTCAACAAATAATTCTCACAAGCTCACGTGTGTACAATAAACAGTTTGACTGAAATCATTAAACCGTTCAATAAGTTTAGAAAACAAAAACAAATGAAATGAAGACAATATTCTTTCGCTCTCTAGTTACAGTATACAAATCGTATACTGTACTGTAGTACTGTGGTCCCCAACCTTTTGTGTCACGGACCGGTTGAGACAAGTACATGCTGTTCGCGGACCGCCAACCATTTCTTTCATTGCTAAATTGCCAGTTTTAAAGCACTGGTACTGACAAGGACGATAATCATTGTTTAATTCAACATGTTATTCATTTCGAACAGTGTTATTCTACTGCATCACCAATGTAGACTAAAGTAAAATATCACAATTAACTAAGAAATGGACCAACCAGGAGTAATAATTACGTCTTATAATGTAAACGTAATAATTGTTAAGTTACGATCCTACCTAAGGCGTTAGCCTCATTGCTACTTGCAAAGGAGACACGATTGATTACTGCTTTCATCCGGTGGCTGCTGCTCGTAATTAGTTAATAAAATGCTCATGTTTACGTGTCCTGGCTCTGCAACCTCTGCTCGTAGTTTTTCATGCTTTCCACTTGATCACTCAGGTGCTATTTGTTCAAATGATTCAACAGGTTTCTTGTATCGTTTTATTTTTGACGACATGGCACGCACAACAGCTCCCTCCTCCACGTCACTCTAGAGATACCGCGAAATTTATATGAAAGAATGTGCATCCTAATTGCAAAACCATTTAATTATCAGTAACTTTAAAGAGATGGAATCGTACACATTGAATGCCCATACTGTACTTTTCACTGCTGTTTTGACTATTGACCAATGACCTGATCATGTGAAATATAACTAATTTCTTCCCATCTACAATACCAAAGCTGTTCACCAGCAATTCAACCACTGCACCCATCCATCTATTTTCAACATCGCTTTTCCTGAACAGGGTCGCGGGGGTGCTAGAGCCTATCTCAGCTGACTTCGGGCGGAAGACCGATACCCTGAACTGGTCACCAGTCAGCCACAGTGTGAATGTAGAAATAAACTATTCACACTCATCCTCACATCACAGAGTGGGAACCGATCCCACGCTGCCGGTACACAAGTCATGCAAGTGTACCACCAGACCATCAGTGACTCCCAATTTTATGCATTGAAAGTTATTTTTAAAAAATGCACAATTTTACATCATTCAATGAGTTTACTTGATTCATTTTCATTGTTCCACAGTTCCTGATTGAGAGCATATAAAAATATTCCCATCATCGGATTGGATGAAAGACAACTCCGTGACAATGACAATTGATGACAATTCACAAGTTTCTTTTCACAATGAACATCTGGATGAAAGGCACATACAGTTGTTTCAATGAATGCTTTAAATAGGAAAAAAAAGTCTAAATAGCTGGCTAATCAAATTATTTCCATGCCTGCCATCTACTTATTAACCTGAAGCAATACTAAACATTTCCAAAGTGGGAGTTAGTGTTGCCTTCCAAGCACACAGCAAATATGATTTGTGTGGCCAAAATATTTTCAAATAGTAATGAATTAATTCAAACAAATATAACATGACACTGTCAGGCACAGCATGATCAAGTACTGAAAGACTACATTTCCTGTTTGACATAAAATGCTTTTTTTTCCCAGGATGAATATGACACCTGACGTCAAGAAAACTTTATTTTAACTTAAAGATGGTTATGATAGCAGGATATAAATAAACCAAGCATGTTATATCAAGCACATCCACCTTAAATATTTCACACAGTCCCAAGCAATAGAAAAATGATACCAATATTCAGGGGTGAATGAAAAACACCGATCACTATCGATACTATATAACTTCTACTCAGCGCTCTTTATTCTTTAAGAGGAGCCACTGTCACATGAGAAAAAGTAGTTGGAGTCATTTCAATGGAAAACGAGTGTACTAATCCAAATCCAATTCTAACAGAACCTATATCACTTGAGGTCTGTGATTGTCCCTTTCCAGCAGAGACACAACTAACCAACTACAGGCAAACAGTGCACAAATGGTAACATTCTACCCATTTGACAATCTAAAACAGAATTTTCTTCAGTGTCACAAATCCCTGTAAGATTCTTGACAGATTCATGAACGCATCGAATAGCAGATGTGGGCTGTTGATTGTGCTGATGAAGGAAGAATTCATCTGTCTCCGAAAAAAAACAAAAACCCATGACTCGTACAAAACAAATCCTTATTCTCTGGTGTATTGCACAGTTGTCCTCCTTAAGGTTTTACTGACCACCATTATAGGCATAGTCTGCCTTGTTGTGCATGATAAGCTTGTTGTCCACAAAGTAGAAACTGTCTGATCGGGTCTCGTAAGGGTGGTCCACCATTTGGCGAACTGGAAAAAGAAGGAAATAAGAGGCCAGATGAAATGAGGACGGATCAATCAACATTATGTATTATTAGACCCGATGGAAATACAATAACAGGACTTACTGAGGTCATCGCTAAGTTGTGGAAACTCGTAAATGTGTTCACATGTGTTACGGCTGTTGGGAATGCAAAAGCCGAAGTCAAAGTCAAAGTTCTTCAGAAGCCGTCCCTGAAAATAATGCCTCTCAATCATACGAAAGTTGTTGATGGGACGCTCGCCAACGGTGAACTCCACACTGATGTTTGGAAACAAGAGAAACAGAGTTCATGCTTCGTTTGTGCACACATTTCTTCTTAGAATATTGATAACAGTGCTCATGATTGTGTGAAACAACGTTATGGTCACTTACGTTGCACCTACAGTCTGTAGTTTCAGAAACGCTGGTGTAAACTGATATCGGACAAAGCGCCCAGCACTGACGTCAGCATCGCCGCACCCCTCTTCAGCCTCTACAGGACCTGACAGACAAAACCAGTTTAGCTGCAAGGAAATCAAATTATATAGATAGGAGTGATAGTTCTTTTGCGATAATAACAATAGCCGCGCCAATTGAGTCATGCAACTATCATCGGACTACTGAAACAAATCTTCTCTGCAATTCACATTTTTATCAGTTGAATAAAATTTTAAATAATCAGTAACCTTTTGAAAACTGACTTTTAACGTCTTTAGCTTTATTAATCGAATTATATGAAATGCATGCATGTACGCATGCACTGCACGCCCACACAGACACACACACACACACACACACAACTCATGTGTTAATTGGTAGTGGCAATTGACCCATCACTTACCACAGTTAGGAGGTTTGGCAATCTCAAACAGTACTGTGCCAGTCTCTAGATCTCTTATCTTGAAACGGGTGAAGTCGATGCTGTAGATATTATCTTCAGGTTTGCAAAGATAATCTGCAATAGGAAACAAAAGTTTTAGTTAAAATTTTGACATCATGAAGTGCTGAGTTTGTCCGGTGCTGTCACACACAACTATTCATATGCGCGTCATATGCAGATATAACTGAACATCGCATGTCAAATTCGCATTTAAGGATACGCGGTTAAGATAATTGGTGGATCTTCTTCATGGAACTTCCTACCAGCGAAGATAAAAGTTTTGCTTTGAGTTTAGGAATAATAATTTAATAAAACAATCCGTCGCATTCACATTATGCACCTGTGAGAAAGCCGACCAGGAGACTCGACCCTTAGCATACAGATTAGTTAGCATATGCCACAAACAATAGTGGTGCTAGACGTCTACATTTAGGCCAGCAAAGCCACTGTTCACGTACCCTCCGTGACAGCACGGAGTCCCAGGACGTGATCCGGAGAAATATCCCCTCCGAGCGCCCGAAGTTCATCCTCTGTGACCACGGGCCACTTATCCGTTTGACTGCGCCTCGACTTGAGCTTCTTCAACATCCCTCCAACAGATTTTCGGTCCCTGCGGTTCGACTCCGTGTCAGTGTCTGCGTCCGTGTGTCCCTTCCCGACTGTTGGTGCCGCTTTGTTCCGAGAACCATGCATATTAGGCACAGTGGCAGCGGTATGAGGAAAACAAATAGTTGTGCTTTTTATTGAAGAGCGCCTTGGACAGAAGCGGCTGTAATTTCAAGATGGCGTAAAGCGTGTATGGGTGACGGAAAAGTACGACTGCGGTTGGCTAAGAACGGTGTGTCTTGTTGTCATAGTTACCAAATAGGCGTGAGTGATTTGTTGCCCGAGTCCCCCAGTTTTACTTCAATGAGTAGCTTCAATTGGTTTCACTCAGCAGCAATTCAAACAACAACACTAAGCGCTTAAAGTAGAACAAAAGTAGCGCACATTCATCTTGAGTACCATTAAAGCCCAGCATGAGGCGCTAACGAAACTGGCAATGCGAGACTATTTGTTGACGGAAGTTTGCGTTCATAGAAGAAGAAATAAGCAACGATGGTGAGAGTTAAGTCAAGGTAAACTGAACGCACTCTCATAATTTACCTATGCTTTTGTCTTTGTGGGTTCGTTTCTAAAAGTGTATTTGTTTGTTCACAGGTATTTACTCTGTGAGATAAATGTGACAGACAGAAGCAGTCTTTTGCTCTTGAATGACAAAGCAATCGCCGCGGCGGTCAAAGAAGTGGTGGCCCGCATACACGGCGACTATGGGGCTGCCATGTGCATCCTGAGATTCTCTGGTATGCTTATTCAAATTAGCCCTGTTTGTGACAAAATGATTTTTTTCAAAACCAATATCACAGGAATCTAGTGTACAAATTTTCATCCGGACATAAATGATTGAATGAACAACGTTTTACACCATTTAAGTTATGATTGATATACTGTGTCAACCAAAAGAAACATACCTTTACAGTACAGTACTGTCATAAGATGTGGGAAAATGTAGAGACAACGAACAGAAAATGTAGAGACAACGAACAGAAACAAGTCTATCAACTTGCATCAAATACTTCTTTAAATGAAGACAAAGATTAGTGGTAAGATTAATTAAAAATGTTTCCATGAAGCTCACAATGTCATCAAAACAATGCATTGGTGATGAATGAGCCTAATTCATAGTTTAATGGCTAATTTCGCCACCAGGTTTTGACCTGCGTGAACACTGAAAATATACCATCAGTTTCAGTTATCTGATCCAAGATTGCACTCATAATGGCAAAATTACACGCATCAGGTTTCTTCTTCACGTTGCTCTTTTAGCACTCGCCTTCAAAACAAGTGGTCATTTGTTCATTTTATTATTTAGCAGGGCATGTACTGTATGTGTAATGTACGTTATAACCAAGGCAATACATGTCAAAGTATTCCACCTTATGTGCTTTTCTATCTATTCTGTAATTTTGCCAACAGTATAAAACAGCATTATAGCCAGATGATATGTGCTGTTGTCTTTTCAGTGAAATACCTGAATACTCAAACAGGAATGGTATTCCTGCGTTTCCCTAAAATGAGCTACAAACTGCTGTGGTCAGCATTACCTTTTATCACCAGTATTGATACCCGTTGGAAGAAAATACCATGTTTTCTGAACTGTCTGCATGTTGGAGGTAAGAAAATAATGATCTTGTGTTTTAGATTCAAAATGTAAAATACACTTCATTAAATGTACATTCAAATTCCTTTCTACACTTCAAAAATATGCAAGATTGCACATTTTGTCATGAACACATGTGTGGCCCATTTGCAATATCCATTGATTCAATTTAATCGTCCCTAAGGAACAATCAGAACGTGTCAGAAATTTCTGATACGTTACAACACACAGCAGCTCCATCGAATGCTCCCGAATTGTCAAAATGAAGGTAAGTCTCACCATCTAAGCTATGATAAAATTAACATAATAGTAGACCGATATAGCTTATATTTGTTTTCAGAGGTGGGCATTTTATAAAATGTTGCTAGTCCGTCATTCATCATCACGCTGGGTGGAACCCCTGTGTCATTGCCAGTCCATCATTTTTTTCAAGCCAAAGCAAACTTGAATCGCCAGTCCTTCAGTCAGTCCATCATGCCATCTTCACCGCACTTCTGTCATCGCTTCCATAATTTATTTATTTTTTCTTCCCCAAGCGTATGAACGGTCATTGTGATTCGCTTCTGTAGAACATGTTCTCAGATATAGTTGAAGATGGCATGGCATTTTTTAAAAATAGGAAAATGTTTATACGCGGCCCAGATAAAGCTGAAGAAAATGTGTGGACGTTAATATATTTATCTCTCAAATAAATGTTTTGGCCTGAAAACAAGTTTTGATCTTTGCTTTCATTCTATAATAAAAGTACTTACTATTTTAAATCTGCATTGTTTAAATGTTTAAACAAAGAAATGTGAGAAAATGTTAATGGAAGTCTGAAAAAAGTATGTTGTGCGGGTTTTATTGCCTTTAAACATACCACATAAACTGACCCCCCCCCCCCCCCCCATTCTGTTAATTTTAGACTTGTTTCCTGAACTATTGCTATAAGAATGCCTTTTGGCCTCGAATATTTCCATAATTGAGATAGTACTCCTAACATTAGATTTCATGTTCTTTGGAGAATGTCAAAACAAAGCATTACAGCGTGGAGGATTCAAATAGAGTACAAGCAGCAGAATGTGAAGCTGATGGTAGATTTATTGCAACATCATGGTGGGTAGCTGTGGCTGGCAGAGAATGCTCCCTGATGATAGAAAGGTGTCAGTGTGTTGAATTCAGGCTAGCAAGGAGCACGATGCAAGGCTGAAGTGCAGGGCGCAGGCGAAACGTAGCTGACCAAATACTTATTTTCCACCATGTTTGCAAATAAATTCTTTAAAAATCAAACAATGTAATTTTCTGAGTTTTTTTCCCCACATTCTGTCTCTCATGGTTGAGCTTTACCCATGTTGACAATTACAGGCCTCTCTAATCTTTTCAAGTAAGAGAACTTGCACAATTGTTGGTTGACTAAATACTTATTTGCCCCCCTGTATATCTATGCAGTGTATTTGTGAGTTGTCTTTGATCAGTCCATTTTTAAGCATCAACTATGTCCTACATATGTCTCTGGGTATATCCCGTGCAATAAATCGGTTAAAAACTGGGATTCCTGACCTTTTATTTTTCCCTTTGAAAACCTTGAATTACAAAATTGTAAAGCCCAAATGTTCACAACCATTGAAATGTTATCTCACATGAGCCTCTGTTTTAAGGACTGTCAAAGAAAATTGACATTTTGTTTGTTTCACTCAATTACAGAAGAAAAGGAAAAGATTCGCAAAGCTATTTTAAGTTGCTCCATAATACAAGGAGCATTTGAAGATGAAGGTGATGATAATGAAGATGAACCATAAACTGACGATGTGGACCCCTCCACCCTCCACCACCAAACCCCAAGTTTCAATAATTTCCAACCTATTTGTGCTGTATTTTTGTGAAATAAAATGGAAAAAAAGTTGATGTGCTTGATGGATGTTTGTTTATTTTATTCTTAGTATCTTTTCATAAAGCTCAACTCCAAATTCGGTGAACCTGACCAATACCCCAATAATGAGAAGGAAATTAGATTATTATTATTTTATTTATTTATTAATTTGACAGATCTTGTTGTCCCTTTTCTTTGGAAAACATTCTTTAAGAATTTGAAGTGTTTGTGTACATGGGAATGTTTTGCGAGCCATCCAGAATGGACATTGGTTGATGCTGTTGAATGAGAACCTGGTGCATTTTGTACTCTTATAATTAGTGATTCTAAAAAATGTAGCAAGCATTCTACTAGTAGTACAAAGAAAAAAAAAACTACATTTTTTTAAGTGTATACAAACTGAACCCCACCCCCAAAAAAAACTAAAGACCTGGTTCTTGCTACTAGCAATTATTGTTGACGTGTGCTAGTAAGCACAAGCAGGCACTGACTGATGAGTCAACCAGAAAATCGCCTTACAGCCCACAAGTCTTTAAATGTTGCTAAGCATAAAACAATGTTCAAGTATGGAATGAGAGCTGCATAAGGCAGATGCTTATTAGATTTTTGCAAATACTCATTTTGGCCCTTGCCTTGTTTGTTCGGCTTCAATTCGAGAAATTACATGGCATACATCTTTGTTACCTCCATATTTGGCCCTATAAATAGATAGAGCACATTTGACAATAAACTTGTACTTGATGAATATCCAAGCTTCAATTTAATATCTGGCACATTATCATTTATAAAACTGATAATTTGCAACTGCAGGTGTTCAATGACTTTTTTTTTGTTTAGATACAACCAAGATGTCATTTTATACGAAAAATATGATGACTATTAGATTTGCCCATCGCCAAATCACAGGGAGCATTTCATAAACTTTGTGCAGTTTTAATGTTCAAAGTGACACATTTCCATTGGTTTACAATAATATACAAATCAGGATGTATTGTATTGTAATAAGTGTACATTTTATTCATAACACCTCTGTTTCTTTTCTTTTTTTTTTAATAAACACTTGGGCTTCCTGCACCTCTGTATTTTAATGTTTGTCATGATGGATGTACTGTACTTGAGCTAGGTGCTACTTGGTGTAAAGGTTTGTGAACTACTGCTCTAGGTAATTCTGAAGGTGTCTGATGGTCTTAAAGACTTTTCAATGTCTTTTTGAGTTACAGTGTTAAAAAATAGCAATTGTACCAAAGTACTCTGTTGCATTATTATTTTATGTTAAATATTCTGAACAGCACTATATAAATAAAGAGATGTCTTGATGCAGGGTTAACCTGGATGGATAGATAGATAGAAACAGTTTTCCGCTGAGATGAGATATAAATTAAAACGCTTCAATTTCCCCCAATTGTAACGCAATGTTATCGACCAACCAAATAAACTTACGTTTAGAACTTTGAACTTGCACTCAAGACGCCTTCACACGAACGTTATAAGCGGTATAATACGGTACTATACACTGTAGAGTATACAGATGAAAAATCATAATTTGAGTTAACACTGCAATTAAAGACCATGATCGGTTATTTTCAATCCAATGACGAAGAAAGATAAGCACATTCGTGATTCCAACTGGCTTTGATGCGTCGTAACGACTCGAGGTATTTCGAGTTGGACAAAGACGTACAACTACATTTCCCAATATGCCCTAAAATGCCTCGGCGTTTCACTTTTGTTGCATCGAGAAGAAACATCCGGGTCTCTCAGGACTTTGACTGGCGACCCGTCGCCATTCGTGCAAGCGAATAGAAATATATTTTTGGAGCTAAATATTAACATTGAGACATTCAAACTAATAGGGAGCATTTAGAACATTGGCCTGGCTCACCGTTGGCCTCATCGAGAAGGAGCTTCATTTTTGGGGGTCTTGGCCCCGTGTGGCTAGCCTTCGTCATCTCTTTTCAAAGCCTCCATAACTTGAGACGCCAATATCGTGTCTCTTGTTTTTTTTCCCTGGAGTATTTTGTTGTGAAGATGTCGCCGTGATGGGTTCTCCGCGTTTGAACGATATGAATCGGGGCCTTCGCCGCCTGACCCGCACTCATTGCTGCCCAGTTTATTCCTGTCTTTCGTTTAATGCTAGTGAGCTCAGCAGCGCTCGGCTCGAAGCTCGGCCTCGTTCACTGCACGGAAACAAACATGGAGAAGAACCCGAGCAGCAGCAACAACACCAAGGTTCCACCTCGTTCCAACTCCTCTGGGCCAACCCCGGGGGAATCTAAACCGAAAACAGGTAAAAACAGCTGTCACTATTGAAAACGTGAATCTGTTTTGAAAACGACATTTCTTGCTACACGACTGCCTGGAGAGGCCTCGTCGAAGCGCATAGCTATTCCCAACATGGCTGACGTCGCTGTGAAAACATTTGACCTGCTCTGAAAAGTTAACAGCAACGTGCTTGTAGCACCCATACGTAGGACCCGGTTCATATAGTGTATGTAATTTGGTATTCGCGTATTTTGTCACGTGAATGTTAGTTTGAAACACTTGATTGCATTCTGGTTGATTAGTCTCAAACGTTTACCCTTTGGTCATAATAAATGAAATCATCATGTGAAGTTCACCAACAACAGTTTGTTTTTTTGCGGCTGGTGTTAGGTTAGGCGATCTGTAACTAATTCTCCATTATATGGATAGGAAAAAAAATGTAGATATTACATTTTCACAAAAAAAATGCCACACTATGCTATTTGCGTATGTTACTTTGAACACATTTTCATGCATGTTTTAATGTTTGACATTTTCAGAAAACAAGAATAATGGGGGCACCAAGCGCTATAGCCGCAAGCGAGAGCCCTCCTTTCCCAAAGCAGAAAACTTCTCCGGTCCGCGTCGCACCAATCCACAGAAAAGCAAGAATTTTGACAAGAGACCCCCCCAGAGAGGTGGAGGAAGGAATTACGGAGTTGCAGGTGGAGGACGACGGGAGGAGGTTGATCTTTTAAGATCATATTTATATATTTAAAATTTGGTGTATTATATCAGCAGTCCTGTGTAATTGTCATTAACCTCTGCCTTTTCAGGTAGCAGAGACGCGCCGGGCAGAGTTTAGCCCGGCTCAATTTGCTGGACCGAAAAAAATAAGCCTCAACCACCTGTTGAACTTCACCTTTGAACCTCGCGGAGGTAATGGTGCTGTCGGCGATGGCGGCTACTCCTGTTGGGGGCGTCGAAATAAGTGGGGTCATAAGCACAAGCCCTTTAACAAGGAGCTTTTCCTACAGGCCAAGTAAGCAAATGCGTGAGGAGTCAAGATCATGTGTTCTCAAACAAGTTTGACAATTACTATGTGCATTGTAGCTGCCAGTTTGTGGTGACTGATGACCAGGACTACAAGGCTCACTTCACTGACCCAGATACCCTCGTCAACTGGGACTGTGTGCAACAAGTGGTTAGTGCCTCCCTATCCAGTGTGGGATTTCTTTTGTCAAAGCCGCAAACATTTAAGGAATATATCTCCTATTTTTTTCATAAAGCGAATCTACAGTCATGAGGTCCCATCTTGCCCCATCTGCCTCTACCCACCCGTGGCAGCTCGCATTACGCGCTGCGGACATATCTTCTGCTGGCCTTGCATACTGCACTACCTGTCTTTAAGTGACAAGACTTGGTCAAAGTGTCCAATATGTTATGAAGCTGTTCAAACAGTGGATTTGAAGAGGTAATCAAGAAATAATTACAGCTGTCAGGCAACTGAGAGGCTATACAAAATTAGGTCAGAAATTGTCAGTGCTTTTCACGACATTTATGATTGTAATATGAAAATGATTCTTGTTGCAGTGTGGTTGCTATGGAGACCAAGCAGTATGTGGTTGGTGATGTCATCACCATGCGCCTCATGCGGAGGGAAAAGGGGGCTGTGGTGGCCATGCCAAGCTCTCAGTGGGTGAAAGTGGAGGAGCCTGTACGGTTTGGAGGTAAATTAGCACAGACATGACTATGGTTCAGTATGTGCTAGCTATTGTGGTGTACTTTATTCCCAAAACTACTTGTGTGTAGACAAATTCATGAGACCATTTTTGTAGGATGATGCGCCCATGACTGCTGGGAAAACAAAAATCAAGAAACAAGATGCCATTCAACAAGTATCTACTTTTGTTCTCCAGATACTTCTTTGAGCCCGTATTCCAAGCTGCTGCTAACCTCCTCCACCCAGGTCCTCAGCCTTGTGGAAGATGAAAAGGCAGTTTTGCAGGCTCAGCTATGCCAGGAAGAGGAAGCACAATCTTGCTTCATCCAGAGCGCACTTTGCCATTTGCAGGTAAAGGTTTGCGTGCATGTCTGAGTCTTTTTATTATGGCAATGTAATATTTTTTTTCCAGAAAATTAAGCCAGCATTAAGGATGATCACTTGAGTCCTCTTGCTGGGCAAAGCTGACAATCAAGGAATTAACTATTCAAAAATGTTTAATATTGGACAATTTCTATTCAGAAATCCCATTTGAGTGGCTACCGAGAAAGAACCAATCACCCAATATTGGGGCTCCAACCCAAAGCTAAGCTACTGACTTGAGTTAACTGGGTTTATTCAAGAAAGCAAAAAAAGTTGCTGATGTCCAGAGCTGGAATCGGGAGACATGTAATCTGGGAGATGGTTCATCTGCAACACCTGTCAATGCGAGCACTTTACCACGCAAACAAAGTGCTACTCTCGGGACTGTTATTTAGGCTTGTCCATGTACAACTTTTTCACTTGGGCTACAATACAGATATTGCAGTCTAGAGTCGTGTCCAGTACTGAAACCAATCTGATAGTATGTTAGCAGGGCTGATGCATGTGTTTATTTTGTTGTGTGAAATGTCCAGAGACTTGATCACGTGATACTGTTCAAAGAACAATAATCAGCAACAGTAGCTATGAGAAAATACGAAGCATTTGCGCCAAACATTTGGGTTACATAAATTCAACCTCAAATATGAGCATAGGAGAATGTACTGCATTTACTGCATAAAATAAAGGACCCTGAGAAATAACTATAATAAAATCAGCAACACATTATACTCTTTAAGTGCAAAATAAAAATTCAAGTTTACATCAGTACATTCAGAATCAAGTTTTTACGTTCACACTGGATAGAAGAGCAGAGTCTGTAATGGACTGCTTTTATATGAGTGCTAATATTCGAGAGTTTGGCCCTAGACGGATATAATCCAATAGTGTTTTGGGTGGGGCTGATAGCAGACCGATATGAGTATCGGATCTGGACAACCCTACTATTATGACGATCCCTGGTTGTAAAGTACGGTAATCAGAAATGGCTCCCATTGTTTCTCTGTGGTTTAGGAGCAAGAAGAAATGTTGCTGAAACAGCAGACGGGTACAGACAACAGCTTTGATTCATCCTCTCTGGCTGTTGTCCAACCTGCTTCCCCTGTAGATGAAGTGGTAACCATTAACAGCTCTTCCAAGGTATAATTGAAGGAAAATTTACAGTTGTTTTTTCTAGTGTATCCCTCCTGGCTTAAATCACAGTCACAATTAACACATGTGCTCTTTAGCCTGTGCTACAGTACTCTTCTGCTTTTGATGATGAGGTGGCACAAGTCCTCGCGGCAGAAGAGTTACACGTGTCTCCTGGAGATACTTTGGAAAGTGTGCTTGAAGAGCCTACTGATGTTTTGGATCCAGCCCCACACCACATCTCTGACGAAGAAACCCCTGCCAAAGAGTCTGAACAAAGTCACACTCACACCAGCCAGGTGCACGGACCCTTCTATTATTTCTACCAAGGTTGGTGATTTCCAGTTCTTTTGTCAAAGTCATAATTGTGATTTTGACTTGTCCCATTTGTTGCTTAGTAAAGTGCAAACTTCATATTTTCCTTTTTGTGAGCAAAAAGAATAAAATGAAAACTTGGTACTGACATACAGGTACCTTAGGCTTCTTAACAATTCCAATATTTCCCCTTTAGCTGAGGACTGCCAGCAGATGTTCTTGCATCCTGTAAATGTACGTTGTCTGTTGAGGGAATATGGCAGCTTGGAGGCCAGCCCAGACTTCATTACTGCCACAGTGGTGGAGATCGAGGGACACACTGTCACTGAGGTCAGCAAAGCTGAAACAAATGGTTCAGTTTGATTTCTTAATATTACATAGACGATATATTAGCCACGGATGTCAACATTGCACATCACATTTAAGATGAACTAAGTATAGGAAGCCTTGTCAAGCTGAGTTGGCTGAGTTCAACTGTGTCTCCAACTCTTTATTACAATACTTAAATTTTTTTTAAAAAAACCTGCGTACACTGCCGATTCAGCAGCTCCTACTGTCAGTCACTTGTAAAGAGAATGCTAAATCAGTTTGGACAATTATTGTCTTTAAAATGTTTCAAATTTTTACCTTTCTCACAGGATATCCGCCGTCGTCATCGTTACCTGTCACATCTGCCACTCACATGCGAGTTCAGCATTTGTGAGCTATCCTTGCAGCCACCAATCTTGTCCAAGGAAACCATGGATACGTTTGCAGGTTTGTATTTCCTTTTTAAGCTACATGATGCACCTGACACAATTTTTTTTCCTCTTGCACCTAAATGGCAAAATTCTGAAATGTCATCACGGTATTAAAATCAATGACATTTACTCTGATCAGAATTAGCTTTCTTAATGTTATTTTGAATCTTAAACAAATCTGATGTTCATTGGATACTGTTCATTGTGACTGCAGCATGAATGGGCAAATAGACTGTAGAGTGGATATTAAATCTACACACTCCTGTTCAAATGCTAGTTTATTGTGATGTAAATAAAAGGAGACCAAGAAAAAAAACATTTTAAACTTTTTTTTAAACTGGCAACCAAGCACACCACTTCTCGTGCCCCGTTGTTCGTATCGCGACCATGCTGATCCCCTCCTTTTCAGTGTGGTTCAACGGGATGTCGACCGTGAGCGGCACCTCATCAATGTTTGTGATGTGGTTGGGCTGGATGTGTTTGTCGGCGATCCTCTTACTGCAGTAGGAGCGGAAGATGGCCAGCTTTTCCTTGTAATCCGCTGGATGTTGCTGCGCCACTGTAATAATAATAATAATAATGCATTTTATTTAAAAGCGCCTTTCATGCCACCCAAGGACACTGTACAGACAATAAGAAAATACAATGTAAAAATTAGTAAACGAGATATTATATAAAAACAGGACATAAAATCATAAAATCATAAAAACATAGGAAATGGAAGAGCTATGTGTTGTAGGCAATCCTGAACAGGTGTGTTTTTAGACGGGACTTGAAAGTAGAAAGAGGTGTGCAGTTTTGGAGGTCCGGAGGTAGGTTGTTCCAGAGCTTTGGAGCAGCGTGACTGAAGGCTCTGGCTCCCATGGTGCTCAGTCGGGCAGGGGGCACTGACAGGCGGAGGGAGGATGAGGATCTGAGGGAGCGAGAGGGGATATGCACCTGGAGAAGGTCGGATAGGTAAGGAGGGGCCAGGTTGTGGATGGCCATATATGTATATAGAAGCAGTTTGTAATTGATGCGATGTTGAACAGGGAGCCAGTGAAGCTGTTGGAGAACGGGGGTGATGTGCTGCTGGGAAGATGTTTTTGTGATGATGCGAGCAGAGGCGTTTTGAACCAGCTGGATTTTATGAAGGGACTTTTGAGGTAGGCCGAAGAGGAGAGCGTTGCAGTAATCAAGGCGGGATGTGACAAGACTGTGGACAAGAATAGCAGTGGTGCGGGGGGTGAGGGAAGGGCGAAGTCTGGTAATATTGCGGAGGTGGAAATAAGCAGTGCGGGTGATGGTGTTGATATGTGAGTGGAAGGTGAGCATGCTATCCAGGATGACACCCAGACTCTTAACCTGGGGGGAGGGGGACACTAGGGAGCTGTCAATGTTGAAGGAAAAACTGTTTACTTTGGATAAAGTGGATTTGGTGCCAAGAAGGAGGACTTCAGTTTTATTAGTATTTAATTTAAGAAAGTTTGTTGTGAACCATGTTTTGAGTTCGGAGAGGCAAGAGGTGAGGGAGGGGGGTGGGAGTATGGAGTTTGGCTTGCAGGAGAGGTAGAGCTGGGTGTCATCAGCAAAGCAGTGAAAGTGGATATTAAATTTGCGGAGGATATGGCCAAGAGGCAGGAGGTAGATGATGAAGAGAAGGGGACCTAGGACAGATCCCTGTGGTACACCTGTGGTGACTGGGGAGGGCTTTGAGGTGAAGGATTTGAGCTGGACAAACTGAGTGCGGCCAGTGAGGTAGGAGTGGAACCAACTGAGGGGAGTGTGGGAGAGACCAATGGAGGAGAGTCTATTGAGGAGGATAGGGTGAGAGATTGTGTCAAAGGCAGCGCTCAAGTCTAAGAGGATGAGGATGGAGACTAAACCGGAATCAGATGCTATGAGGAGATCATTTACAATACGGATTAGGGCAGTCTCTGTGCTGTGGCGGGGGCGGAAACCGGACTGAAAGGGTTCATAGAGAGAGTGAAGGGACAGGTGGGGGTGGAGTTGAGCAGCAACAGTTTTTTCAAGGATTTTCGAGATAAATGGAAGGTTGGAGATGGGGCGGAGGTTATCAAAGTTGTTGGGGTCAGAGCCATGTTTTTTCAGTGTGGGGGTGATAGCAGCAGTTTTGAGGAGTGATGGGACAATACCAGAAGAGAGTGAGGAGTGGATAATAGCAGATATGAGAGGAAGCACAGAAGGAAGGCAGGATTTAACAAGGGATGAAGGGAGGGGATCAAGCTGGCAAGTGGTGGGCTTGGATTTGAGTATGAGGTTGGATAATTCAGCAGTCGTTGGTGGAACAAAACTGGAGAAGAAATGACAAGGAGAAGAAGGTTCAGATGGGGGGGGGGGAGCAGGCAGGTTTTGATGGAGTTGGTGATGGATCTTAAGGATTTTGTGATTGAAGTGTTCCATTATGGAGTTGCAGGTTGCTGTGGAGTACAGGTGGAGGGGGAGAGAGTTTGGTGGCCGGAGGATTTTGTTCATGACGGAGAAGAGAGTTCTTGAATTTCCTTCGTTGGAGAGGATGAGGCCGGAGTAGTAGCTGGATTTGGTTTGTGCAATTTGGTCCTTGTATTTAGTGATATGGGTAGTGTACATGTCCTTATGGATGGTGAGACCGGTTTTCTTATAGAGTCGCTCAAGTTGGCGGTTTTTTGATTTCAATGATCTAAGAGCGGGTGTAAACCAGGGGGCAGATGTAGAGAATGAAGCAGTCCTGGTCTTCAGGGGGGCGAGAGAATTTAGAATATTTGTGAGGCAGGCATTGTAGTGAGCGGTGAGGTCATCCGGGTTTGAAAGGGCGTCTGGGGGCGTCTGGGGGCGGGGAACGGTCGATAATGGAGCAGAAGGTGTCAATGTTGATATTTTTGGTATTACGAAAAGAAATGAGGCGGGAGGTTTTGATTGTAGAGAGACGGAGTGCGATGTTAAAAGTGAGGAGGAAATGATCGGTTTCAGGAAAAACATCAGCAGTGGGCTTGGAGGGGGAGAAGCCAGAGCAGCAAACCAAGTCCAATGTGTGGCCTTTGATGTGGGTGGGGAAGTCAGTAAGACAGTGTATCGCGAGGCTCTCCAGGTAGGATGTGAAGTCTCTTGTGAGTGGCAGGTCGGGGTTGTCCATGTGAATATTAAAATCTCCCAGCAAAATTAAATTTGGCGAGAGAGTGGATAAGTGTGTGATTAAACTGGAAAATTCATTGATGAAATCGCTATGTGGCTTTGGGGGGCGATAAACTGTGGCAATGATGGTTGGCGTGGGTCCAGGCAGTTTAAACACCATGCATTCAAAAGAGCTTGATGCAGGAACGGAGACTGGTAAGACTTTCCACTTCTCGCGGTGGATTACCGCGAGGCCTCCTCCACGGCCGTTGCCACGGGGACGGCAGATGTAAACAAAGCCGGGAGGAGTGGAATCATTCAGAGCAGCGAAGTCGTTTGTTTGTTGCCAGGTTTCTGTTAAAACGAGGAAGTCAAGTTTGCGTTCGGCGAGGACGTCTTGAATGAGGTGACCCTTGTTCGTAAGTGAGCGGATGTTCAGCAGTCCAAAGTTGACAGCGGAGGTGTCATGTTTGATGGCGGCAGTGCTGTTAGCCGACCTAGCCAGGCGGGCTACTGCATAGTAGTTGGTGTTGCGGCCGCGGTTTCTGGGAGGACGTCGAGAAGTGGACCAGGTCGAGTTGATTGAGCCAGGATTTTTGTAGTCAACATGTCTACGCAACCCGCGGTGAATGTAGCGACGTCGAGGCAGGCGAGCGATGTCAGGATGATGGTGCAGTTCCGGCGGTGGAGGCTCCGGTGCAATCCTCCGGATCCGGAGAAGATCCGCGACAGAATAGTGGAGTAGTCCTGTCACTGAATGATTGGCAGAACGTCAGAAGTATCAGAAATAACCCAAAGGCGGCGAAGTTGTGCCGCCCCATGACGAGGGAGAAAGGCCGGTGCGGTGACAGCCGGTAAGTTTAAGCTACCGGCGTTAGCCCGTGGACTAAGTTACGATTTGGGGTTTGATTGATCGGGTGAAGCTATGATTTGTTACATCAATCACAGTCCAAACAGTCCAAAAACAGAAGGGCAAAAGAAAAATCAGAAGAAATATCTGAAAAGTTTTGGAAAAGTTTGGAGTGAGAAGCGGCGACATACACGCCAGCGTCCTCTCATGCCTGTAGTCCTTGCCTGAATGGATAGATGGCGCCATTTCATAAAATGAAAACGCCAAGCCCCATGGATCCGATGATCTTGAATTCTCTCGCGGCTGCTCGATTCCTATGGTCTTCTGCATAACTAATATCTTGCAGTTTAAACTGCGCTGAGTAGCGTGTCTCTTTGTAAGTACAAGTTTCAGGGGTCATTAGCCAAACTGATGTTGTTTGCACAATGCACTTACCGGTACTATATACCCACCTACTGGGGGCCTACCTTTAATGTCCTATTTCACGCCCACCCGTCGCTCTTTAACGTCCGCGTGCTGTCCTCGGTCACATTTGCCTTTCCTCAATATAAACAGTGTGTCGGCACAATCAGTCAAGTGGAGCGCTCATCAAATTCACACAGCATCATTCATAGATTTTGGAACTCGGTGCATACATAAAGCACCCCATCCCTTTTTAAGAAAATATAAGACTTAAATGTGCCTTATGGTCGTGAAAATGCAGTAAACAGGGACGGCTAGATATAGATAATTATTTTTTATAATGTATACTTCACATGTGGCACTCAATTGAAATTGAGCATGAGTTGCACAGGAGTTAAATTGAGCTTAATTTTTGACTGACTGAATTTTCATACAAACTTGAAGATGAATTGGAGAAAAGAAAGCGCCTGAGACAGAAGAAAGCGAGAGATGAGAAGCGCAGAGAGAAGCGAATTGAAATTGAAGAAAACAAGAAGCAGGGTAAATGTAAGTACAGTATACACGTTGCTTTGAAAATCTTCTCCTGCAGATCATTGTAGGTACATTAATTTGTCCTCCGGGTTTCCCCCTTAGATCCCGAGATGCATATTGGGCTAGAGAACCTTCAACATTTCCCAACATTCGGGTCACCACCTTCCACCAGCAGCACTCTGGTCCATCCTGATTTTACTTTACTTCCGCCATCTCCCCTCAGCACCAGTCCTTCCTCTGGTAAGCCCCACCAACTTATTTCTTATTCTGGTTCTCTCGCTGAACTCGGCAGCTGATTGTTAAATACCGGTATGTGAACGTTTCGGCCCAAAGTTCTTTTTCAAACTGGAGATAAAACAGGATAAGTATTCATTTCATTTTTATTTTAGAAACCAAAAATGTAGCATTTTGTCAATCAAATGAAATATAAAAATACAGAAGGGAGTGCAACAAGTTTTATTTTGAACACAAAAAAAATAAAAGAAATAGTACATAGGCTTATTGTGTACTATTTGCACATTTGAACTTAAAAGAAAAACCCCCCCAAAATATAATGCATGTAAGATCGCATGAAATAGAAATGACTAAGGACGGTGATCTTGATCATGGAGATCAGTCAAAAAGATTTGAAGTGTTGCCTTTTGTAGCGACTTTGTTTCTGCAATGTATGGATACAGGATGATGATATTCTGTGACATTTATTTTTTTGTCTGTAGTCTTAAAATATGCAAATATGGTGCCACTTTTGTCCTGGTCTTTGCCGATGAAAAAATATCCCGATCGTCTGTTTTGTTACACTGCATCGTATAGGTCTTCTGCTTTGTTTCTGAATTGTATGTTCCTATATGATTAATTTCATTCTGTTTTATCATTACTGTTCTCAGAGCTACTTTAACTACGGTGGAGACAATAATTGCTAATACTAATCCTTTTAAAATTTGTAATCATGATTTATTCCTGAGCAATTTCATTGTAATTTCAAAACTTTAGTACTTCTCGCTCCCATCCAATCTCATTTGCTCAGTGTCAAAGTGATTCCTAAGACACCAAACTTTTTTTTTTTTTTTTTGTATTGCAGATGGGATGACGTTTCCAAGTCTGAATGGACAAAGCTCTCCTATTGTGGGAAGTGTGGAGGATGACTCTCACTGCATGTCTTTTGCACAGGTGTGTGTTAGTCATAACGATAAATTTAAGAACGCTTATTTGAGTTGTTATGGTTGTTGCACAGATCAACATAAAACCGTTAGAAAGTTCCCCATCATAATTTATGGAAACAATGGCTCATACTCATTGTCACAATAATGTTAAAAAGTTGACGTTTTTACAGATGCATGCACTTAAAGCATCACAATTGAAATTTTAGAAATGAAAAATGTGCCTGCAGCCCGGTGTCGTTTTTTTACATACCAGAAACTGAAAACGGCAGGAATGTAAATGAGACTTTTTTGCATATAAAACACCATGAAATTTAAAGACTATAATGACCTAAAATATTTTGTTTCCCTACAATTCCCCATATGAATTCTCTGCATATAAGGTATTGACAGTAAAACCCCCTCCATCGGAGGTGTTATGTGCCAGACCATCCTGCGAAAAGGAAAGTCCGCAGTAGACAAATACCAGATTAAAGTACTCATAGGCATGTTTTAATTAGCATTTACAGCACTTGATACACATTTTGAAGTAACTCTGCCATAGTTGACTTTTGTGGGTTAAAGAAAAATCACTCTTATTATGTAGCACCATTGTGTATGCAGTATTGCTTTTGAATCCACTTTCATCAGTTTTCCATGTTTGCATCTTCATTTTTCTATGGTTTGCTGTACCAATTGGCAAAAGTCAAAAGATAGCCCCAACTTCCAGAAACACAATATGTAGCGATTGATAAAAATTTGAGACTGTTTCATTCCTGTGCACACATCATGTGACCCTTCCTGTATTCCATATAGATGCTGAGAGATGGGAAAGCCAGAATTGATGGGCCTCGAATCACCACAAAGAAAGGTATTTAATTGCAAACAGTACATTTAATGTGACATTTTAATTGGAAAATGCAATTGAGCATTACTTGCTTGTGAAACCTGCTACTTACTCAAATTGTTACTATCATAAAAGTAGTGTAACCTAACCATAAATTGCAGCCTCATCACGGTCTCAACAAGCAGCTTGTTATATGATCATTTTGCTGAGCTGACGCTATTGTAAGAACTACAAATGATTAGATTTGTACAGTCACAGATGACCTTGTCAGTGCAAGTGTGCTTGGTTGATGAGGTACAATAACTTGACTGATGGTGGGTGTGTTTGTGGGGTGAAATAATAGTTTTGTTGTATTGTATTTCACTTCCTGTAAAACCTGTTTTGTGACTATTGAAGATTGTGACTCCTATATGCTTCTGACTGTCGAGCAGAAAAGCTGTTAGCTCCGCCTGCAGCAGACAGCGATGGAGAGAGTGACGCGTCAGACCGTGCTCCCGTACCCAACTTTCAGAACTCTTTCAGCCAAGCATTTGAGAAGGCACTCCTACAGCTAGACAGTCCAGCATCTTCTCCACAAACCTTGGTTGTCTCGGGTGCGTCATATTTTCCAAAGGATCAAACAGGCATTTTTATGTAACTTTATAACACAATTCATTTTTTCCCCTCCAGATGAGAAGGGAAGCAAGAAGAAAAAGAAAAAACAAAAACTTCTCTTCAGCACATCCATGGTTCACACAAAGTAGACAACACTGAAATAAATGTCATGATGTGGTTTCTTGGATAACTGCTTAGCTTCCTTGCAAACCTCTCTGGGAGTTCCAATATTTTGCAACGGATTGCAAAATGTACTCAAATGTTAGACCCTGTCAGTCATTGTGTTGACTGTGGCTATGTTTTTCAGTTCACCCTTTTATTTTCATTTAGTTCAAATTCCTCTTGGGGCTGTTTGCTGGAAGTAAGACTATTTTACTAACATTGGATAAGATTCATTTTAGGTGCTTTGTATGATGAGTAGCAGTCAGCCAGCT
Organism: Hippocampus guttulatus; assembly: GCF_054856545.1. Lineage (NCBI taxonomy): Eukaryota > Metazoa > Chordata > Actinopteri > Syngnathiformes > Syngnathidae > Hippocampus > Hippocampus guttulatus. Next base: position 8,009,231 of record NC_141265.1, on the reverse strand, counting down.
GCAGGTACATTGCACCTTTGAAATCTTTCCAGGATTCTCAGTGCTCAGATATACCAGGACTTGTATTCCTATCAAACCGACGAAAGATTTCCTTTTGAAGTACATTTGAGTTGAAAAGTATTGCTTTAGTATTTTGTGGCAATTTGAATACACAACTAATGTATGCAATGACAACAGTATTGCAATAAAGAGATAAGAGCTTACAGTTAAACAAACTCCATCATTATTCTTTCTGAGTAAACTATAATCAAAGCACTTAATTCCCTCTTGTTTATTGACTTTTGGTAGCAATATAAATTTAGCTGCAGTTGTGTGAAGCTAGAGAATTTGTGCTGTTCTAAGGATGCTTTTCACTCGAATAATGAGAATTTGTTTGAGGGTTCCTGAATTAACCTTTAATTTTGAGCAAACGCCTAGGAAGTTATAAAATGAATAAATGAATTATGCACAATCAAACAAGTGACTATTTTGTGAAGGCCAAAGAATCAAATGTGTTTTGACTTTGTCTGCTCCTGCTGGTCTCATATAAGCAAGTAAGCAATGAAGCATCCACCTAGAGTGCAAATCAAGTGAACGATTTCATTTTCTGTTTTTATCATGCATATATTTTCTAAAAACAACAGTGAAATTGGGGGTTACTCGATGTGTTTAAAATATTGAATTCCCCCCCCAAAAATGTTTATATATCTCCAGCAGTAAGGGCACTTTTCTCATCCAGGTCCAAAAGACGTGTTTGTGTGTGCGTGCGTGCTCGTAGGGGCAGGGGGCATGGGCACCTGGGCGCGTGCATAGTACAGTACAGTTTCCTGTCAGTAACTTAACATTTTACGTCACGTGAATCAGAATCATCTTTATTGGCTAAGTATGTAGAACACACAAGGAATTTGTGTCCGGTAGTACAGACTACACCAGTATCATCATAAACAAGGACATGACAAAAAAGTATGGAAAGACATTCCGTAATGTAAGGGTACCGTTGTGCGGTGGTACCACCCAATGACAGCTGTGAGATAATGTGCAAAGCATCAAGCAGAGCTAAAGTGATCAGTGGTAGAATACAATCCTATGACAGTTGTGCAGTTAGTGCAGAAAATCATTGCACCGTTTTAAAGTGACCAGTAGCAGTATTTGTAGAAACAGTTTAAGTGTGCAATTGTGCGCAAAATATATATCAGTGACAATGGTTCAAGTACAGAGCTGGGGCTACCATGATTATAGCGGTAATGCTGTTCCACAGGGTTGTGCAAAGTCGCTATATGAAAGGGAGTGCAATCCATCCATTTTCGGGACCGCTTCAGAAGGGTTGCCAAATTCCGTGTTCTTACGCATTGTTCCGCTCAAAACTTTATTTTGAAAATACTAACCGGAAACATTTTATAATGTAATTTCGCTCTCCGGCCGGTCAAATCGTTAAGCGCTGTGTGGTCCTGCCTGTCAACAACACCGCAACCTGAGAGGATTGCAGCCTCTTGGCTAGCAAAGTGTACCTGCGAAGTTGCGAAAAACCTCCATTGTTACAATTCGAAGTTGTCCTACTAATTTCTGCTTTCTACAACCATGTAGCCCGTTTGTAAAGACATTTAAACACAGCAAGATGAAGAACGGAGTTTTTAGGTAAGTTCCGTGTGTTTCGCATCAAACAGAAAGACAGGTTCAGTCAGTGTTTCCATTTTGATAAGTTGGCTTCTATTGAGTTAGCCTTCGCTTCCGCGATCTGCGCTTGATTGGCCACGTAATCGAAACTTTATTTTTTTACATGTCGTATAGTGCTTTCTAAACCTGTTCATATCTGCGTACTTTAATGGTCTTTACTTTGGAGCAGGCCAGCACAGACTTGCTAATCTGCAGCGGGCGTTGGGGGCTGTACTAGCTCATACGGGGAGATGTAGCACTGGATGCACATTTTCCACATGTAAACACTGAAAGTATCAACTTCAAATACTAGTTACTGAACTTGGACTCGGCGTGATTGTGTTTTCATTCGTGATAGTCATTTGAGACGTTCAGGTGTGAGGTTGGTAATAAGGCGTTCCAACAATAAAGTTGTACTTTATAGCTGATACAGTAATAACATAATGAATCACGTTCGGTTATTGTGTGTGTGTGTGTAAATAAATATATATATATATATATATATATATATATGTGTGTGTGTGTGTGTATACATATTTTTTTTCTTTTTTGGGGTGGGGTGGACTTATGTAATGTGTTGGGGAATACGACACTCCTGACCTATGTGCTCCTTGGATAGCTGGGAAGATGTATGACTTCTGATTATTGCAGTTTAAAAGCTAAATAATTTTTAAAAAAACACAGTTTGCTTTCAAACAAATCAGTGGCTACTAGTTAATAGACCCATACATTTGCTTTCTACTGTGGCTGAAGTGTTGTAAATTAATTGATTCATGACGACAAGAAAGTGGCTCAGAGGTCATCAGCATTCAGAAATTATACAGTAGTTGTGAAAGGGATGACAGATGCGCAGTGCTTGCAAGTGCAGAATGAGCATTTGGCTCATTACTTTTTTCATGTACTCAATTCAACTGTATTTATAGAGCACTTAAAAACAACCACCGCTGTATACAAAGTGCTGTACATGGAGCAAATATCATATATCCAACAATAAACACTAAAACATTAAATAATAACAAGACAGTAAAAAGCGCAAAAATAGTCCAAATAACAAAGACAGTAAAAAGCGCAAAAACAGTACAACTAAAAATTAAGTCTGAGTCATGCTGAGTCAAAAGCCAAAGAATAGAACTGAGTTGTATGTAGGTATGTCGTTGTTTGTCAGGATGAGTGCTCAAAGGTGTGGGTGTGACTTATTGTTCAAGTAAGTCTTTGTAAATACTAATGGGTTTCTATGAAGGTGCGCAAAGATCAAGAGATATTGTCAAATTAAAGTAATTTAGTGGTTCTGCTGTGATTTACATGCCATAGCCTGAAGAACGGCAGTCGTCGGGTGTTTGTAGACTGATAAAATCTTTGGGTTTCTTATGCTGTTTCAACACCTTCCTGCTGTGTGATATGACATCACTGTTGGCTTACAACACTCGCCGGATGTCGTCAGCACACGGTTGACATCTGCTCAGGTAGATTGTTTTTGTATTGATTTCCTGCCGATTCGTAAGTTATCTGTTTTTCCACCAGGAGAGCAACATTTATAATGTTTTTCCACACAGAAACATGTGGAGTACATTATCCCATTCAAAGAGGATAGAGTACTTTTAAATGTCAACCAGGGATAGGCTTGTCTCCAGTCAAAGTAATGAATGGAGTGGATTACTGTATTTGAGTCTGTATCTCCATCAAGAATTTGGATGGGCAAAAAAGTAAAAACAGGCCACTCTTGTCAGGAATAGCTAAATTAAGGCAAGAAATGTGGCAACTACAATTGTGTAAAAATGGCTTGATGAGATGCGAATCACATTTGCATTGGATGATTTGCATCTTGAATATCAAGACTGTTATCAACTTGAGTTGTAATGATTAATCACTTTCTGGATTTATATTCCACATTACAACCACTGTACATCAGAAAGTCATCCCTGGGTGGATCTATATCAACATACAATAGATTTGCAAGATCCATCCATCCATTTTTTTTATTCACGTATCCTCCTGAGGGTCACAATTGTCTTTGGGCAGTGGGTGATGTAAACCCTGAACTGGATGCCAGCCAATTGCAGGGCACACATAGACAAACTACCATTCGAGCACACAATCACAATCACACTTCGGGACAATTTAGAGTGTTCCATTAGTATTTGGTAATCACCCACACAATTGCTGGGAGAACATGCAGACCATACAGGAAAGACGTAGCTAAACCCTAACGTGGATTTGAACCCAAAGCCTCAGAACTGTGAGCTGGATGTGCTAGCCACTTTATAAAAATATTGTGTTGATTTGCTAACCACTCAGGTGCTGCTGATTTCAGGATTCCTTGACTTGTCTGTGATAAGTCACACCGGGAAATAAAACAAAATAAATTGACAACCTTAACAGATTTTTGAAACATTTTTCCAATTAACTTAATGTGTGGACTTTATCTATACTGGATTCATATGCAGTACGGTAAATGAATCATTTTGCGAAAGCCAAGAAAATTAGTCAAATTTTGTGAAAATCGAATTTTATTGTCTTTTAGTATGTCTTTCCTCTAGGTGGTGGAATGCATTGTTGTGTGAGAACAGACTACTGCAGCTTGATGAAGTCAGGTTTGCTCAGACCTCCAGCAGTGTTCCGTTACGCTTTTGCTTTTGAGAGGTCTGAAATGTCTGACTTCCCAATGACAGACCAACACTCTCATTGACACCGATAAGAATAATTTATTTAAATTTAAAAAAAGAGTGCTGAACAAGCCACACACAGAGCAAGTTGGCCAAACGCAACTGAACTTTTCAGTCACATCACGCATTTGAACTGGCTATGGTTTCTATGAATTGTCGACCATCTGCAACTAGTTTGGCTGCAGTTCCAAATGTCGACTTGCAAGTGAATGAGTGAATAGCGTCAAACGTCAAGCAGCCAATCAAAATGTCAGGTTCTTTCACATAACCTGTGGCTACAAAGAAAAGTGTTCTCCTTTCGAACGGCTAAGTGGATGCATGAAAATTTGTTTGTGTGGGCTACAAATGGCGCTATATTCCCAGCAGCCTCAAAATATCTCCACACACATTCTGGAGATGTTGGCAAAGGGTGCACAATCACCATCTTGAAACCACAACATTGAAAGACGGCCCTTTATTATCATAAAAACATATGTGAGGCTTTATCGTCCGTCTCCCCTTTCTTTTCACCTGTTTCCCCTCTTTGTATTTGCCACCGACGGGGAAATAAAGAATAAAAACTGGTGGCTTGTAGATCAGTAAAATATAATTAACTTTTGAGTCATTGATAAATGAAATGATTAAAGCATTAATTGTAGTGCATATAAATAACTTTTTTTTCTGGTGATTCTTCATCAGTTTTTACGTGCCCCATCCTATTTTACTCTGCTTTGTAAACACTTACACATTTATTGATAAATGTATGATAATATTTTCCAATGCACTGTGAAATGTCCGTAAAAAGTCATCATTGAAAAACACAGTTCTTCATTAAAATATTTTGTTGCTGTGAGAAATATCAGAATGTAGAAAGTTCTGATCATTTTATGATTATCAGCACTCACTTGTGTACACCTGCGCTTTATTGCTCTGGAGTGATTTATTACCTTGAGCAAATTGAGCATTTTTCTGCTGCCACTTAAGGCACTCCCGACACAAAGTCCACAGTAGTGACCAGATAAAAAAAATTGTGAGGCATTTATGTTGTAACATGACAAGTGGCCATCATCTTTGGAATTTTCCCATAAATAAATAAATAAACCATGGAATGAGCACTTCAAACACCCCTAAAATATTTCATAACAAATACATTGACGAAAAACAATTTATTACTGAAGTGAAACATCACAATAATTTTGCTGAGTCCACTTGGTGGACCGAACGGAATTTCAGCCCCCATGAGCTTTTTGGTGAATGTTTTTAACTGAAACTTTTCAGACAGTCGGAGAAGGCGTTCCCTCAGTAGAAAAGGGAGGGAAATGGTTGAGGAGATATATTGTGACATAATTAAATTGGACAGTTTTACTCTTGAAAGCGTTTTTTTTTTTTACCACATTTTTCTGTCAGTGATATCACCCACAAACGTTCCACAAAAAGGCTTTTTTTTTTTCTCCACACAAAGTACCGGTACTCAAATTTCTCTCGAACCCATCATCTCATTTTCAAAATTCTCAGTGTGTTGTACTCAGTTTGTAGTGGCCATTCCAACCTGAGTCAGCATCTTGACAGACTGTCATTTGGGGAAATCTTGTCCTGTTGTTATTTTATAGTACCATTTTCCTGGGCCACTGAGAACAATGTTTGTGTTTATAGGTGCTGTTAGAGAATGGCTGCACAGGTGAAGGTACAAAGTGGGGAGGTTGGGAGGACAATGACAGGAGGAAGACCTCACTTGAGTCCCCTGACTGACTCAAGCAACACAAGCCCGTCAATCACGCAGTCGCATATCATCACTCCTGAACCCAAAAAACCTGTCCCAGCCCCCAAACCACGGCTGACTCCAAAACCATTTGCTGTGGAGAAAAACACCACTATCAAGCCTATACTTGCACCAAAGCCGCAAACCAAACCCAGACCAGAATCCACTAACAACACTGGACATGCACCAGAGTTTCCCAACAGTTCAGAACCAGAGCAATCAGTTGCCATTGTTAAGCCACGCCCTGTGTCAACTAGTTCCAGTCGTCCCACCTCAACCTCATTTAGAACATCCAGTAAGGTGAATAATGGGAAAACAACCAATCCTGCTGCCCATCCGTTTAAACCAGCCCCTCCTTTTGACTCTGTGGACACCAATAAAAAAATGCCTCCATTACCAGCAGAAAGGCAGAAACCTAAGAACCAGATGACACCCATGCAGGGTAAAGCATCCATTGCTAAAGCCAAGTCATTGGGGTTTCTTAATCTGGATGAAAAAGAAGATGAACAAAATAATTTTGTGACAGTTGTCCCACCCCAACCTCAACCCCGGAGTTCCAGGCCCAGGCCCGTATCAGCTGTTTTTCTCAACAATCCAGAGACACCAGTTCCTGCTCCACGCTCGGCTAGTGGAAAACCTCTTTCATCTGATCTTACATCCAAGTTTGAGTCTATTGGTCTGTCATTGCACCGTAAAACGACCAAAGCCAATGAGAAGGAAAGCACTCCAAAAGAAACAGCACTTCCACAAAAGACACAACAGGAGAAAATCAGTGCCTTGGGACAGAAGACTAGTGCAGACGTTAAACAATCACCCCCAGACAACCAGGGGAATGACAATTCAGAAAAAATACGTGTACTGGAGACTGAGGATCAGCGAGGGGTTAGCATCAAGTCACGAATTAATCTCCTCCTTGATTCCGCGTCTGAGACGGTGGCTTCTGGCCAAAAATCGGATATTCTCGCTCCGGAGTTGACAGTCCCTGAAAGTGAGCCGCAAGTCGGGGTTAAACAGCTCATCAGGCAGCTAACAGAGGATATAACTTCATATCAGAATCCCGTCATGAAACCTGCGCTGAAGCCTCGCCACCTGGCCACTGATCTCTCTAAAAAGTAAGATCTGCCACCAACGCATTAGTTTGATGCATGCTTGTTCACGAGTTCCATTGTCATGCATGTTTTATTTTATTTTTTGTGGTCGGATATGTCTTTTCCAGGTTTTCTTCCGAGAGGTTGTCTGACTTTGGCCATGTTTCACCCGGTGAGACTGCAGAATGTCATGAGATCAGCAAAGATCCACAAAGAAGGGTAAGAGATGCACACATTTTTGCAAAGGTTTGTCTTGGGCTTTGTCAGTGATTTGCTGTTAAAGGAGAGGATAATATTCCCAGTAGAAATGAGCAATTGGGCCTTGATGACATATAAAAGAAGATGTGATATCAGTATTTGCGGTTTCCCTCAGACATGGACATGAATACCATTGCATATTTCAAGAATTGAAGAGCTCTTTTCAAAATGCAGTAAATGTAACAATAAAAATGATATTGCCATGAAACCCTAATGTATTAAGACTCCTATTATCCGCTTGTCAGTATATCGTCGTGCTGCAGTGTACTGTATCTGCTCAAGGTGCTTCAAACTGCAGTTCAATTCCAAATTGTAATCAGCGCTATACTTGTTTTTAGACAGAATGTGGTGTCACCATTTTGACAAATCAGCGTTCAAGCAGCAGTGTACTGTCTAACATAGTGGTGCTCTAAATTGCAAAGCCAAGTTTCATTTGGCTTTGTAAAACACATTTTTAAAATAAAAAATACTGTTGACAGTTGTGGGGAACAAATGACATGTTCACCAGGCTGCAGATGACATATGTTGATTAAGAACCAAAAGAATTGGCTTTCAGGTGGTGGATCAATTCCAGCATATTCCTAAATTGTTTGTATTACAATATACTTGTGATACTTTTTATTTAGATGGAAGCGGTCAACTCCAGTGGCAAGATGGCTGTGGAGTTCCAAGATGACCTCAAAATCAGCTCAATGACAGAAATTCCAGAGACAGAACACATATCAAGTGCTATCAACAATGAAAGTGTTGAAATGCAGACAGTGCGAGCATCCTTATTTGATAATATAGTGGAGACTGCTAGTGTGACCATTGGCGCTGATTTACTCAGTAATCCATCTTTGCCAGGAGGAAACAATAAGGATGAAGTAACACTAGTGACTGCCATTTATAAAGATTGTGTATCTCCACGTCCTCTGAGAGTAAACCACACCATGGACACAGTGCAAGCAGTGGGAGAGAGCAGAGCAGTGAGTGAGAGCATTCCATCTGCTCAGTGGGAAGACAAAGCTTTGACCTTACGCGCCAGACGTTCAGAAGGAAACAGAGCGATGATAGAGACAACGGGTTTAATACAAGGAGAACCAGCTTCAACAATGGCAATGGAGCAACAGCCTCGATACTTGCGAATAGGATCCTTGCAGAAATGGCCAACGACGGATGTAGCTCAAGAGCCCAATTTGGAGAATGTTACGCTAAAGCAATCACAAAGGGGAATAGACATGGATTTGAATAAGGACAAGGACAGACAGAGAGAAGCAGATCATGAGGAAATAGCTGCAGCTCCTAAACGCATGAAAACACTGCAGACAGCTGAAAAGCCAAAACCCAAGGCAACCTATTTTGCTTTGACCGGACAAATACAGGAGTCGGATCCTGGATCAGACATTATAGAGTCAGCAGTGCCTTATGATGATATAGGTTCTGGACAGGTAAGCTCTCCAGATACAGTAGCTGCTATTAAGGTGAATCTGTCATTAGATGCAACTTTGGGAAAAAATTCTCAAGAGAAATATGAGGACGTAAAGAGGATGAGCCACATTTCAGCCAGACAGGTGGTATCTGCACTGGATGCGCCAACAGCAGAGAAAATGACAGATGTAGTGAAAACAGAGCAAACAAAGGAGGATGGAAGGCAAAATGCCAAAATGAAAGTTATTGATATGGACAAACGGAGACAAATGGAAATGGAAAGACAAGCCATTTTACAGTTTTCACAGATGAAGGAAAGGGAGATGCAAAGAGAATTTGAAAGACGTAAGGCATTTGAAAGGGAAAAACAAAAACAGACAGAGCTTCAAAACCAGAATCCCCAAGAACTAGAGTATGAAAATATGAAAGAAATGGAAAAGCAAAGGCAGTTGCCGTTCACAAAAGAAAGGGCAAATCAGCAAGAACAGGAGATGCAGAGGAGGCAGGAAGTGGAGAGGCAAAGAGAGCTAGAGAGACACAGAGAGTTAGAAAAGCAGAGACAGGAAGAAATGCATAGGCAGAAGGAACAAGAAAAGGAAAGACAACAAAAACTGCAAAGGCAGCGAGCGCAGGAACTGGCGAGGCACCAAGCACTGATGAGGCAAAAGGCGCAGGAAATTGAAAGACAGCTGGAACTGATGAAGATGAGGGAGCAAGAAAAAGAGCAACACAGAGAATCTGAGAGGCACCAAGAGCAGATGAGGCTGAAGGAACAGGAAAAGGAAAGACAGGAAGAATCGAGGAGACAAAAGGAGCAGCAGAAAGAACTAGATAGGCAACGTGAGTTGGAGAGACAGCATGAACTGATGAGATTGAGGGAGCAGGAAAGGGAGAGACAGCGACAATTAGAGAGACAGAAAGAGCTGATGAGGCTGAGAGAGCAGGAAGAGGAGCGACGGCGAGAAGTTCAAAGAGAGCAGGAACGGACGAGGCTGAGGGAGCAGGAAGAGGAGAGGTTGAAAGAACAGATGAGACTGAGAGAGCAGGAAATGGAGAGACTGCGAGAACAGGAGAAGCAGCAAGAACAACTGCGGCAAAGGGAGCAAGAAATTGAGAGACGGCGAGAAGTTGAAATCCAGCACTCACAGATGAAGCTGAGAGAGCAAGAAAAAGAGAAACAGCAAGATCAGGTGAGGCTGAGGGAGCAAGAAATGGCGAGACTGCGAGAACTTGGGAGACAAAAAGAACAACTGAAGCAAAACGAGCAAAAAATGGAAAGACAGCAAGATCTTGAGCGACAGCAAGAACAGGGGAGGCTGAGGGAGCAGGAACTGGAGAGACGGCGAGAACTTAAGAGGCAGCAAGAACGACTGAGACAAAGGGAACAAGAATTAGAAAAACAAGAACTTAAACAACAGCAAGAAGATGTGAGACTGAGGGAGGAGGAAATGGAGAGACTGCATAAACCCGAGAAGCAGCCTCGGGAGCAAGATATGGAAAGACAGCAAGAACTTGAACATCAGCAAGAAAAGGTGAGACTGAGGGAGCAGGAAATGGAGAGACGACGAGAACTTAAGAGGCAGCAAGAACGATTGAGGCTGAGGCAGCAAGAGATGGAGAGACAACAAGAACTTGAGAGGGAACAAGAACAATTGAGGCAGAGGGAGAAAGAAACGGAGAGACGAGAACTTGCACGACAGCAGGAAAAAGTGAGGTTGAAGGAGCAGGAAATGGAGAGACAGCGAGAGTTTGAGCGGCGTCAAGAACAAGTGAGGCATAGAGAACTAGAAAGGGAGAGACTGCAAGCACTTGAGCCGCAGCGAGAACAGGTGAGGCAGGAAAAAGAGCGACAGCGGGGATTTCAAAAGCAGCAAGAACTGGATCAAGAGAGGCAGCGTGAATGGGAAAGAAAAAGACAGAGAGAGGAAGAGAGACAGACAGAGCTGGACAAGGAGACACTTCTTTTGGAAATGCAAAGGAATAAGAGAATGGAGGAACTGGAGAGAGTTGAAGAGAAAGAAGAAAGAAACCTCTTAGACCAAAAACAGAAGGAGAAAGAAAATAACAGATCTCTTTTTGAGCTTGAAAAGCAGTGGTCCAGAGGCAAGGCTGAAAAAACGACATTAATGTCATTCGAACAAGAAATGCTAAGAAAGAAAGGGATTGATAGAGAAAGGGAACAACTAAGACAACTGGAGAGGGAGCACGAGGAAGAGACTGAGAGAGAACATTTGAAAGAGCTGGACAGACTGAGAGACTTGCAAAGGGAAAAACAACTCCACGCCGAGAAACAGAACCAAAGGTTAATACAACAGGCCTCACAGAATGAAAGGCTTAGATGGGAGGCAGAGAGAGAGAAAATGGAGAAGGCTGAGGCAGAGAAAATGCGACAGATTGCCAGACTTCAAGAAGCGGAGCGACAAAGACTAAAGGACAAACAAAAGAAAGAGGAACAGGAGGGAATGAGGCTCGATCAATCGCCTTTGAGGCCCAAAGTGGTGGATGTGGATTCTTTGCTCAGAACTGCCATCTCTCAACATGTCGACCCTGCACGAAGATGGAAGGAGCCCTCTTCCAGAGCTGAAATGCCCTACAAGCCTTCCATTCTTGATGTGGACTCTTTCACGTCTCAATCTCAGTCATTATCAAATCAAGATATCCCGACTGTTTCCAGTATTCAAGAAGTGGACTCCAACTTTGGGAGTATATTGCGGCCTACACCTGAAAGAGATATTACATGGAAGATGCCGCCACAGAATTCGCATGATTCAGCAAGTCCAGTTTGGACAAGATCTCCCCATGACCCACGTCAGCTACAGCCAACTGACATGTCTCACAGTAAACCTCTTCATGAGCCAAGAAAACACAGGACCAAAGTCAGCCCAGAACGACCGCTTGTCAGGCAGGACGAACATTCCCTGGCCCCACAGAACCATTGGCGCCGCAGGCAAGGTGAGCTGCTTGACTTGGACCCTTTTTTCCAAAGAGAGGCAACAACTGGCGTTCCCAGCAGTGCTCCTGTTGATCAGGTCTGGTTGCCTAGACAACTAAAATCCCGAGACAACCAGGAAGAGGTCTGGCACCGTAGGAGATCCCAAGGATCCCAGGTAAATTGGAGGGATCTGTCAAATATTTATTATAATGGAGATAATGTTGGCATTTGTCAAATGTTTTGTGCATTGTTCCTATTAATTCTTTTCAAACGTTTGTATCCTGGGAATGAAACTTTTGACGTGGTCATGTTTTACATCCACCACATTTTACCACACACGTAGGGCGCTTCTCCATTCCAGTTTCCAGAACAGCCTGGCGCCGCTCTGCCTAGCTACAAGCAACAGGGGCTAGGCTTGGCTGCTCTAGTCTCTGTCCGTTACAGCATCCAATGTACTCTCACAGGGTGCAGGGATGTGGCGATTCAAAATATGAATCGCAGTTGCACGACGTGGCGTCTTCGTAAATTATAAGCCCATCAAATGCACAGAAGCTCTCACATAGATGAAAAGTCTAAGCTTGAGAAACACAACCGCCAAGACATAAAAATACAGTATATACAATACACATACTGTACATTGAGTTTTATAACAAAACTCAACCATATTTACAATTTCATATGTTGCCTCTGGGTGATAGAAGTGAAGCTTGTGGTAAAAACCTCCGCCAGATGTGCACATCGGCAGGTCCATTCAGTTAAATCAGAACGAGTCCAGTCTTTCAGCGTATCCCAGTTTTTGTCTTTATTGTAGACCACCATACCTTGTTCCTGTATCAACCTATATGTTACTTGACTTACACCCTGCAGTGCGCCGCAGAAATAAAGAGCAAAGTGGATATATTGAACATATACTGTATATTCACAGACATGTCACGCATTCACTTGTGGGTAAAACGCTTGACAAACACAAACCCCCCACATCGCTATGTCATACATAGTGAGTTCTTAAACGGACAGCACACAACAATATTACAAGATTTTTATTTATTTATTTACTCCAGTTCAAGTCACTTTGGTCTCTTTGTCTTACAAGGAGCTGAACAGGATGCGTTCTCGCAGTATGTCACGTCGATCAGTTCCATCTGGTGCTGTTCTTGAGAAAAGTGTTTCTAGGCTACGAAGTCGTAGTGCCCACAGAGAACCGGACCACAACAGCCGGGTAAGTTTGATTTCAGCAGCTGCAAAATATTGTTATTGTGTTGTTGTTTTTTCAGGAAATGCATAATGCAAACATTCTCTATATTATATATATATAACCTTGAGGAAAATGAAGAAAATCTTTAGATTTATATTATGATCTTGCGCAATCAAAACTGATACTCGGGGGGGAATTGCATTGTCATATTGGCAGCTGAATGCCTGGGATGAGTCATGACTATTGGATGGATGGATGTTTAAGCCATGGCATCAGAGGCTCACCTCTCAGCATGTTACCCCATGTTGTCTGTCAAATGGTGCCAAATGCCTTCTCATGCCTGCAATTCAAGATTGGATTAAGCAAATTGTTTGCATGTCGTCAAAAGCCTGTTAGTACGGCTCAGGGAAAGCTGTGACATGAGATGGACTGCAGTACAACTGTGCCCTGCAGACATGTTTTTCTTCAGTGCCCCAAGGTTACATCTGTATACAAAACCACCAACTGTAGTGACATTACTGTATTTAGATTCAGAATATGCATCTTCTCTTGGCATCTGTTAACACAATTTTAAACTCAGTTTAAGGTCACTACCACCATCTAGTGGTTATGAGGGGTCATGGTTTCTGAAATTTGAAATATAAATACAGTGCTGTATTTCAAATGCAGCTACAGTCAGATTTTTGGTACAGAAAGCAATGCGGTATTCACTATATTCCATTCTAGGGTTGCAGCAAAAATACTAACTTCTTAACCGTTGCCACCCTGGTGCCAACAGCATATACAGTACAATCAATTTTGTATTGGATTGACAATTGTTTTTCTTTTGTTTTGTGTGGGGGGTTTTTTCACTTTATTTTAGAGTCCGTGTTGTGATTATGATACCAATCTTATGCGTCACTGTTTGCCTAGAATTGTGTGATTATTTGCTGATGATTTGTTGTGCATTATTTGTTGATAGAGATTTGTGCTTCATAGCCAGGGCTTTTGACTTGGGTTCACCTCTTGCAATTGAAACAGACAAATTGCCCCTTCGCCAATGTAGGGACTATGGAAAATATTTATCTTGCCATACTCCATTTCCAAAAGCATGTTGTTCATTTGGCAGTCGAAATTAGTTTGGATCTTTAAAGTGGTTCATATTTAAAAAATGAATACAAACACTGAAAAAAAAGAGCAAATTGAGCAATGATGCCATTTTTTTTTCATCAGGGATATTCCAGTCCAGATTCCTCAAAAGCTATTCAGAATGTTCCTTTTTAATTGATAGCACAATCTGGTGTAGTTGTTTGGGGCAGATAATATCACTTCTGAATATTGGATCAATGCATAACCAATCGAAATAGTTGTTGGCATAAAAACCTTTGCTGGGGGAGGGTCCTTCGAGTCACACAGATGAGACGATGGTTGTGTGCTGACATCATGGTGTTAGTCAAAGGGAAGCTTGTGCGTGGGGCTGAGCAGAGCAGAGATTGGCATGGCGCTTACTGCTTTGTTGTACAACTTGTACGTATGGTCATGTTGCTTGAGTCCGCACTACTTCTGGGTAAGTAATACTGCGCCACCGTTACATTTTTCCAGGAGACTGTTCTCGACATGTTCGAAAATGTCATTGAAGTACAGTTCATCTTTATGTTACTTATCATGTCCTTTGTATGCAATCTCTGGTTGGGTTTCCACCTGGCTATGCTGCTGTGCACTGAATGATATCATCAGAAGAGGGGAAGAGATAAGCAGCTGTGAGTCACAACTGGTCAGATGGGTTGTAAAGAGACATTGCAGAGCAGCTTGTTTTAGGAGCTTTTCCTGTACGGTACTTCCTTTTCTTTTGGGTATTTCAAATATAAATCAGGGATAGAGATAATGTGTGATAAACCATTTTTTCCTGTTTGCTACAGAAATGAAATGCATTGCTATTGCTGATGCTGACACCTTTTCTTCGCATTGAAAAATATTAAAAGCAAAACGTATACCAAGGATTTCGCATGCCTTTACCATTCATACAAAGCAACCATACGTATTGTATCTGCATGAGTGGAGGAAATAAGCGTCATTCTTCTTCTGGTCAGATCAGAGAAAAATTACTCAGCTGTTTTCCTGTAAGTGTAGCCTCCCGAGTATGTTACACAGATTACCTGCAGAGGGCATATTTGGACAGTGAGGCAGCATTTTCGCTCCTCTGTCTCGGTGTACTGTACTCTGAAATGAATTGTGTGAAGTACAAATGGAGTGTTTTTAATTAGTTTCTTGCGCAACAGATTAAATTAACAGTTAAAACGTGTTGTGATACTTTTTTATGACAACACTGTTGACTAATGAGTTGATATTATCCCACAAAGCTCTTAGATGCCCGTTTGATGTTCTCTCTGTATGTCTCAACAAGCTTTTTTTTCCCCCACCAAGCTTGATCACAGACTTCTGTCATCACTACTTGGTTATTATTCACAGTTCATCATGTCAGTTTTTTTAAATTCTCTGCTGTGCTGTTACACCGTCTATGCCAGCACTCTATATTTGCTTCCATATCCCTTCTTTTGTTGCTATAGCACTTGAGTGTTCTTGCACTGCAATCAAAACAGGCCTGAGCAACAGCACCGCAGAGCCCTCCCCCTACCCTCCCCCCTGTTTGTAATCAGGGACCTCCCATTCTTGCTGTCGCGCTCTCTGATTCCACTCTCCCTCTCTCCACCCAGTTTCTCCTTGAGAGTGAGTCCTAATGTCCTGAATACAGAAAGGAGCTCCACTGACGCATTTTCTCCTACCTGTCTGTACCTGCAGATTACAGCAAAGAGAGAACAGTCTCTCTTTTTTTTAATCCCCCCTCCCTACTCTGGATTTGACTTTACTACAACATCTCTCGCTCCTGACAGTGGTTTGGGTTTCTTGGTGGAATACAAACTAGCGGCGCAGCTTTCTTTTTGCAACAATTTGTCATTTACCGTTTCTCCTCTTTGCCAGGATAGCACCTCCTAGTTGCCATGGGAGGTTAATCGTTGATGGATTTTTCAACCTTTTTCAGTTGAGTCTGGAATCTCGACAGATGGGCATACACCTGCTGATTCGGCGAGAGCTTTTGAAAATCAAATTATCACTCAGTTTTGTTAGCTGTGCCAGTTTATCACGAGTCTAGGAAACGTTTGTCATGGCAAGTGCATGAGTTGTTGGTACTTTCTGCACTTGGCATTTACAAGTCCAGGCATTGGCTTTTCAGGAATATCATTGCAAGCATAACCTGTGTTCATCAATATAGAAATGTCACAATTGACCGGCTGAGACCCTGAAGCCATGACGGTAATGAGCTGAAACGTAGCCCTTGTGGTTCCTCTGAGACTGCATTGCAGAGAAGACATTAACAAGTGAAACCAAAGCGTGCCTTGTTCCTGTTACAGTCATACAGACTATTATAAACTATAAGCATCACTCCTACATCAGATCACATGGGCAGTTTTGTGTCTTCACCTTCCGCACTGCTGTAGTGCAGTATTGACCCAGCAGCCAGCACCAGTGTTTAGGAAAAAGTTCCTGCATAGCACACTCTTAATGATTCCTTGCTGCTGTGATAGCAAGTGTCACAGCTCAGCTCAGAGACGATCGTGACGAAGCTGGTTTTGTGCAGATTGGACTGCGATGGAGTATTTCTCGGACAAACTGTCAGTGGCACATACTCAAGTGTCAGGATGGGTAGGAAATGTCCGTCGCTCCTTTCATGGGGCACTAAGCTTTTTTTCCAGTTCAGCGGAGAGAGAAGGAGGAGATGTCAGGGCCGGACACTTCAACAGAACGAGCTCCTTGCGCTCGCTAGCTTCCCGCAGCAGGGAATCAATTCGCAGGTTTTCACTGCGCAGCCAGCAACGTCTGTCCTTACGCAGGCGCACCGCACCCAACACCCCCATTGCTGTAAGATAGCACCTTGAAATCTGATTATTTTGCATTAATGTACATGTATGTTTACCCGTTGCACAGCCCACATTGTCTCTCAGCCCCTCATGTTTACATTTTTCATCTTTATATATCTTGTATTTACACTTTCCCCCGTTTAGTTATGATGGTGATTTTAAAAATGATTCTGAATATTAAAATGTATGTTCAAAATAGAGACAGAAATCTTCCTGTATTGGGAAAGGTATTCAGATTTTTGGTGTAAGCTCTTCAATCATTATCTGTGGATGACTCATAGTTTCCTTTGTGCCCTCTGTACCTTCATCTTGTGTGTTATTTGAGAGATTTAGACAATTCTTTGTGGAAATGGTCGAGGGAAGACGCTTTTCTGTATCAAGCATGACTTTGTCCAATATCTTGTACAACATTTTCTAAAAGACTGCAGGCTGCTATACAGTGGCTCAACCTGTCTATTCATGTAGGTGTAATGACCGGCTGTTGCAAGACTTTTAGGCCGTATACTTTTCTTACACGTTTTTTGTAACATTGTCAATTGTCTGTACCGTAGTGACCAGATCTACCATATGCTGTATGGATAGGACAGATTTAGAGAGCCTTGTATGGATGGATACATTGCAGTAAGGAGAGTCACTCCTATCTTTAGGGAACACCTGTTTGCTATCCAATGCTTGATGAGTCATAACAGCTAAAGATAAGCAATGGTTACAATACATATTTGTGCCCTTTCCCCAAGATGTATCGTTTGGTCTTAGAGAGGTAACTGTTATTTCAGAGGGCTTGCCAATGGACTTTGCCACTTGTGTTTTTAATCATTATTTAACCGTATAAAGAGATGGAAGTCAGTGTGTAGCGCAGAACTGTGAATATTGGTACAGACGTAATGAACACAAGTTAATGAGCATAGTTAGTACCTGCTTCAGACTGACACGTGAGCAACATGGTGTCACAGGAGTGCCGCCATACTGCCCAAAAGTATAAACAAGAACAAATGGTCATATAAGAAGTAGATGAGTAGGAATCGGCGCATGCTGTCCGCCGGATGCCTCCTCCCTTCGACGAATCGTAATGGCCGCATGTTGACACCCCCCACCCCATTCCTCTCCACAAATAAGAATTAGCGCTTTATGGACCCCCCCCCGCCCCCCCCCCCCCCACCTTCCCTTGACGAATATTGCTGTTCGGGTTCACGGGCGAATACTGAATGAACTGGAAATGATTAGTTATTGTGCACTGAAAAAAATGGTGTGGTGAATTCACTCAATTTAATTTCGTCAAGTGGTTGCACAAAATGGTAAATATTGAACTTGTTTAACATGTATGATTGTCAGCACTGACTATTTTAAGAGCAGATAAAGGTAACTGTAAACACACCAAACACTACAGGATAATCTGTCCAAATAATCTGTAGAACCATCTGATAATTGGGTGTTTGCCCTATTTGAATTGTGCCTGGAGGGAGAAGTTGGGACAAAACTCGGCCAGCTCATCTTTGTATGGACCAGGCTTGATGTGGACCTCTGTATTCAAATAATAACATCTCCCTTCTTGTATTAAGACATGCTGGTTACTTGCATCAAACATAGGTTAAGCAAAATGACAAATTGGGTTTTTAATTGTGTTTTGTTGATTGGTTGGTGTGTTGGTTATTTATTTCGTTGGTAACACAAAAAAAATACCAAACCAATTTCCTAAATACTTGGTAGAAGAACAGATTAGTTTGGCTGCTCATCGAGGAATAGGTCTAGATCGCAGGTTATGTTTGACTTTTTGTTCTTATTGTCTCATTGTATTGGCGCTAAATGAGCCGGTGACTCATCACATCCAGCAGCACTAAAGATGCACACTTTGAAATGTGTATTATTGCCACCTTCAGGACTGGAACTGCAGTATCGCCGGCCTCATCATGCATTTTAACTTTAACCACGAAGACAAAGAGGCAGAGGTCTGCACTCGACCGTAGTGAGTGCATTCTAATTTCATTTTCTTTTGAAACTCTATGTTCAGAAGTTGAACATTTTGATCAGGTTTAGGGTTGGGTCAGTGATCTTATTATTCTGGTCTATTATTTTGTTGCTATGATGGTGTCACTGCTACACTTTGAGTGTTGTGTGTGGGGGGAGGGGGGAGGGGGGCATTTTTCCTGAGTTGTTACAACTTGTCAGAGTAGTTTGCTTTGCTGAGCACAAAGTCCAATCAAGACATACATTGCAAACATGCATTGCAAAATCATATAAGATGTGTGATGGTTACAGTGTACCTTTACCACCAAAATAGACAGAACAAGTTAAATGTGTGAAAATGGAGAACTAAACTCCAGACGACAAGTAACATAACTAATCCTTTAAGTCGCTTTTCTTCCCGGGCCACATTAGAATTAAGCTCAGGTCAAAGTCCGACTCGTTCTCTGCTAAATTCTAAAGCTAAGTCAGATTGTTGCATTCTTTTCCTCTGTGTTTGCTAGATGTGTTGTTCACCTTTGAGCCCTTTGTGTTTGCGTGTTGATATGAAATGCGTCTGACATGCACAAAGTGTCAGTTTGTTTCTCTGGATGATGATTGCAGTTGTTATCTTTGCAAGTGGGGCATTCTAATAATTGGATTTGGCACACATTCACGTCACAAATCGACCGTTTTTTTCCCCATTATACATATTTCTATTGGCAGAATTATATTCCATGCTTTTGTTATAAATTGAGCTTACATTTCATGCTTCATACTGGAGCAATTGTCTTGTGTCGTGGGACCTGCGCGGTGTACAGTAGCACTCATTAATCAGTGCATTACGAAGTTCAGATTTCCAAGGTTTTATTTTAACCACTTCCCCTGTAACATGTCAGATAAGGCTGTTCAATGATCAGCCTCTCGTTCCTTCATCCTTCCATTCATCCGCTCTTTGTGTTGTTTCACCGGCACACCCTTTTTGTCCTGAAGGGCAAGCTGGCAATTGCTAATGTTATTAAGAAATAGGCTGCCCTTCTGAAGGCTATGAATCACTACAAGCGGGCCTGGGAGACTGCATTGTTTACAAAGTAGGAAGCACATTTCCATGCCTGTTCATCATGTGTGTTCAGTGTGGTAGTAAACTGTGAATCTCAATCATAAAATGATGTGGCCTAAATATGTAGAATAGAATCAATTAGGCCTTAATGAGAAATGAAAGACAGTTCAAAATACTGTACAACTATTCTTTTCTCATTTTAAAATACACTCAATGAAACAAAAATGCCGACCAGGCTTAATTTCAGTCTTAAACTATCCCCTTTTTGGTGGAATACTACAGTATCGGCCCGAATATAGGACGGTGTTTTTTGCATTGAAATAAGACTGAAAAAGTTGGGGTCGTCTTATATTCGGGGTCTAGACATACACATTCACGCTAGATGGCGCCAGATATCATTGAAGCGAATGCTGAACTTGACTCCTCAGGCCAAAGTGAACGAAACTGCCACGAAAAATAAAAATAGCGGTAGCACGAAGAAGAAAAATGAAAAATAGCGGTAAGAAGGAAAAGAGAAGAAAATAATAGAAGAGATAACAGAAAATGGAAAAATGCAGTGACAATCTGGAGAAAAGTGGGTCGAAAATCGGCCAGGTTAACTGGCAGCTGAGGAGAAGTTATGATGTAATTTACATTTCAAAAACCAGAAGCCATTCATTTATGAATGTGATTGCACTTTAGATTTGAATGAGGCAAAATAACATGCTTTTTCTCTCCATTATATTGTTATAATCATTTGTTTCCGATGTACTGTAATTATTTTCTGTATCAAAATTAATTTGGTGTTCAAAAAGTCTTTTTTCAAACTTGAGTCTTGAAAAAGAGGGGTCGTCTTATAATCAGGGCCGTCTTATATTCGGGCCAATACGGTAAATGGTAAGGTATTGCAAATGTATTTTAAATTTGGTTTGGGCTTCCACTCTTTTTTTCCTCCAGATGTGGGCTGATACAATAAAAGGGCGCAGAAACATTTTCAGTCAAAGCAATGAGCCTCTTGCATACTGTTTTCTGTGTTTTTCATGTCGTGATTCAGACAAACTGGGTGTGCGTAGGACAGGAATTTTTTTATAATCAACAAGGCCTGGAATCGAGATTTTCTTTGGCATTTTGACATCAGTGATAGCAGTGTAGAAAGGCAAGTGGGTGATGACATAATTCCAAAGTCTCCATCTGGAACTGAGGATAGCAATTACACGGTACACTTGCAATGATGCCCTATACTGGGCCTCTTGACTCACTTGTGAAGCCTTACAATGCTTCAAACGAAGAGGGTGTTGTACAACCATGTCTGACTGCAAGCATGTTTATATGAAACCTTCGTCAGAGAAAATGTTTTGCATAAAGAAAGAGAATGCTAACTTTTTTTGGGTAGTTTTTACACCTTCCCTGTCAACCACTTACTTCACAGTTTTCTTCCAGAAGTCTTTCTCCGTGTCTCTGTTGTGGCCGTTTGAAAGTTCTCTACAGTCCCTTCTCAGTCATAATGCTCTGCTCTCAGAGTACTGGAAGTACAGGGTCATAATTACAGAGGCAGGTGTATCATGTTTCCGCTATCCAGCCCCCGGGCAACATATGAGGACAGAAACACTTCTTATTGTGTTTTCCTATATAGGGCAGGTTTATCAGTTCATGTGCAGACACGCCTCCGTTGGCTCCGTGTGGTTTTGAGACAGTATGTCCTCTGTACCAGCCTCATTAAAAGAACCATGGTTCACTAAACGGCAAGCACACACTCAGTCACCCACCCATCTTTATCCTTGTCCCTGCCTCTGGTTCTGCCTCCATAAACTACACACGTTGCCTTTCATTATCTTAGTGATGCAGATTTTTTTCCATTTACATTGTGAGCTCTTTAGTAGTTATGGAATTATGATGCAAGTTTGCCATACTTAACTCACACTGTAGTTTACTGTATACTGAATATTATTAAAGCTAGACGTTGTAAGAATGTATGCCCAGCATTAATAAAGGCTATGTTGTGACATGTCACTGGGGCTGAATTACAATTTTCTGTTTGAACACAGGAAGACCGTCCTGTTTTAACTATGTAGATGTTTTCTTTCTCTCTATTCATATTCTCTTGATCTCTCACTCCTAGGAGCAACAGAAGCAAGGTGTCAGTGATGAGGATGAGAGAAAGGACTATGAAACTCCAGTGGGTGAGAGGGATAGTCAGTATGGGACTTGGGAGACAGGACTACGCACTGATGATAGGTAAACACACATGATTGCATCTTACTTGGAACAAATATTTCTGAACTAATTCACAACCTGTTTATTGTCAACATGTGTGCAATACACAAACTTTGTGATCCGTCGTAACTGACAATGAGACGAAATGAGGCAAAAATGAAATGGATAAAAATTTAATTACATTTCTGATGTACAAGTAAACTAACGGCATGCAAACTAATTTCAACAATAACACCGCTTGCTTATATACTGTACATCCTGTATGTCTCTGACGTAGAGTGGTGGGCAGAACAATGAAATACTCTCCCACCAATTGGCAGAAAGTACAATTAACCTGTGGTCTTTATACAACAGAATAAGTCATCAGCTTTTAATTTGGCAGGCCTGGCTTTGAGACAAGATGATCAGTATTCCGGTATTCATACTTTTTGTGACGTTTTTGTTAAGTGATGTTCCATGAGATTTTTCCAATCGAAAATGGTTACCTTAGCTCAGTAATGCATGTCCATTTAAAAAAAAAAAAAAAATCTGCTGTTTCATTTCAGTACCGGTATTGAGGTACTTAAAGGTAGGTATGTCTAGTATCGAATTCTGAATTTTATTACTGTGGCAACACTACCCCATCTACCAATAATATTGTAGGAGAGACTTCCAGAAAGCTATCAAACATATTTATACTGCAACCATCGCAGTTTTTTTCTTTTTTTATCTTCTTTTTTCCCCAAATGTTATTATTGGGTTTTTTTCTTTTTTTAAATCATAGTCTTATGCAGTATGCCAACATAGGCATAGACCTCTATTTACATGATGTTTCAGCTCTCTAGCCCAGTGGTTCTTAACCTGGGTTCGGTGAATCGATCTCAGGGGTTCGACAGAGCCTTTGCCATGCAGGTTAAGACATACCCGACTCAACATGTCAATTAGTTATGACATGCCCGCTTGGCCATCACTGGCTGGTTCATTTTCTGCACAATTAAAAGACTTATACTTTATACTTATACTAATTGTGTTTACATTTTTCAGTTTTTAATAAATGTGTTTTTTAATGTCTTGAATTTTTTAAAAAATCATATTTTTATTTTTCACTAATAAAGGGTTCGGTGAATATGCATATGAACCTGTTGGGTTCGGTACCTTTCACAAGGTGAAGAACCACTGATCTAGCCAGACAACTGACATGAATGACGGGTCCTTATTATTGAAATAATCTACTGTAAAACCAGGGTCTCCAACACTTACGCAGGACTCCACAGAGCAACTGAACGAAAAATATTGTATCACGTTCATCAAAGAGACACTGTGAGTCAACCGGTTACAGCATTTTAGCTACGTATATTCACTGCGTGGTGGGGAATATCGGCTCCATCGAACTCCTTTTTTTTTTTCTCTCGTAGTTTGTTTAAGATGCTCACAACTATGAGGAATTATTCTGTTTCATACATGTTTTCGGCCGGGATTTAATGCCAAGTCTTAAATTGTCTTTATTTTTTTTCGGAACTGGCTTGTTGAAGAGAATTAGTGCTGGGCACCCACTAATCACTAACAAACTAGTGCATTCATCGTAATGACATAATGGCGATTTGTATATTATGATATATTGGAGATCATTTGACTGTCAAAAGTATGTCTAAGGGAAACTAGTATGTGGCCGAAAAAAAGGTTATGGGTGATCAAGCTACAGCATGGTACGAAACACACCCTTTTTTATTGATGGCTCTTGAACCACGAATCGAGTCATAAGCAAAGCATTCTGATCACTTTTATTGGCTTGATTCCATACAGAGTAAAAATACTCTCCCTTAAAGTGTAAGTGCCAGCCAGAGTGGTCCGCACATCCCGACTAGTTGACGACACAAGTTATTTTGATCGCAGATTTAAATGACATTTACAAGTCTCAGGAAAAGTACAGGTCCCGGGATTTCCAAGGAAGCTCAGTTCTCAGTGAATCATGCTTCTTTGGCGTTTCCGCGTTCATTCCCAGTTTAGGCGTGGTGAGCGTGTCAAAATTTTTGGTGGGAGAATATGCGTAGATGAAAAGTCTGCAAGCCAGGGCATGTAAAAAAAGTACTTGGATGCAAATGTGGGAATACGGCTCTTAGTCATTCTTGGCTGTTTCATAACTCACTCAAAATAAGAATTAATTATTAAATGAATTTAGCGTTTAGCGTCCAAATTATGAGGGAGATGCGACTTGGACTTTTTATGCAATGAAACATTCTAAAATACTTTTAAAATGCCCTTGGAAAATCACAATGAAATGACTGTGCTAGAATCAAAACAACAGCAATTTGAGGTGAGTTGTCAAACCAGACTCTTTCAAATTGCCACTTTTTAGGCAAGTAACTAATTTTTGAATGGAGAAGGTTTTGTTGCTTTCATCAACGGACGATCCAGGACAATAGTGACATCACGTTGTCACATTATACCCGACTAGTCGTGTTTTTACTTGGATAAAGGGGAAGCACTCAAATTAAAGATATTAAAAGATCAGCTGTGTGAGATGTGTTCTTTAAAAATTGGGGTTTACTCTCAGACATTGGTATATACATAATTGGACATTAGTCAGAACACTGGGACCCCACTTAGGATGGATTTTAGTGAGGTCAGAGGGGAATGCAGAAGACGAGTGGCACCCCTGGCACCTGTTTCATTCCCTTATAAAAGGTCCTTATTTTGATTTGAAATTCAAAGACATCTCTGAACATTTGATTGACTTGGCCAAGTACATAACCTCAAAAACAGTGTAACAAAATTTGCAACTCAATGTCAAGTTGGTTTAGAGAAATATTGAAGACATTCAAAAGGTATTAAAACACGAAAAAAAACTCAAGGATTTCTGTCCATGCCCATCTTTTGATCGCTGTGGTGAAGCCAAAATTAAGACGGTAATGCTGGCTTCCAGTTTCCTTTGAAATAATGACCATTACTGACCTCCTGTGGTCATAAAAGAATATGACGTCGTGGATAGATTTCAGTTTGGTTTACTCGAAAACAGATTGTCTTCTGATGTGCATGGTGAAATCATTCTTTCATGATCCATATCTATTCAACGGGGAGTTAGTTGGCTCAAGTTTGTTTTCTGGCTTCTTTTCTAGTCTAACTCCTGCCACTCCCTGCTCAGAAAGCAATCTCAGCCCTACGCCAAGAAACACAACTCCTTCACATTCACAAGACAAACACGGCAGCTGCGATGGCCTGCATCCACCATCTAAATATGAGAACGAGCCGCTCTTGTTCCCTGATGTAAGTGCCATTACACGTAAATGCACCAAGCTCTCCAAAATGGGCTACATTAATGCAGGTGCTCCTTCTCAAATATATTTTCTTTGTATCTGTGTGTCCCAGGTCCCAACCACTCTTTTAGACACTGGCGTCCTTCGGTCCAGAGTCCAACTTGGAAAGAAGCGTGCTCCCAGGACACGGCCCTCCAGAGCTGCCCGTCAAAACACTCCTCAAGATGGGAGTGGGGGCGCTACCTCTGAGGACTGGCTCTACAGAGACTCCACAGGTTTGTCTTTGCCAAAAACAGAGTACATTGTGACCTCTGAGCTCGAATTTTTGAACTATTTAAACCTGACAGGATTTCCCAAAAATGAAAATCTGTCAAAATGCAAAGTCTGCTTGGAAAGGCCACTTCAACATGAGGTTTTTTTTAAGGGATGGACTGTATTTTTTTTTTTTTTTTGTCGCAACAAAAATAATGATGCCATGGCAACAGGGACTTTGTAATAGAATTCGGTGATTTCACTAGTAACGCTATTTCTTAGGAACTACTGGATGGATTTGGTTGAACCCTGTTGTTCGCAGACTTAAAGTAATAGTGTGTAGCTACAAAGTGTGGAACTACACAGTTAAGTTGGTGCTATATTAAATTGTAAGACGCCCCTCAAAGATCGTCTTTCATAACCTTGAAACAATAGCTTGGGAAACAGTGAAAACAGTTTAGAAACTCGCACATACACAAGGCGACCCGCATTATTAGGCTGGTCCATTTTGGTGAAAATTTAAGGCTTATGAGTGTGTGTCTTATGGAATATGGTACCAACAGGAGTGACATGTAAAGTGCCCGTCTCCCAGTCTGAAGGTTGGGGGTTCGTTCCTCAACCCTTCTGTGATTTTTTTTTTTTAAATAAACTAATACTCTGCCAGTAAATTTTACTCAAAAACTGAAATTGACTTAGTATTTCTGATTGAAAAACATGAATAGTTTTTTTCAAGTAAATATTTTTTTTCTGTGCAGTACATAATCGTTGCCAATTTAATATCAACCACAAGCAAAGCAAACGACATCAGCACCGCCTTTTTTTAGTGAACGGTTGAGTTGGCCACTTCATTAGTGAAAACTAGCATATTGTTTTCTGTTTTTAAAAGAGAGTTTCGTGCTTTGTTAGTGGAAGAAGCAAACAAACATTACTGACTCAGTTAATTAAAGTGAAACTACATGTTTTTTGTTCATCTCTTTTTTAAACTTGTCAATGCTTTTTTTTTGTGCGTGTGAATTTATCAGTTATGGCCGATTTTAGAGGCATTTTTCAAAGAAAATTCCGGCAAGATGTCAAACCTTGTCATGTTCCTACTATATTTGTTTGTACCATGTTTTCCGGACTATAAGCCATCATGTGGTTTATATATGAATTATGTTTTCTACCACGGCTTATAAGGATTTACCTCGTGAGGCGACCCCCCCCCCCCCCCCCCCCGAAAAGGCAGATTTACATCCATAGGCAAGCGATCTGCCAAATCGCTCAATAGCACCTGGTGGGTGCAAGGGGCAACATCACATCCATGACACCGCATCTGGAAGTCAGACGACAAAGTGAGATAATGGTTGATAAATCAGTTCCACTTCCCAGGAAAAGAGCTATTCTAAAACATGTGTCCCGCTATATGATTTGCCTTATTTAGCTCGTGTGCCTGCATCCTAATGTGTAGTGAAAGCTTCCGCATTCGAATACAGTGTAAAATAAAACACAACATTTTGACATATGTTATGCATAAAATGGTGGGGAAATTGGATTATGGTGGAAGGGCGCCTTTAATGGCATACAGCTCACAAATCGGCTTGTGTTGTTTTTTTTCCCCCGACAGAGGAGAAGGTTGAGCGTAAGATGGATGAAGTCGATTCTGAGGAGCAGGCCAGAGGAGCAGACGCCGCTGCTACTTTTGCTTCTCAGCCACAAAGGATTGCCTTGTTCCCTGGGGTGGACTCTCAAGCTTTAAAGGTGAATATTTGACTCAGTGGGGGAAATCCACTCAAAGGATTCACTGTCAGCCTTATCTGATCCACGTTTGTTCCGCCTGAATATGTTGAATTTCTGCTGCTAGGTCCAATTGAAGAAGAGAAGCGACTCTGACAATCAAACTGATGCACCCTCTCCTTCCATTCTTTCACGCTCCCCCAAATCGCCCTTCTTGTCTCGGACTGCTCGTGTACTTCCGCCAGCTGGTGGGAAAGAAAATGGGTAAGCGATGCCAGCTTTGAGAAACATGTTTTTATTGGATGCTGTCTTTTTTTTTTCACTTGTAGGATTCAATGCATTAGTTCTCCATCTCAGACTGTGCTTATCTTTTTGTCAGTGAGGAGGAATCACCCCAGTGGTTGAAAGAGCTCAAGTCGAAGAAGCGCTTGAGTCAATATGAGAACGAGTGCTAAGGAGAGGTGAGAGAATGTGTTCTTTTTCTCTTTTAAACATTCAACAAAATAGTCGCTATTAACACATGCCTCTCTCTCTCTCTCTCTCTCTCTCTTAGCTTGCCTTCTGAAACAGATCTAAAAGAAACTGAGGCCTTAACTCACTGTCGACTCAGAGTTTGAGGAGAAAATCTGCTGCTGAGGATTTTTTTCTTCTTTAGGTTCTCTCTGCCTGGGTTTGATTGTCCTACAAGGTGCCTTTCATAGACAATATCAACGAGGGGGCAGATGGAAAAAAAATGCACCCAGCTGCTCTGCTTATATATCTATATACGTGTGATCTCTCCTTCGAGAGTGACACTTGGTGAACACTTCATAAGGGACCAGAACTCATTTGGGAGAGGGAGTAGAATAATTTCCCGTCAGGCTGTATGTTAGAAAAGGGTTAACTTGAGGAACCACTGCACAATTCCCCGCATGCTGGAGAACCAGCCAGTACAATAGAAGATGGTGATATTTGCTTCCCCTAATATGTACAAGTCCGTGCTTCTGTGGATGTCATGTTTGTCTGTCATTAATCATTGATGGGAATCATCCATGAATTGCCAGAGGACAATATTTTAGACACTAATGGTTCCTTGTTGAACTTAAAAAGCTGCTTACCACATTATTAGATGAAATGTACAGTATACCATGTAAGTAATCATGAGATGTTATATTTGTATGATTTACTATGAAAGAGAGCTAGTTCTGGGGAGAAGAGATGCGGTTTTGTTACAATAGAGGCTCAACTGCCTTGCTTTGATACACTCCTCAACGTTAGTGTCACATTTCTGTGTGGATCTATATCTTTTTTCTTTGCGGGAGAGGGAGAGGGAATCTGGGGGCAAGTGACTTTGCATCACGCACACTCCGTAACAGCACAAACACTTTTTCAGTTTTATATCAAAACACTAATCCCGTTCACTCCCTCTTGATAGATTCCAAGCATCCATAAATAGCCATCGAGCGCCGAACTGTTGTAACACACTCCTCAATGATGGTCAAACAGTGTGTGTTCCTTCAATCCTGTGTATGCACAATCTTTTGCTGTCAGGCTTTGCTTAAAGTGACCGGCCGAGAATCACAGGAAGTTAAATCATACAACTTAAGCATACTTTGTCTGCTCCATTGTTACTGGACACAACATATGTAGAGATCCATACATACGTCTGTACAGTATGTGACTGTGCACATCTCATCGACAAGTTAGCTGTACTCTTCTCCATCATGTTGCCATTGACCCATTCACCTCTCTAAAGCACTTTGTCACTTGATGCATGGCAGTACTTGACCTCATTGGTCATGTTTTGTGTCATGCGTACAGGTGAACACATTAGAATGTCCCTACGAAGCAAGACAATGTGTATGGATCAAGTCTTTTGAGTGATTGTTTGTTTGTTTTTGTACATGATGTTTAACATGAATTTGGGATTTGTTTTATATGTCATTTGTTTATCTTCTTTTTTTTTTTTTGAAAGTACAGATGTATAATTCACTGTGTTGTCAAGCCAATGTCCTCGAGTGAATCAATTAAAAAAATATATATTCTACTTGACCTCCACTACTGTCTATCTATAACTTTATCCCCAATCTTCATGTCTTTAAAATAACTATTTTTTAAAAATGGGGGTCGGTTGGTACAACTATTGTCCAAGTCTTTGTTGCTGTAATTAGCTCTTGATAACACTGTTTGGATTTTGTGAGGAGTAATGGCGCAGCCAAGCCAAGCTGGTTGTCACCTTGTCTGTTTGTGCTGAGTGCGGCTGTTTGTGCAATCCTCTTGGCTCTCTCTCCCCGTGCCTATGCACAGTGTTGGTTGGTTGGCAGGCAGGCGGGCGGGCAGGCAGCGCAGCCGATGCCAACACAGCTTCCTATTGAGAGGCAGCGTTATGGACACAATGTGAGCGACAGACTTGCTGCATCAACAGCTCCCCCTTTTCTGCTGTTGTGGCCAGAAATAAACCATAAATACCCCCCTGTCCCTGCCTTCTAATGGCTCAACCGCACCAAGCACCAAGTGGCTTTGAAAAGAGGGACGGCGCCACTTCTTGCAGGCAGACGCAGGTAAAGTCTCCATCCAGATGCAGTGGTTTATAGTAATTGGGGAATCGTTTTGAAAATTTGGAGTTTGGTACTGCATCAGGGAACATTAATGGAGAATTCTTGTCATGCTATTTCGTTAAATGGATCAAATCAAATTGATTTGATAAATGCTCACCTATTAACCTCCGCCCAACTACATTATAGGCTAGGCATGATCCATTACTTCTATGTTTTAAAACACAGCTCAACATATATAGGCTTGACAGTCATTTTTGAAAGGTACCCATATCATTCTGTGAGCTCCTTTTTAACCAATGCGCACATCGTGGCCAATGG
Source organism: Hippocampus guttulatus (assembly GCF_054856545.1). Taxonomy (NCBI): domain Eukaryota; kingdom Metazoa; phylum Chordata; class Actinopteri; order Syngnathiformes; family Syngnathidae; genus Hippocampus; species Hippocampus guttulatus. The sequence continues at coordinate 7,979,172 of NC_141265.1, read as the reverse complement.
TATTTCTTGGTGTATGTGCTTGTGTGTTCACTAAAATGTGGAGGAGCGATTGGAAGAATGTCAGAACCGCAGAGTGCCCCAGAGCAGCTGGCTGCAGGGAAGAGCCAGGGTGGAGCTGGAGCCACATACAAGGTATTGGAATAGCAAGGCTATAAGCAGCAGGATGGCTTAGACCTTACGCACATGCCCATGATTCCATACATCCACTCATGCTTGAACGCATGCTTCGACTAAACGGCTCAATTTGCACGTCATGGCCTCAAAGCACCCCTTTCTCCATGCTCCAGGTGGTGCTGTTTGAATTTGAGAACTTCCAGGGAAGCAAGGCTGAATTCTCAGCGGAGTGTAAAGATGTACTAGAGAAGGGCCTCCAGAAGGTTGGCTCGGTGATCGTTGAATCCGGGCCGTAAGTAACCTTCCATGTTTCAATTCACATTATCAAATGTGTCGATTTAATCGCACTGTTTTTCTCATTTTTCCTCCCACAGATGGGTTGGTTATGATCGGCACGGTTTCACGGGGGAACAGTTTATTCTGGAGAAAGGCCAGTACCCTCGCTGGGACACGTGGACCAACAGTCAGAACAGCTACTCCCTCTTGTCTCTAAGGCCACTCAAAGTGGTGGGTATACATCGCAATACATTGCTAAGCGAGGCTTGATCGGTTACGGCATTTGCCATGTCAGCATTGTGTGTCTGCCATCCCGACTTCAGGATAGTGCTGACCACAAGCTACACTTGTTTGAGAATCCTGGATTTACCGGCAGAAAGATGGAGATTATTGACGATGACGTCCCCAGTTTGTGGGGCCACGGTTTTCAGGATCGCGTAGCCAGTGTCAAAGCTCTCAACGGAACGTAAGATCTCTCCTGACTGTCACTTCAGATTCTCACGGTAATTTTGCACTTCACATTGTGTGCATGTTCCAATTCCCCAGATGGGTCGGCTACATGTACCCAGGCTACAGGGGACGCCAGTTCATCTTTGAACTGGGAGATTTCAAGCACTGGAATGACTGGGAGGCCCCTGTGCCCCAGATCCAGTCTGTCCGACGTGTGCGGGACATGCAGTGGCACAAGAGCGGCTGCTTCTCTGCTCGGGACCCAGCTCCGGCTCCAGCTCCTGCTCCTGCTCCTGCTCCTGTTCCAGCTCCCGCTACGGACCCAGATCCTGCTCCGGCACCACCTGTCCCTTCTACCAAAGGTGGGGCCAGCTGAGCGGGATCCCAACCTGCATCTCCACCTCCCGAAGCCTCTCCCAAGCTCCACACCGAGCCCGGTCTCTGCCTTCACTAACCTTGCCGAATGCTGCTTGTCTCCACAGAGGAGTGCCATAAATGTTTCTGTGGCCAATAAAGGTTATTTGACTTGGAATTGCTTGTTGTCAATAATGCTCTTGTAATTTTCCTAAATGTACTGTAGGTGACATGTTAAACATTGTAGAAAAGTAACTAGAAGGGAAACATCTTACTGTATGTGAAATCATTCCAGTCTTCCACTTTTTCGTAGCATGAAGAGGCCACAATGTGTTCTGTTAATGTGTAATTAGTATCTCGTCAACAGCATGGAAACGATATCAAACTGTAAGCTTGCTATTAAAACGTAGTGCACCACATTCCCCTCTAAAGTCCTCATTGTCTGATTGATCACTCACTTATCAACACTGTAACGACCACAACCTTTCAATAAAAGACAGAATGCCACATCTTCAGAATGCAACCATCCAACTTTATAAATGAACACATGCAGAGCAATGTTCACACTGTATACCAAAGTCAGCCTTTATTAACATGGATGAATTATGGCAAAAGTCACAAAACAAAATATGACTTCAACTCTGGAATAATGATGAACATTTGCTACCAATAAATATTTGTTAAACATGAGTCAACCCTCTTACTTCATTTAAATAAGGTAATTTCCTACCAAACCATTGTCAGACCATAAATTAAGAAGAATCCAGTTTGCATGCATACACAATCACATGTACAGTATGTATGTACCGTAAATAAAACACCCCACAAACTACACGAGGCATGTACATACTACTTGATGCAAAGAAACCACACAACCTATACCGTAGCTCCTTTCAGAAGTTGGCAGTTAAATGCCTTGGTACAACATTTGGCTATGGGATTTATCTGGAATTTTATGTTCATATACTCTGTGTGTGTGTGTGTGTGTGTGTGTGTGTGTGTGTGTGTGTGTGTGTGTGTGTATGTATGTGTGTGTATATATATATATATATATATACTGTATATATAAATGACTGAGACACATGGTGCCAATTGCTAGAATACCATAGAACAGAATAAAAAAATGGCATGAAGTCAAGAATGTGACATTTGAGCACCACAAAGGACCTCAGATTTTTACTTGCTGCACAATACATGATCTACATGATTGTCAACGATCCAATTTTGTAGATCTCTAAGTTGTAAAATATTTTATTTGAGGTTTTTTTTTTACCTGACTTTTTATAAAATCACAAATTAGACATAGTTGTAAAACTTGAGTTGGCCATTTTGCTGCTAAGCTGCAAACCCCATTTGCATGAAGATTTACTTGACTTTATAGTTATGAAAAATAACTTTCCCTGAAATATCTTCCACAAGCCCCATCACGGGAATGCTCACTCTACTCTCTCTCTCTTTCTCTCTCTCTCTTTCTCTCTCTCACTCTCTTTCTCTTTGTGGGTGGGTACCTTTTGGCACTGTTTGTGCTGAATCAAGGGGATATTGAACAATGACTGGCTGGCTAAAACTGACAACTAATGAAATTACTTTGTGGGGGGTGTGACACCCCGGCATCGAGGGGTGGAATTCTATGAAGTGACCCCTCAACTCAGTCTGCCTGGCCTATGGCAGGCCTCTCTGCGGGCTGGCATGGTCACGGTGGGTAATGTTGGCAGAGTGTCCACCCCTGCGTTTCCTGTATATATTGAACGCGGCACACCATCACAACCACACTGGCACAGACTGGCACTGGTAAGATTCATTTCTATTATTTTGTATTTCATTCGATATTTGCATGATGGTTTAATCTTAGGCTGATGCATTGCTCTTCTTTTGTTTTGACGCATACATGCATTCCTCACAAAGGTTCATGCCAAAGGTTTTCATACATGAAAATGTGAGTTTAAGTGAGCTATATTTCAGTGAATGGTACATTTTATTTGATCCTGAGACAAGAAAACAGAAGAGTGTAAGAAGTAACTATGTGCAAGTCCAAAATTATGCATGCATGCTGATGTTCTGAACATGTAAGTTTATTCAGATGCATTAGAATCGAATACACCACCAGTCAAGAATCATCGATCTAATGATTAGATCGATGATTCTTGACTGGTAGGTCGAGGAAAGCTAATCAAAAAGTATATTTAAATATAATGTGTGTCCAATGTTGGACTTTTTTTATCTGGGGGAAAAAAATATTTTTGCCTGGCTTAGAAATAATTGAAATATGTAATCTTGATTCCCTTGCGAGGGTTTGACATTTATTTTGCTGTTGTACGTGTTCGTCCTCATTTGCATGAGACAGTCATATGTTATAAGAAAATCTTTGATATTAAAAAGTGTATTTTAGCTGGTGGTTCCAAAGTAAGAAAGCAACACTTTCACTGAAAACGTGACCAGAATATGAATAGATGCCCCCTTTGAGATCTTAATATGACATTGAAAATACTTCATATTTCAGATGATGTTTTTAACTTGACACAGTATGTGCATTTCTATCTTCTAACAACAATAAAAGCAGCTTTGGTTTGTTTCTGTTTCAGTTTGATCCTTGCCTATCAATTTATTATGGCCACAGACCACCAGAACCCTGCATCCAAGCAGCAGCAGCCAGGCTCCAGTGCACTCAAGGTAAGATGGATTTTGCATTTCAAAAAAAATGATGCGGTAATACTAATCGTGAGAGTGCACTTTCCCCTTTGGAGTCAACACCTTGCTCTATGTGTCATTGAAACGTTCAAGATTTCTCTCCTCCCTTGACTGTCAGCAACATGAATTATTGAATGTAATTTCTCCCTCTCTACTGTTGCCCCACAGCTGGTTATCTATGAGCAGGAAAACTTCCAGGGACGGTGCCATGAGCTGACTGGTGCCTGTAACAACCTCCAGGAAGCAGGCGTGGAGAAAGTGGGCTCCATTCTGGTGCTTTGTGGACCGTGAGTGTGGCTTTGGAGATGGATTCTAAAAGCTTCATTTGAGGGGATGAGTATTCTGCGGTTCCACCTCCACACAGATCACAACCCCCGTATCTCTTTCTCTTAACTCCTCTCAGATGGGTGGGATATGAGCAGGTCGACTGCAAGGGGGAGCAGTATGTGTTTGAGAAGGGGGAGTATCCTCGCTGGGATTCCTGGACCAACAGTAGGCGCAGTGACACCATTGTTGCATTCCGACCAATTAAAGTGGTGAGAAAGCCGACTTTCTTTTCAGAAAGGAATTCTTATTTTATGTAACATCACACACATTTCCTTTCCTTTACGTCTCTCTGCTTTACAGCTGTACATAAAGTATTCTTCACATTCATATACAAGGACCTGCTCCTAATGTTACAATAGGGCTTTCCCTCTGAGAACATGAAATACATCTCACGAGCTTTAAACCAGATGAATCATCAAAGTAGCCGATGAGAAATGCAATCGCTGCGCTTGTTTGTTTCCTACCCCAGGACAGCCAGGAGCACAAGATTGTCCTTTATGAGAACCCCAGCTTTGCGGGGAAGAAGATAGAAATCATCGATGATGATGTCCCGAGCTTCCATGCACATGGCTACCAGGAAAAGGTCTCCTCTGTTCGGGTTCAGAGCGGCACGTGAGTCCATCGAGCCAGTCACCGTCCCCTACAGATTCAAACGAATCCTTATCCGATTCCTCTTGTGCCCCTGACACACCAGCTGGGTCGGCTACCAGTATCCGGGCTACAGAGGTTACCAGTACCTGTTCGAGAAGGGCGAGTATAAGGACAACATGGAGTTCGGCGCCCAGATCCCACAGATCCAGTCGGTTCGGCGCATCAGAGACATGCAGTGGCATCAGAGGGGTGCTTTTCACCCTGTCAACTAAGCTCATGAGTATTTCCTTAGTATGAACCTTGACCGCTGCAAGCTTACTCCCATCCAGCAATGACCATTTACCCTCATTAGTTGCAAACTCAACCGATATGCCAACCTATTGCAGCTGTTGCAGAAGTGAATCATTTGGAACGACTGAATAAATTGCTTCTTGCTTACATTTCTCCAAGGCAAGTGAGTCTGTTCTGTGAAAATGACCGGCGTGATTTCAGCTGTTCTCGGTAGCTCAAATGTCCGCAACAACAATTGCAATGTCATAATTACAGCACATTTTTTTGCATGAATAATACATCTAATGTCATGAATATAAAACAATCAAATGAAAATCAGGAAGTAGGCACTCAATGTGCCTTGTGCTGCTGGATGACACATTCTTAAGCCACTGCGCAAAATTAATTCTGCTTTACTTAATTGTAGTTTGTAACCTCCAAAGTCCTAATTACTGTACAAGCAAATAGAATACTTCTGGGCCATAAATCCATGAAAACCAACAAAACTATTACATGTAAAACAGTACGTACAGTGGTAACTTAGTGTGCCATCTTGTGTTCATAACCTCATTTGTCATAAGCATACACTGAAGCTATAGCACAGTGATTCTCAACGGATTTGGTTTGGGACCCAAGAAGATGTCACGATCACTCTCGTGGAGGGTCACGAACAAGCACTTCACGAGTACAGGGGCTCGTCGTTTTACAATAGTACCAACATGTAACATTTTGAGGTTACAAATGTTGCACAATGAACTGGTTTGTGCAGTGGCCTAAGAGCACAAAAAGGCATTTTCACTTAGCACTTTATTTACCCGTTACAGCGAAAATGTATATGCCATAAATGTGTATATTTTCTGCGGGACTGTCGTAATAGTGTTCAGAGAGGGATCTTGAAACAGTCCAAAGACTGTTTGTGTTATCACCACATTTGCACAGGTTCCACCACAAACATGCGTCTGCTGGTCGTTGAGGGGTCATCTTGAAACATTGTAAGAGGAAAACAGCATAGGATGAACATACATATTAAATGTGGGGAAAAAACTGGAGTAAGGTGATGCCTTTTCACTTACTTGAGGATCATTAAAATGATATCTTCATAAATCAGCCATAGAGCACAAAGTGGAAGAAAGTATTTTTGACTCTAAAATTAAATTATCTTTATTCACTACACTGTTTTATAGATGCATTGTGCTATTTGTCTAATCATTAATAGTTTCTTTGCATCTTTGAACATAGGGAAAAGTTCTACAGTACACCCTGCCTTCTCAGTCTGCCCACTTTCACCTTTTTTTAACTAACCTTGTGGCCCATGTCAAATGTCGTTTTTTTTTTTTTAATTTAATTTTTTATATTATCATGTCAAAGGCCGCTGAAAAATGGATGCCGATCTGCAGATGCCCCCTGGGCGTCGTTTGGACACTTCTGCTATCGACAATTACAATGAAGATGTTCTTGGTCTTGTTCAAGGGGCAGCGTGGAACAGTAGATATTTTAAGTATAGTTCAATTGTACTTCACTTTTAAGTACGATACCGTGTATTTGCATAGAACTGTTTGTTTTTAATTATTCATTTAAATAGAATATGCATTAAAATTTTATGCGCAAAACATTTTAATAAAATCATTATTCAATGTTTTATATTCATGTGTCAAAGTGCAGTGTTATTGTTCAAATTGTGCATAAAATGTATGTATTATGCAAAATAATGTTGTAGTGCAATTAGTTCGGAATTAAACCTCCGCCTCGTTTTAATGGGCCCACTACTCTAATGTGTTTTAATACTGTATTGGTTCGGAATTGGGGAACAATTCCGAACTGTATTTTTTGGGGTCGTAAAACGTTTGAGATTTCTTTTCATGACGTCAACGACAGGGTGCGCTGTCGGAAGTTGACGTGACATCCCGTTGGTCAGTGAAGAAGAGCCGATGCAACATTAGCTCGTCAATATGCGGCTCTTAAATGTGCCATTTTTTTCTACGGGCGTCTAATTGAGCTACAGACGTTCACATTTGTGCTATATTTAGCATTCATTTTCCACGCTGACTGCACTTGAATGGTATGAAACGTTTTACACAAACGAGACTTTACACTAGCTTGGGCTGTAGGAGCTAACCTTCGTGTATCATCGTGGCACATGTAAATCATGATGGTACATTTAAATCTGGAATACACTCGAAATCGAGACGTACCTATTAGTGTTACATGACCACGTTTAAAGTGTAACTCTCCAAAACCTCATCAATAAATGTGTTGTTGTTTACTTATGGGAAATTAGCAACACCGTTTTGTTATGAAGAAAACACAACTTTATTACGTCACAGCATACAAGAATTGACTAATGAGTATATTCTCTGAGCATTTACCCATTCCTGAAAACTAAAGTTTTTATTAGCAATTTCTTTGCATGCTTCTCTTATGAATGTGCACGTCATAAACGCTGTGTGGTTTTCGTTGATTATATATTTTAACATCAGTTGCAAATATATAAAAGATCAATTTGCAAATATAATAATGATTTTAATTGAAAATGCCATAGAGACACATCACGAATGTAACCATTTAAAATAGGGCGATATGTAAATTATAACAATGAAGGTGGGCTTTCAGGGTTGATTTTGTTTTGGAAAAAACTCGGACGTCAAAATGAGTGGGAACATGTTGCATCTTCATTGATGTAACCTCATTTAATCTCCCAACAGCAAAGATGCCTATCCAGTGCAGCAACTGTGTCGAGAAGCGTGCCATGCTGAAACGTCCCAAAACGGGTCACTCGCTATGTAAGGAGTGCTTCTTCTGTGCCTTTGAAGAGGAGGTGCATCAAACCATTGTAGCGGCGAATTTATTCCAACCCGGTGAGACCGTTGGGATCGCCGCATCTGGTGGCAAAGATTCCACGGTTCTGGCGCACGTGATGAAGCTCCTGAACGAGAGGTACTCGTATGGCTTGAATCTTATGCTCCTCTCTGTGGATGAGGGCATCACTGGTTATAGGGATGACTCTTTGGAGACGGTGAAGAGGAACCAGCAACAGTACGAGCTGCCGCTGAAGATCGTGTCGTATGAAGAGCTGTACGGCTGGACTATGGATGCCATAGTGAAGCAAGTGGGACTGAAAAATAACTGCACCTTCTGTGGCGTGTTCAGACGACAGGCACTGGACAGAGGAGCTGTCATGCTGAAAGTGGACAAGATCTGCACAGGTAATGCTAAACTTGTATACAACGGCCACTCCAATATTTGGTACACCGTCACTGGCACCCTTCTCTTGAGAGCCAGTAGGTCAATTTATAGATGCAATTTTAGTTTGGAGTGTTGTCCAACTGCATTGTATCATAAGGGCTGTTTTTAATATTTTTCTTACCTCTTTTTGGTTCATTAGTGATTCATTTCTCAGTCAGGTTTCACACCACCACCAGCAAAATGAAAAGCTTATTGTTAAGTAGGATATTATACTGTGTTGTAATAAGTTCTAAGAAAACAAGGTACTGTAATATTAATTTACAGTGCCATCCATAATTATTACCACACCAGGTTACGATGTCTTAATAGAAGCCTTAAAATGAAGACAATTTGTTTAGCATACTCTCAAACTGAAAATTATAGACATGGTTCACCAGACAGAATTGAGAGATTGTGCAAAGAGAAATACGCATACTCATCTTTTATATATATAATTTTATGTACCGTAAGTGACGACTAACGGGTGTGTTTTTGCACAGGTCACAATGCTGACGACATAGCCGAAACGGTACTGATGAATGTCCTACGAGGGGACATAGCACGTCTGCGGCGTTGTACTGCCATCTCCACAAACAGCGAGGGTGACGGGGTCGTACCACGCTGCAAGCCTCTCAAATACGCCTATGAGAAAGAGATAGTTTTATATGCTTATTGCAAAAAGTTGGACTACTTTTCCACTGAATGCATCTACTCTCCTAACGCTTATCGTGGCTACGCGAGGACCTTTTTAAAAGATCTGGAGAGCATACGTTCCAGCGCCATCATTGATATCATCCATTCGGGGGAGAATCTTTCTATACGGGAGGGTGTGAAGATGCCCGTGCAAGGAACTTGCAGCAGGTGTGGCTATATCTCCAGTCAGACGTTGTGCAAGTCCTGTGTGCTTCTGGAAGGTCTGAACAGAGGCCTGCCCAAACTGGGCATAGGAAAACACCACCGGTTGCATGATAAGATTGTCAACAATGAGCCACTTACTGAAAAGGAGGAGAGGAAGATGAAAGTGTTTGACATTTGACAAGTGTGACACAAATAGGTGATATTCCTTTTCTCAGAAATCTAGCTTTGACAAAACAGTTAGTGCTGCCTTTAATTGATCATGGGATGATGTGTGCTGCTGTACCACAATTAGTACCCATGATCAGCTCTCAGCTATATCATAACTATCCAGTTTTTTTTTACATTCTTGGTGGGAGTTGCAGTAGCACAAGAAATGACAATCAATAATTGTCCCAATATATTTTTTTTAAACCTCCCAGGTCCCTATGATGTCATTTATGATTTTCACACCATTGGTATTGTAGTCCAAGGACTACTGTAAAGTAGTCCTTACAGTAATAAACACTATCTTTCATTTGGTCTCTGTTTTTGTGTTGAAAGACTGTGTGTTTGTGTATGTTGCCAATAAGTCACAAAAACACAACACTGTACACACCTGCCTCTTGAGCAAACTTGGGACTTAGTGGTTGTGAACTTCCCCTAACACTGCAGAGGATCTTCTGCAGGGAGTTGCCGATCCTTAAAAAGTTTAATATGCTGTTGTCCAATTAGGTCAGATTTAGATCGTTTGCACAAATAGATTCTGCTAGCTGCAATCCTTACAAAAATGATTTTATTTTTTATTGTGTGATTTTCCAACGTTTCAAAGTAAGTACCACCTAAAAAAAATTCTAACTCGCTGAGTAGCATCATCATGCCCGACATTAAAAACAACGAAGGCGCGATTTTTATATTGTCAACAATGGTTTACACAATTCTTTTGCCTACCTTTGTGGATGTTCTGACCCGAGTAACTACAAATGCTAGTAAGCTAATCATAACAAACACCTACTTGTATGGGTATTATTATTCTTCTCTAATGAGATCATTTTGGAACGCCAGAAGCTGTTTTAGCGTTTCACGCACCCCCGAGGGAATAAAAGCTTAAAAGTTTTCATAAAAATGCATACTCAAATCATATGCAGGCACCTAGCCACTAGATGTCGCTCCAAGTTCCACGCGCGCCGTCCAGCAAAGTACACGTATAGCGCGCACACAGTTTGCGCGTTCACGTAAACGACCCTGACCAACTTCCAGCGGTGAATCGGCGGTGAAGTTTGCAGAGGAAACGCCCACACTTGGTCCGTAGTGTTTGAGGGACTTTGGAGCATTGAGTGACACTGGTCGAAGCGGGCACTCAGTCAGCATGGACGACCTGGGTGAGTTGCAGCCTCAAGCTGCATTGGGAAAGGGTCGTGCTCGGGATTGGTAAACCAAAGTGGCGGCGAAAGCAGGGCGGAGGAGTCAACGTGACAAGGAAAAGTTTCTCCGTTCACTTTGAGACGCAATGTAGTGTAGAAGCAAACTTTGCACTGAACGTAACCTATCTCGCATGTGGCATCTGAAATTATACTCTAGCGGTTTGATGTTTCTGCGGCAATTCTAAGAGTGTTATCCTAGCGGCTGGTCATCGCTAGCATTTACCTTTTAAAACGACATCAAGTTAGGACGTCAGCTGTTTATCATGTTAATAACTCATACAATGTGTTCTTTCAAATCCAATTTTCTCCGGACTGCAGACCTGCCGTATTTGTCTGACCTTTTGATGATAACTCGTCAACTTTCGCTTCACCAAGTTGCTGGTTATACGCGGAGAGGTGGGCGAGCCAACAGGGCCCTACTGTCCCCTTCTTGGCTGTCTTCTCAAGAAAAAAAAATGACTCGAAATAGATGAATTACGTTTGCCTTCAAAAATCCTGAACAAATCGTAGTGATGAAATGTTCAAATGCAACAGCCAGTCGGTGAGACTTGGCTTACTGCTGAGCCTGTGCAACGCGGCATAAATATTGAAAAAAAAGCTCATACCTTGAGATTACAGTCATATCAAAATGTAATAACACAAATAGCTTTAAAGCAAAGTTTGCATTACTGAAAAAGCAGGGTGATGTGGGTCAGGTTATTCAGTACAGCACTGGTAACATTAGCTTTTAAAGTCATGTCTTTGCTCAGGGCTCGACTCGAACTTTTTCACTGGTGCTACAAACCTTTTCAGTTGGTCGCACCAGCACAGACTTGGTCGCACCCTTTTTTGGAGCTGCACAGCTTGACCATATTTGCTGATGTATAGTCGTCTCGTTTTACAACACGACAATGTACAAGAAAAACATTTAACAATTTTTACATACTACTGATATTTGTATTCATATGCAGGACGTAACAATTTCTTAGAGCACCAAAATATAGTTGTTGTTTCTTATTTAAGCCTTTGGGGAGTATAAAATGTAATTGAATATTTACCGTTTGACATTCCAACCACTAGACCAGGGGTCACCAACCTTTTACTTCATGTGTCCTGATTGTGTGAAGGGCTACCAAATTGATACACGTCTGAAATAACATTTGTACAAATTACATTTAATAATATTAGAATGTGGTATTTTTAATACGTAATGATCTTCATTTTCAGGCTCTGATCATCTTAAAGATGTCTCACAATACTGCCCGTGTTTGCATTTTTAAATCATAATTTTTACTAGCAAATCACAATCCTAGCACTGGCGGGCTATTGGTGTGGTCCTCACGGGCTACCTGGTGCCCGCGGCCACCACGTTGGTGACCCCTGCACTAGACTGAAGGATGGAAGCCTAGCGATTTGATTAGGTAGTGCAACATAAGTTACAAGATGTACCATTGATTGTAATTTAGTAAAATAGCAAAGTGATTTCACTCACATTATTCTTGATATTTGTCAGCTGTGATTTATTGATAGAAAGCCCAACTTACTTTGAGACTTGTAACTCTTAACATTTACTGCCTCTAGGGACTTTTTTTTCCCGTTTGAGTTTGAAATGTCCGACGGTATCTGAATGCACCTTTCATCTCGCCGTCCCCGAGAGATGTCAAAGTTTTATGTCAAAGCCGTTCTTTGAAAAACATAGTGCTAGTTAAGTTAGATGGCCGTTAATGTGGCAAATTACACATCTAGACATGGCTAGGGTGTTTATTTATTTAATTATTCAGGAAGGTTTTAACCTGATGCGCGTCTCATCTTCTGTGTGCAGTCTGACAGATGGACACAGAGTTAAAGCACCTTTGCTCTATGTACCAGTTAGGAGCATTATAGCATGCATTTGCGCTGTGAAATTTTTAACAGCACACACACTGTCACCCTGACTGCTGTGTTGATGTTGTCGCATTGCTTCTGTATTCATGATCGATTGTTGCTTTAAGGCAGAAATGACAATGCCTTCAAGGGGAAATTTGGGCCTTGAAGGCAGGTTTATTTAGCAGCGATTTGAGTCAGTGGTTAACCACATAGGCATGAAATAAGCCTGTGACTTGAATATACCACCCACCTTCAAACATATGTAAGGATGTACAGTGCGGTTCAGCATTTGCAAATTTGTTGATTGATTTATTTATTTATTTTAAATAAACCTCCGTTATGGTTAAAAACGCACCTATTGTTGTTTTCATGCTCAGGGCCAAGGTATAACAGTATTGCTTTGGCGTCAGTGGCATCTTGGGGTCATAGAAACAATGTGAGTGGAGCAACATTATTTCGACGGAAAGTAGCCATTTGCCATCATTTTGTGGCATCTATCTTCAATTGCAAACCCTTTTGGAGGAGGGGTTAACCAAGCGAGGATTTGTGCTATGGTTTGGTAACTGTATTTTACAAGTTGTTTTTATTTTCTGTGCAGAAACAACCAACCACCTCCTCAATCCATACCTCTGACTTTGGAACTTCTGAACGTCTTAATTTCGTCGAGATTTCTTTTTCACTAGCTGATCCGTCTGCTATATTTGAATGAAACCCTCACATGTTGGTTCCCTTTCACAATAGAGTGAAGCTGTCAAACACTTGAATAGTTTCATTGGTAGGATGTTGGGCCGTGCTTTTTGTGTTGCCTTGTTGTGTGAACGCCTCCAGGATACATTTGGAGTCATAGCTGCCTTGAGTTAGTGAAAAGGCTGATTGTTGGTTAAAAAGGAGCCTGCAGTCTCACTGAAAAAGTTTGAAGGCGGGGGTGAGGCTGCAGAAGAATGTCAAGCATTACTTTGATGCAGGCTCCAAGGCCAGATACTGCGTTGGTCATGACCTTGCGCTCCTCTTGATTCCATGCATGTTGCCCCAAGAGGGAGAGCTGTCATCCTGTCAAACGTGTGACCCCTGGGTAATTCCAAATGATTTGGACTTGTGTCAAATATATCTATTTGCTGTAAGGTCTGGTTGATGTTGAACTGTATATGGCCCGTCATGTTTCTCAGTGGCGCACCGCGGATATATATAAGTCAAACAGCGGTGAGTATTTATTTCCCAACTTGTCAACCACACTTGTCAACAAATGCTTCTAGATGGTCTTGCTGTTTGGAAACATGACCGGTCTCGCTGCACATCGCACTGAGAGGAATTCCCTCTGAGAAATAGCGCCCTAGTAATTAGTCAGACTCGGAGCTTTTCTCTGGTCAGTACTTCGGAGTCCATATCAGATAGCTGTGTGTTGGCTCCCGGGATGCGTCCCTTTTCCCATTTGCAGGGCTGCCATTAGCAGGATGATTGTGACTTGACTTGATTGAGTGCGAATTGATTCCACGCCCACTGTCCAAATGTGAGCAATGTGTACCACAACACTAGCAATGGCCTTGGAATAATTACTGTTCGTCTTTTGCTTGATAAAAAGTGACATTTGTTACTAGAGAAGAAATAATAGGAAAACTTAAAATCCTGATTATTACAGTATCACCAAAATGATCAGTATGAATGTATTAGGAAATAAAAACCTAAGCATTGCAACAAACTCATTTTGATTATGCAAAAACATCAAATCAGCCATTTGAAATTGCAAATAGCAGGAACCAAATGAATTGAATGAAATCAAATTTTTTATGCATGTGAGACTCCAATATGCATCAGAAGTAACCATTTGATATCACTCTCCCTCTTTTATCACCTCTTCAATGAAAAGAAGACAGAGGTGATATTGTTTGGTCCTTGTACATTCCATCCTGTAGACTTGGGCCCCCTGTCTCCTTATCTTAAGTCAACAGTCTCAAACCTGGGCCTTAAACTGGACAGTGATTTCAAACTCGATCGGCAAATTGGTGCCGTTGTTAAATCCAGCTTCTTTCACCTTAGACAGCTGGCCAAAATAAAACTTCTCCTCTCACATGAACACTTTGAGACAGTAATTCATGCCTTTGTCACATCCCGGCTCGATTACTGCAATGCCCTTTACTTTGGAGTCAGCCAGTCCTCCATTAAGCGCCTTCAGCTGGTCCAGAATGCCGCTGCTCGCCTCTTGACTGGTACTCGTAAGAGGGAGCACATAACTCCTACTCTGGCATCCCTTCACTGGCTCCCCATTCATTTTAGAGTTATTTTCAAGATCCTCTTATTTGTTTTCAAATCTCTGAATAATCTCGCGCCACCTTACCTCTCTGAGCTCATCCGCCCCTACACACCTGCCCGGCGCCTCAGGTCTGTGGACCAGACTTTATTAGAAGTACCAAGAACTAAACTGAGGCTCAGAGGGGATCGAGCCTTTTCTGTTGCTGGTCCCTCTCTCTGGAATGACCTCCCACTGAACATTCGGCAAGCCTCCTCGCTGCCCATCTTCAAAACCCTCCTCAAAACTCACTTGTATTCTTTGGCATTCGACTCAGCATGACTTAGATTTGTTCTTGGTTTTACTGTTTGGTGCTTTCTACCGCCTTTATTACCGATTTGTCTTACTGTTTATTGTGCATGTTAAATTGCTCCATGTACAGCACTTTGTATGCAGCGATGGCTGTTTGAAAGTGCTCTATAAATACTGTTGACTTGACTTGACTTGACTTTTATGGTCACAAGAATGTAAAGTAGGACGACATACGTGTAAGTAGATTTGATTTACGGATTAGCCAATGATAAGCATATTAAAAAAGCACAAATAAACATCAACTGGATAAAAAAATGGAAAACTATATTCTGGATAATTTAGTAGGCTGAAACACAACACAAAACAGCATGGACTTTAAGAAGCACAACTCTAAACATCATCATCATTCGTGTAATGCCAAGAAAATGCTGGAATGCTAAACCTAAGCCATATCCAGTCAACGGTCTAATCTGTCTACCTGTCATCAGTAATAATCAAATGTTACATCAAACAAGAGCCACCTCGAAACCGTTTTAGTGACAACTTGTCATAACATGACAACACTAAGAATACAAAACAAGAACAAAAATATTGTCCAGAAATATATCAACGCACTCACTGTAATTCAGAATCTGTACCTGAACACAGTTCATGTAGCTGTTGGATCTGCCGTTAGCGAATCTCCTGAAATTCCTGATGGCCGCCATATCCCTGGTAAGTGTAGTAGTAGAATAAGAAGAGTACTACGTGTCTCCAGTTCCTACGTTGACGTCACACCCAAGACATGGTGGGGGAGTATCGGTTTTGCTGATGAGAAATGGGCATTCCAGGTACAAATCATTCATTAAAAAAAAATAATAATAATTTAGAGATTGCCCCAAACATGGATTGATGATATTAAAAAAGAATGCCAATGTCATTTTCCTGCGCAAAAAAAATACCTGCAGAGTTTACGAGTAAAAATTAGACCATCTTGACAACAGAGTTCTTTAACCATTAACTAGCAGTTCATCGTCCATTTTGCTGATCATAATTTTTGGTTGCTCAAAAGTGTTATCCGTGTCCTTAAATTATCCCCACAAATATAAGGCTGATATGGCTCCGAACCATAAGGTGCTGATGTGTTATCGGTGTTGAATCATCTTTACGAGTGCCAATACCGTATCTTGGCGCACTGGTAACGACACCGCTATTGATACGATTGCTTCCCTTTTTACAGTTTCTGGGAAACAATTCTCATGCTTTTAAAACTACAAAAGCAAAAGCATTTAATCACAAAAAACAACCGTGACTCTCATATCAGCTAAAAAAAAAAACAAAAAAAACCCCCTTACCTAATGACGCATGAAAGACTACCTCGTTCTGTCGCTAAGATTTTATGCAGTTCGCCTTGTTCAAGTACTCCTGTACTGTGGTTGCTATTTCGATCGCGGGAACTGGCCTTTACCACCTGCAGCAGTTCTCCAGCGTCTCAGCTGATTATGTTTCGGACAAGGTTTTGTTGAAAGAGAGCTTGAGGTTGAGCCGACGTGCTCTTAAATGTCGTGTGGTCGAACGGCTTACTATAAGTCATTTAGTGGCTTTGTAACCCCGATTAGCTATCATCACCCGGTGATGGCTGCACCCCAGTAAAAACCACTGGGCTTCCCTGGGCGAGACGAAGGTTCCTGGCTGTAAATCGCTCTGGCCGCCGAACTCCCCACCCATCCTGTTCTGGATTTGGGGAAGAGAGAGCAGCATGGCTGACCTCATTGCTAAGGCAACAGACCCTGCCCCACATCCTGAGGAAACAGGAGAAAAACAATGAGCCCAAGGCCACTGTTCGAAACATTGGTGGGAGGTGACAGTTTGGGGTCGACAAGACTTTCTTGCCACATTCTCATCCACCCAGCTTCTACATCAGGGGTGGGCAAACTTTTTGGCTCGGGGGCCGCATTGACTTTTAAAATTTGACAGAAGGGCCAGGTCAGCACGAGCTATGGTACATTAAAAAAAACTGCATTTGTTGACAGTCCATAGCAAACATCAACAGAACAAAAGCATGAAAGTACGGTATTAATATACCAGTAGAAGTAGAGCGATACAGAGGTACTAGGTGGTCGAAAAGATTGCCCCGCCCCCCCGTGTTCTGCAACTTCAAGTCAATGCGCCGCCTGGCGGTGAAATGCCTGTCATTACAAGTCCAATTGAAATGAATGCAATCATTCACATCGAACCTTAATTGTGGACCAACCTTCGGCGGGCCGGATTCGGCCCGCGGGCCGCAGTTTGCCCACCACTGTTCTACGTGCTACCCGTGGTCATCGATGACTTTGTAGTTTGCGCACTTACTAATTTCCTTGTCAGCCCCCATGCTAATCCGCGACTTTCCAGCACCAAAGCAATTGGAGGTTGCACGGCCATGTTTTGAACTACAGCACAAAGAGCGTTGACCTTGTGGAAATTCTTACTTTTGATAAGTTAAGACCACTTTTCAGTTGGACTCGGTGTGAATTCTTCCCTTATCACCTGAAAACCGTGATATTTTCGTGATAAGAGTCTGGAAAATCAACAAAACTAATTGACCGCTGCCCGTTGCAAGACAAGGAAAACCATAGCTGGTATCAACAGAAAGCCCGGGGTTCTCTGCAACCCCAGATTTAATTTAAGTCTGCGCCATTACACTTATGAACCAGCAGCATGCCGTAATATAATCCTCTCATGGTGTTGACAAAATAGTCCTGCTGCTAGGCCAACACTGATAGACCACTTCTTATTAAAGTTCATGTTGGGATTTCTGGATGAAAATGTGGGCTTATAAAGGTCATGATATGGGAAATAAGTGGTGTTAATTTCATTTTTTTCTTGTGGTTTTACTCGTATGTTCAAAAAAAAAATGGTCTGAGGTTCTTGGGTGGGTTATTGCACATTAGATTATTTTTCTAAATTGTTCAGCTTTGGTTTCCACACTTTCATCATTTGAAAGCATTTTTAATGCCCCCTCAGAAAATCTCGATTTCTTCAATTTGACCCAAGTCATTTGTTTTGTGCTACAGGGTCACATCGAATTTGGAGGTTTTTACAATGTCATGGAGGCTTTGTTTTAATCAGAGCAATTCACCTTGGCGAATGTTAGATGAATTTCAAATCTTTTTGCAAGGGTGATGTAGGCAGATGGCGATATCTGTGTCAGCAATGTACACACATGTACAGCATTTTTAGCACCCTCACGCTAAATCAACAAAAACCCACAATGGTCACTGAAATAAATATTCATTAAAAAAAAAAAAAAGAAAGGAAAATAAACGAATTAAAACCTGGCATTTTGTTTTACTGGTAGTTACACACAATTATTATATTAGAATATATTAGAAGACCAAAAGAATGGAACTGGCCTCAACAAAACTGTTGCATCGTCCAAGTCATATTTCGGAATCCTTAAAATCGGATATGCTGAAATGTACTCCACTTTTTTCTTCTGTTTTTTTGTTGTACACGCCTCTCAGAGACCTGACAGAATGCTAGATGAGCTACAAATGTTTGAGAGCTTGAGAGTAAAAAGGAAAGCAGGAGCAGTTGCACGTCAGTAACAAAGCAGCTACTATATGTTGACAGGGTGTTTTCTGTTTTTAGCGCTTGCAACAAAGTGGTCTTTCTTTGAGGGCCGGACACATCCCGCACAATTCTAATTGCTTAAAGTACAATATGCTACTTATCGTCACGCATTCTTGACATATGCATGACAATGAATGTGGACTCGGTGAATTGGCGTTCCAGCAGTCTCTTGACTACCTCCTCATTTGTTTCAGTGCTCTGCAGAGAAGGGCTTCCACTTTACAGTCCGCACTTTGACTTTCAGATACGGAATTACTTTACACTGCATGATGTGCATTTATTTACAACATACTGGTGTAATCCACCTCTTGTGCCATTAAGCATCCAACTCACCAATGCTTCTTTTCCCAAATGACACCACATGGCGTTGAGTTTGCTTTCCAACAGGCACGCAGCGGGATGGAAGTGGAATTAACGGAACTCTGCTAGCTTGCGCTGCACTATTCTTACTCGTAGCATGTCATAACATTTCACAGGTGGCAGGTTTAACCCAATGGTTAGGAGATTCAAAACTTGAATTGCTGTTGCTTGATGCGCAGACGTCGCAAATGCACAGAAGCGTTCACGTATAGACGAAAAATCTATTTCCGGCGAGCCACAGCCGCCCGATGGATGGCTGCCTTCAGGTGAAAAAACATCATCATTAAACTATATTATGTACCATGAATGAAATCGTGCAATTGTGATTTCCCAAGCGGCACGCAAAGCTCACCATCAGCGCTCATTCATTGTGAACAGAGAGCTCCGCCTCAGTCATTTGGGCGTCTCTGCAAGTCAGCTACCCGTTCCCCTCGTTCTCCTGTGTCTGAACCCCCTCCGGCGAAAGCCGCTATCCCCGACACGGACGCCACGACTGACGGGCCGGGGGAGCGGCGACGCTCCGCTCAACAGCAGGAGACCTCGCATTTGAATGAATGTGAATGTGCGACCCAGCAAGCGGTTTGAGCGATTGCAAAAATCTTTACTCCCAAGTGTCAAAATGCAATCCATTAGTAGAATGCGTAAATGCAATCCATTCTGTGGGTAAACAACAAATTGTAAATATGATTCAGTGTTGTTGGAAAATACAATTTCTGTTTCTTTTATATACTGCATTTTTATGACTTTGGTGATAGCTGGAGGACGAGGGCGGCTCTGCCTTGCTCGCGTAAAACCAGGAAACGGCTGCGTACATTGCTGTTAGATGACAGTGACAAACACGGCCCCACTTGGCGCCGGAGGGCCGTCGCTTTAGAACCACTTCCGAGTTGGTTCTGAAAATCCGTTCCATTGTAACCGCTCGGCCCCAAAAAAAGTCTAACGGAAAAAGGACCACTCGGGCCCAAGCAAGCAAGTCATTGTGTATGCGACTTTGTCTTCATGCACCGGCACATGTCCTGCGTTTGTGTTTACCTATTAATGAAGACACAACCGATTCATCATTAGTTATGACCCACCCGCTTGGCCATCACTGGCTGTGGATGATCACATTGCGTTGCTTGTCCAATCAGTGCTGCAGGAAATTTAGCTCGCTCAGTAGCCAGCGTGGGACTGTCGTGATATTATGTCGTCTTTTTATTTTTTTATTTTTTATGTTTTAACACATGCTATGTCGAGTAAAAAAATGAAGTGGTCAGACAAATATGAACCACATGGATTCACATGCATCACGAAACGTGATGGGACTCAGCGTCTTATTTGCATGATTTGTCATGCCAACTTGAGCAACTCTCGTCTCGCACCGGCAAAACTTCTCGAATCATATTTTTATTTTTCTCTAAGGGTTCGGTGCATCTGCATATGAACTGGTTGGGTTCGGTACCTCTAACAAAGTTAAGAACCACTGCTCTAGACCAACAGGCCCATGTGGTATTTATATAAAACAAGACTGGCAGCAAATGTTAACACGCCTGGGGGTTTAAAAAAAAAAACACCAAAAAAACCCACAGTGGAGCACAGCATGCAGGTTAACCTCCATGGCAGAGTCTCCTTCGAACACCTGAGACTGATTCACCAAACCCAGATTAAGAACCACTGGTCTAGAGTTTCATCATGGGTCCATAAACAGGTGAGCTGTGCACCCTGGTGACCCAGCCGCATGGCCCAAGTGTTAATAGAAAGGATTAAACAGCTCTGCTTGATCTATACTCTTTGGTGCTGTCTGTGGTAAATACATGTACAATGTTCTAACATTGACAACATCATCCCCATTATTCTGGAATTCAAAGTATGCACTAGTTAGCGGAGTGCATCCTGCCATTGTCGACATTTTTGTCATTATTTTCATATTAAGCACGGTTGAGTCAGCTTTCGTTTACGTTTCTCCCTCAGTTTCCCTCTCCAGTCAGATGTGGGTGTGAACTGAGTGGATAGGGCTTATTATACCTCTCCTTTTGAGCCTGATTGCTTTCTTTCGGCACATTGGACAAAGGAATGTACGGAATGCTGCATCAACCTTCACATCCATCTGATAAAAGCTGCAAGGCCTTGGTGCGGCGGAGCCTCATGTGGGTGCACGCTCAAGACTGGACAAGACCCACTACCACAAGAATGTGCACCGTATCCACATTGGTTAACCCAATCAGACACAGATGCTGCATTTGACTGGGCCCCGAGTTGCTGTGATAGATGTCTGACTGAGGCATTCGAGTGAAACGATCAACACCAGTCATAAAGCTCTGGATGACATGTTTTCTCCAGAGGCCGCACAATGAACGATTGAGTCAGTACACTGTTGGAGCAGAATTGGACTTTGTCCTCTGGCTTCAAGTCCCGGTATGGAATGGAAAAGATTAGTCTCTCGCTTGGCTTACAGTGCGTGTTTTCAATTTGAATGCTTCTATCACTTTGTGAACCGCACTCTTGGTGACACAAGCAAACACACTCTGTCATCCTCATGCAACACTCAATTCTGCCATCCACATGGAAAATCTCCTTTTCCCTTGAACAACGGGAAATTGTTAGCCCACAAGGGTTAAGCGAAAAACTGAACATGTTTTCATTGCATGGTTTAGAGCATAGGTGTCAAAGTCAAGGCCCGGGGGCCAAATCTGGCCCGCTACATCATTTTATGTGGCCCACGGGAGTGAATCATGTGTGTCAATTTTCATGATCCTTGCTGAAATCTGGACCGAAATGTCAAATTGTCATGGGCAAGAAATAACGTTGAGATTTTACATCGGCCCTCCAAGGGAATCCATAACTCCAAAGTGGGTCGTGACAAAAGATGAGTTTGACACCCCTGGTTTAGCGTAAAGAGCGAATAAGGACAGTTTTAAAATACAAAGTACTTGACAACACAGATATTTCACGAGTGGCTAACAAAAGCAACCATAACGCTACTGAGATATGTTCTTGTTGTTTTTTTTGTTTTTTTTCATGTCATCATTTTATACAGTTTCCTCCTACTTTGGTGGCTATGTTTCTCATGCAAATGCCAACTGCTGAGTCAACATGGTCCAAAACGTGGTCTCAGAAAGTTGCAGTCTACAAGTATTTTGAAGGGCCTTGGGCAGTATGGTTTCTTTGTCAGTATAAGAAAGATTTCTAGGAACGAGTTGTTAAAATTAATTATGCATTGACACTGATTCCATTTTTTTTTTTTTTTTTTTTGCTTACAAGTATGTTTAAATCACACAGTCCACACCGTCACTGGTATTTTTTTTCCCTTTCCTCGAGGCCTTATCTTTTAAGTGACAGTCATCGTCAGTGAAACCTTGTTCAGCATGTCTGCGCCAGGTGCAGATTATTTTGAGAGGGCCGTGATATTTCAGCTCATTTGCGCAGACATGAGCTACTCACTGGGTTTAGTGCTTTAAATAGGCAGGAGGTCCCAAGTGGTTTATGGTAAACCAGCCAATTTCAGCATGTGTCCTATGAACACGATGTATGTGCAGGATTGGTCAGAACATTGGTGCCGGTGTTCATTTTATCCAAGGCTTTTCTGGGGATTAAATCTGTTTCTTATTGGTGAATTATCGCCTTTTCAAATAGGGTGCCAGATTGCAATCACAGTTGCCACAGTCATTTTGGGATGAGAAGATTGGGGGGGGGGGGGGGAATCATGACTTTGATTATTGTCACTGAAGAGATACTGTCAGGCAAGTTTGGTGATCCGAGCCCTCCCCCTGTCGCGGTCTATCATTGCTCTTGTTCACTAACTATCTTTGTCTACTTCACGAGCACGCGCTGCTGTGGATGGACACATCCAACAGGTGCAGCAGGAATGTGAGTACAGAATCTGACCTTTTTGTGGAGCCTATTTTAAAAGTTTGAATTGAACGATAGATGTATTTGGTCACGCTTTTAAATGTTTTATTGGCATTGACGTCGGTAGAGTGTCGCTTTACCGCCGTATTTTAAGGTAGCTATGAGCCTAACATTACAGGTTGCACTTCAACTTTGTAGTTTCTGTTGCACCAACAGATGATTTCTTACGCCTACTCATTGTAGACAATCAATGGGACAAACTGAGGGATGTGGGCTGAGATGACGGTCTGAAGAGGGATAGTTCCTCTTTCACGAAGAATGTTTTTTTTTCCCTCATGTGCTTATAAAAAGATTTCTGTGGGTAAACAATTTCCAGATGATATTCATTGTATGAATTTGACCAATTAGTTTTTTTTCTCTTTTCTTCCATTCCTTGTAAATCAAAGGTGCCAACTGTATGTGTTAATGTCTTTTTGTCAAAGTACGCAGCCGGTGACTGTGACCTATTCTTGACAGGCTGACGGTGCCCACACAGTGTGATGTCAGAGGCTATTTTATTCTCGCATTCCGTTGGCCACTAAGCAGTGTGGCCCAATCCCTGCCCTGGACCGGGTTCAGAAACACCTCGACCCCTTTGTTCGGAACAATCACATGGGTTCAGATCCACGTTTCTGAAAGGTGGAGGCTAAGTGGAAGAGGGCAGGTAGCAATTCAGTGACAGCAGAGTTGTATTTATAGTGAAGGACTGATGGGCAAAGAATGTTGGGGATGTTTTGGAAAGGTCAGGCAGTACATTAAGCCATCATGATGGTGTTAGGAAGTGAACTGCCTTTTGGTGACAGGCTGTAATGAGAGCCAGCGATTAATAGGCTACTGTTGTCCGTTTACAGCCTGACAAACAACCACGTAAATAAAGCATAAAAATGTCCATGTATCTGGTGTCTGTTAAGACCCTGATGATGAAAAATGCTGATGCACATTTTTTCTTGTAGATGCGTTATTGGCTGACCTGGAATCGACCACGTCCCACATTTCAAAGAGACCAGTGTTTTTGCCAGATGAGACACCCTACTCCATCCCCACCAGTGGGAATTATTACCAGGATCAATCAATTCCACCTCCAGTACCTCCGCCGCCCACAGCTGAAGCGCTGAATGGTTCGCTGCAAGACCACTCCGATCATTCCTCTCAGCAGGTGCACATCTCTAGTATGGCCCAAAAACATTTCTCAAACACAGACATGATTTTTAAAGAGGAAACTAAGATGCATCAAACAATGGAACCTTAACTCTCGCTTAATTTGATGTTTTATCTGTGCATGACGGTTTAATGGATTGTCATCAGGAAAGCTTGAAAAACGCCTGTGATTGCTTTTGAGTCTGTGCGTATAACTGGTTTCAAAATGGCTGCAGTCTTTAGGTTCAGTCCAGAAGAACGCATGGTCGAGGGACAGTAGCAGCTCTCCGTCTCATATTGAAGAAGACCACGTCTACAGGTTAGCTTGCTGCTCTCTTGGCATCGACAGCCCATCACAGTAGGGCTTTTGTTGCTTCGGTTAACACTTGTTTGTCTCTCTCAGCTTTCCAAACAAACAAAAATCATCCGACTCATCAACAGCAGCCATGACCTCCGCCCTGGGCAGCAACTTGTCGGAACTTGACAGACTGCTTCTGGAGCTTAATGCGGTTCAACAGAGCTCCCCTTCATTCCCCACTACAGGTACATTCAAGGGTTTCCTCTTCATCAGGCCTGTTAACGCGGAACGGGATGAGTAATGGTCATGTGTTTTTGCAGAAGAGAGGGCCCCACCGCTACCATCCACTAGCATCACCCACTATGAAAATGGCAATGCCCCTGACATCAGAGTTAGCCCTCCACCTCAGGAGGAACCCAAGAGGAATGGAACAAGGCAGGATGAGCTCCGGCCCACAGTGGAGAGTCTTTTGGATGAGCTGGAGGGTTCGGTGCCTTCGACCAGGTTCGGATGAGCTCAACATCAACTCCCTGCTTAATTTCATTTGTTATATGAACAAACAGCAAACGGATGTCTGCTCTGACCCTCATGGTACACATCTGAAGTTTTTCTTTCTGGTCCCAAGATAGCATTTAGGACAATGGTCATTTTGAGTTTCATGGTTCAAAGGTAAATGCTCTGTATTGTATTTTTCAGCCCATCCCCTCGCCACAGTGATATGGACAGCCCCTCTCAACAGCAGACACGGATTTCAGCCTCATGTGCCACACGGGAGTTAGATGAACTGATGGCCTCTTTGTCTGACTTCAAGGTATAAAATCACAGTTTAAAAAAAAATCCTGTCATTTTCAGGATGGTTTCGCAGTTCCTGCGTTCAGGCTTACTCTCATTTCTGTCTTTCTAGCCCAGCTCCTCTTCCACCCCTCCTCATCCTCCAGTCTCTACCTTCATCACCCCAGTGGCTTCTCCTTTCCTCAGTCTGTCCCACTCATCTGCCTGTGCCTCTCCTATGTTCTCTTTGCCTGCTGGTCTCGAACTACATATAGATGAGGACGGAGTCGACCGTGGCTCGTCAGCGGCCTCTTTGAATCGTCTCGCTTGTCACAGTCCTATCTCGTCCCTTTCTGCAGCCAGTGATCTCGACTCTGTCGCAGATGTGTTTGCCACTGTTCCCCCATCGGCAAACAATTCATTGCTCGTCCTCACTGCTTCCGTTAGAAACAACCAGCAGAGAAACAGTTCAAGCCCATCCACTACTCCCTCAATGACTTCAGTAAACACAGTCTTAGACAAGACTTCAAAATCACCTCGCCTATCTGTGGAGCGTTTTTCACCCCCTGCAGCTGCTTGGAAACCATCTTGTTCATCTGATGAGAGGATCAGTGGCTCCTTTGCCATCCATGATCCTCATATGAATCTCTCCGTCTCGCCCCTTCAGTCCCTCACCCCACCTTTATCTGTGCCAAAGACTCCTTCACCTCTCCCTTCTATGACTTCTGTGTCTCCGCCCCTTATCAATAACTCCTTCAAAACCTCCTCCCCGGTCTCTCCGGCCAACATTCCCTCACCTATAACTTTCCCGAGCTCTTCAATGGCTAGTGTACATCGGATGCAGCCAGAACCCCCAGCCAAGAATACCAGCCCCCTCACTCTGCATCAGCTCCCTGTCGAAGAACCCTCCCTGGATGAAGCACTCGACAAACTGCTAGAGATGAGTTTTTCTCAAAGTGACTCGTCGGCCGAGGTGAAGGATCTGCAGCTCCACATGGAGGCGCCCTGTCTTTGCAGAGGAGCCCCCGAGGTGCAGGAAGAGCTTATCCTGCCCATGGACGGAACCAGTGTGCAGCCTGACATGTTCACTTGCAGCACCAACACCATCACAGACGAATCTGTGGACGGAGGTACCGACACCAACGGAGATTTGGACTGGGCTGATGAGGAACTGTCCATGTCTTTCCACGACGGACTGGATGGCACCATGACGCCGTACACCGAGAGGCTGTACACAGATGGCAGTGTGACTCCACTCACGGAAGCCAGCTGGATGGACGATTCCATGACGCCGTCCACATGCCCCGGGTCGCCAGACATTGCCCTGGACCTGCCTTTGTTGCAGCCGCCCAATATGGACAGAGTTTCTGCCTCGGGACATGTAGGCATCTCACTTGCTCAATGCAGGATGTCCTTGTGTTTCTCACGTGTAACATTGTTTGCTGATTGGAGTGACGCATCTCTAGCAAGTAGTGCCTGCTGCTACACACTCTGCTTGTCATTTGTGGGGACTGAAACACAGCAGATGAATCCCCCTTCCAGCACATTTTTTTCTAATTTACGAACGCCTCCATGTTGACGTTAGACTTTTAACATGGGTTGCTTTGCTGTTCTACTCACCGTGTGCTCCCGAGAAAGCCTAGCTCTGAGATACTGGGGTTACCGGGGGATTCGGTACAGCATGGAAAAGTATGAGTCTTAAGCTCCTCCCCCAACTACTGCATCCCTGCTTGGGAATGTCATCAGGCGACTGACCCGCTCGGTGTGCTCTTGCTGTTCATCACTGGGCCATAGTTACAGTGGATTGATGATGAGCTGCTTGACACTCCTGTCTAGATCAAATCTGTGATAAGGCGCACTAAGGAGACCCCCAATGTGCACCCTATGTATCGAGACGGTGTCCTGCGCAGGAAAACGGGTCCCATCATTGTCAACAAGAATTCTACCCAGGACCGCCTCATAGAGGAGCTCCAGGGCAAGTTTGGTATCAGCCGCTCTGAGCGTCGCCGTAAACAGCCAGATGATTGGCTGACGGACGGTGTCATTGTCACGTCCAAGCCTCAACGCTTCCGTCCTGATGGAGCGGTCGGCGAGGTGGACAAGGTTGGCTGCAGTGTTTTCAACAGATGCTTTCCCCCGGTTTATTCACCTTCAGCGTCACCTCTGTTTCTTTGTGTGCTCCCTCCGTGTGTCTCTCTTCCACTTTAGATTGTCATTGCCCCCGGGTCACCTGTTGCCGTGAAACAGGTTCTCGCGCCTCAGTCACCTCCTGCTCCTCGTCATCCTCCTGTCATAGAAAAAACGAAGCAAATGCTCTCCATGCAGCAGATTCCTGCTCCTTTACCTCCACCCCCTCCACCGCCCTGTCCCCCTCCTCACCCTCCTCACAGCCAAGAGCAAGTCAAAGTTCCACTTCAGCACATCATAACGGCTTCACCAGCACCACAGCCACCAGCACCCATTCAGGAACCACCTGCCCCCACACTAGAGCCCCCTCTGTCTATTCATAAAAGCCCAACCCAGCTTACATCACTGGAAAGTGTTCCACCAATTGCACCCAAGGTCCTGGTATCTGTAGGCTGCCAAACTGACTATGACCCTCTCTTCTCCTCGGTGCAGGCATGAGCCCGTCTTATTTTTTTCCCCCCTTTCTGGGTGTCGCACCTTTTAAATGCTTTCCATTCGCGCGATAAGCTATGAACGGTGTTTTCAACCCTTTCCACATTCCAACCTCCTCAGATGGCTCAAGGGAAAGGGGGTGCTCCTGGCGGTCCACAGACGCAGGTCAACAAGCTGGACAACATGCTCGGGAGCCTGCAGTCGGACCTCAACAAACTGGGTGTGCAAACTGTGGCGAAAGGAGTTTGCGGTGCCTGCTTCAAGCCAATCGTTGGACAGGTGAGATACGCCGTAAATTGCTGTCATCTGAGAGCAAAAATGATTCGGTGATGCCTTTACATATTCATTTGTTTTTGTGTAGTTGGTGACTGCTATGGGCCGCACATGGCATCCCGAACACTTTGTGTGCACGCACTGTCAAGAGGAGATCGGCTCCAGAAACTTTTTTGAGCGGGAAGGGCAGCCTTACTGCGAGAGAGACTACCATAACCTGTTTTCTCCTCGATGCCACTACTGCAACGGGCCCATACTAAATGTGCGTCCCTGCTTTTTTTGTTGTTGTTGTCGCCAAATACCTGTGCTGACTAACTCAACCTGCACAATGTGTTCTCATGTTTACAGCAAGTTGTAACTGCGCTGGATCGAACATGGCACCCTGAACACTTCTTCTGTGCTCAGTGTGGATGCTTCTTCGACCCAGACGGTAGTGTGGGTTCTTGATAAATTCTCTCTCAGCAACACATAAATTGGGTTGTCTGATCTCTGAGCTCCTTCATGTTTTCCTTACAAGGGTTTCACGAAAAGGATGGCAAGGCTTACTGCAGGAAGGATTACTTTGACATGTTTGCGCCAAAGTGTGGTGGCTGTGCTCGAGCCATTGTGGAGAACTACATCTCAGCACTCAATTCACTTTGGCACCCGGAGTGTTTTGTTTGCAGGGTGTGTATATGACAGTGGTTTATGACCATGTTAAGATGTGCTGAGAGAATATGTCATACATCTTCATCTTTTGTCCATTATTTCTCTTCAGGAGTGTTTCACGCCATTTGTCAATGGAAGTTTCTTTGAGCATGATGGCCAACCCTACTGCGAAGTCCACTACCACGAGCGCCGTGGGTCCCTGTGCTCCGGCTGCCAGAAGCCCATCACGGGTCGCTGTATCACAGCCATGTCCAAGAAGTTCCACCCGGAACACTTCGTCTGTGCCTTCTGCCTCAAGCAACTCAACAAGGGCACCTTTAAAGAACAGAACGACAAACCCTACTGCCACGGCTGCTTTGTGAAGCTCTTTAGTTAAAGAGAGAGGCATCTACAGTACTTGTGGTACTGCTGACAAGAGTGACCAGAGTAGCCAAGTTATAAATACAGTGTAAATCTAAGGGTGTATGTAACCTCTTGAAAGTGTGTATGAATTACATAACATGCTTAGGCTAAACTACATTCACCCTGCTTCGGATTGAGTGTGTAAACTGTGGTAGATTTACCCGACATTTGTGAACAATGGAAATCAAGGGTGAAATAACGGTTGTGTGTTTTGACTGATGACTTCAGCTTTCTAGGTATTTTGTTTTCTTTCTATTATATTTTCTAGTTTATTTACTTATCAGGTTGACAGTAAAAGACAGAGGACTGAAAAAAAAATCATAAAAATTTGGATTTTTAACATTCTCGCTGGTTGAGTATGTCCTTTTTAGGATTAAAAAAAAAGTTACAATCATAGCAGGGAGCAGGTGACTTGCTATTGTGTGATTACACTTTAACTCAGTGGTCCCCAACCTTTTTTGTGTCACGGACTGGTTGAGACGAGTGCGTGCATGCTGTTCGCAGACCGGCATCCATTTTTTTTCCCATCGCATTTTATTTGCCAGTTTTAAAGCACTGTTACTAATAACAATGATAAGTGTAGAGTAATTCAACATTTTATTAACAGTCATTCATTTCAAACAGTGTTATTCTACTGCACAACTAATGTAGAATGAAGCAAAATAACAGTGAACTATTAAATGGACCAAATAGGAATAATAAATATGCCTTTATAATGCAAACAATCATTTTTTAAGTTACGATCCTACACACGGCCTTTGCTACTTAAAAAAGATGACACGATTGTTTGCAGCTTCCATCCGGTGGCTGCTGGCTAGTTATTAGCGACTAAACTGCTAATGTTTAGGTTGGCAGGTTGTTCAAACTCCACTTGAAGTTTTGATACTTGCTCAAATGATTCAACAGGTTTCTTGTATTGCCTTGTTTTGTTTGTTTGTTTGTTTGCTTTTGGAAGACATAGCACACAGAACAGCTTACTCCTCCACGTCGCTCTGGCGATAGCGCCAGGGGAGAAACTTCTCTTGTCAAATTGGCTTCATTTTCGGAAGTCATGGCTGCCCATCAGCTACGCGTTTAGATATACGTTTGCTCAATTTGTTCCTGCTATGTTCTGTTTACGGGCGGCCCGGTGGTCCAGTGGTTAGCCTCACATTGCAGTGTGGAGTTTGCATGTTCTCCCCGGGCCTGCGTGGGTTTTCTCTGGGTACTCCGGTTTCCTCCCAAATTCCAAAAACATGCAGGGCAGGCTGATTGAACACTCTAAATTGTCCCTATGTGTGAGTGTGAGCACTGATGGTTGTTCTTCTCTGTGTGCCCTGCGATGGGCTGGCAACCGGTTCAGGGTGTCCCCCGCCTACTACCCGAAGACGGCTGGATAGGCTCCAGCACGCCCCGTGACCCTCCTGAGGATAAAGCGGATCAGAAAATGGATAGATGGATGGATGTTCTTCTTTAATTTATTGGCAGATTCTGTTGATTTCGACTTTCAAACCAATGTTCGAAGGGGCACTTCGACTGGCTAGAGTGGCGCACATTCCCGCCATGTCTGATGGAGTAAATTTGCTCACAGCTCGCAGGTCTGTCTCTGTGTGGCCCGGTCCCAAACAGGCCGTGGCCCGGTACAAAGCTGCGAACTGGTGGTTGGGGACCACTGCTTTAATGAATTTTCAGCCAGTTGATAATGTTGAGATGTTTTCGTGTTTTATTGTGCCACGTTTGATAAAGCAATGGCATTAATGTAAATGAAGCATCAACTGGAAGTTGGCCGAGTGAAAAATTGATTCCTTCGTGGTATGTGAAGATGCTTTGTCTTTTCGCTCTGGATTTATTCAATCAGCCACACGTTTTAGGTTTGAATTGTTTATCCCAGCATGTTGGGAAAAAAAATAAATTTGATGTACAGTACACGAGTCAGATATTCTTAAGAGTAACAATGTGTTTCAAGAATTGATCATCTGGATATTTTTTGTCATTGAATAATTCCAGTTCAGTGTAATTGTTCAGCAGTTAATGGTGGGAAGCGAAAGCACACACTTGCGAAATCTTGTATTTTGAAAATTTTCATGACCAAATCATTCCTTGTTTTCACTCATGAAAATGAACGTTCACGTACACCATTCATTCAGCAAAAGTGGACATTTTCACACGCATTGCAGGTTGTAGTGATTCCTGGCATCTTCACGTTGTTACTGTAAAAGAGTGAATCAAAAATGTATTTTGTAAACCTCTAATTTTACGAGAGGCATGGGATGCTTACCAAGAGTATTTTTTGATTACTACTCCCTACACAACGATGCTGACTATTGGTGGGACAGTGATGCTGGACTACTGTTGTTACAATGACAGAATTGTTGGTCAATAAAGGACAGTCTGTGGCATTTGATTATCAAATTGTGATATTTAAGTTACTGTATTAAAACTTTTGTGTTGGGCTTGACACATTTTGGCATTTAATGAACACAAACGAGAGAAAATGAGACTAGTCCTCGCTGATCTGCTCCTAAAATTACCAAACTGCGTCTAGCGTAGACTACGTGATCAGTTAAAATTGCTCTATCCCAAGAATCTTTTTTCGTTTTCAATTAAAAATAATGCAGAATAATTCGGGCACGGTGATTGGTGAGAAGAACTACCACGTGTCAGGAATAGTACCACTTTCACAAAGGACTCGAGTGCGGTGATTGGACGAAAGCAGTATCACGTGATTAGGCTTGTTGTACCCGGAAGAATGACAAATGGTAATCGAAACAAGCCTTCTAGATTTCTAAGGTAAGTGCAAGTGAAATCTCTACTTATGAGCAATTAAAGTTCAACAGTTTTCAATTTTTGCAATCTTAAGAAGGGAGGGAAATTGTCCTTAGTCTCAACGAAACCGAACATATTACTGGCTGCATTTTTGTTTGGTCACATCTGTACAGGACTTGATCTATTCAATATTTTGACCGATAATTAAGTTTGAACTTTTTTAAAAATAAAAGTCAATTCAGTTTTCTTCAGAACGTCAACTGTTAGCATTCGTCATTGTTTTTTTTTTTCCTTCCGAAGAGCAAAATGGCATCCTACTTCGACGAGCACGACTGTGAGCCCACCAACCCTGAAGAACAGTACCGCCAGAACGCTCTGCTTGAACTGGCCAGGTGACAATCTTCTTGTCATTCATTTATGCGAAGCCATTTGAGCATTTATTCCATATACTGTACTTGAGGTCGGTCTTAAGGTCCAGGTAAAAGTAGTAGCACGCTCTTTGTCCTCTCTTGTAGGACAACTACTGTACATGTTACACTTGACGAAAGGTTGACATCTGTGGCAAGCCATTTGAGCATTTATTCAATTTCTTCGATATCAGACATGAGTGCATTTCACTAGTTTGGGCTGTGTCAGCACTAGGTGGATATTCAGCCACACCAATTCTGCACTTTCTCGTACTAGCTGCACGGAAACGCTCACTAGTCACTAATTTTCGGCAACTAGTGCCACTTCTAGTCCAACTAGTGCTGACTCAAGTCTAACTAGTGACACCTGGAAGCACACTAGCAGTGGCAAATTCCCAGCAAGTCAGCCTTTTGATGGCCTAGTGGCCCACTGGGCCAAACTAGTGAGGTCTTAGCGGTTAACTAGTAAGATTTAAGTGTTAACATGTTAACTAGTGAAATGTGGATTGTTCTAACATGTTAACGAGTGGTCTATGATTTCCTGCACTGGTTAACTAATGGGAGCTGAAATAGCCACTCGTTAACTAGTAGTGGATAAAACATTGACTAGTTAACTAGTTTAAAACCCTTAAAGGCTTGATGTCTAACTAGTATGCTAAAAATTAAACTATTATTATAATAACCTTAGGAAGTTATTCTTTCACTTATCACTAGAGGGAGTCAAACTACCACTAGTAGTACCACACACTGCTCTGGTGCAGTTTTTGCCTCAATATCGACGTTATTTGTCCGAGTTAACTAAAATATCTACCTTGAACCGGATATCACGGTTATCAAATAAATGTTCACATTTTTTTCAGTGGTCCTGGCAGAGATTGAGGCAACCATCATTAGTTTATGACACCATTTGACCTTTTATACTGGCTTGTGTTTGCGTGTGAAGGTCTCTGATGCAGGGTTTGGATTTGATGGACTCAGGGGATTCATCAGACTGGAATCAGCGTCTCCCTCCTCCTGCTGCAAAAGTAGCTGTGCAGACCCTCAATGTGGTTGTCATTTCTCCTGAACAAGCAGGTAAAAGGTCGATAAGCACTTCACACAGATATTATTTATTCTGTTGAATTTCCGCAGCAAAAATGTATATGTACTTGCAGTTATGTTGCTCAAGGATGACTGTAAAAAGAGGACAAGTGTGACATATTTTCAACAAAATAAGCAAAGAAACAAGAATTTTAGGAGACTTTACACACCTCAGTTCTTGTGTTGCTAAAATCAGGCCTTTTGTGAGGGTGGCACTGTCTCATGCAAATGATGCCCCTTTTCCACCCAAAAAAACTTGGTGCTTGTTCGGCGCAAGAAAGTTCTTACAAAGAACGTGTTTGGTTTTCCACCGGCAAAGAGCCAAAATGGGAGCGATGTCACTGTGTTATCGTAAAGCCTCCAGACGTCACTACTTACGTCCTGGTTTACCCAAGATCGCCTGCACTATTAATAATACGCTGTTAGCATCTGCTCGGCAACTTAGCATCGCATTGATTATACCTGTATGTCATGTATAACATATATCTTTCTTAATTAATGAAGATGATCACAAGGCTGCATGCGAGTTGGAAATCACATGCTATCTGGGCATATCCGGGATCGCTTTTCTGGTGTAGCACAATTGTGCCCGAATTCACAGCTCAACAGTCTGTGCAAAATTTCTGTGTGTCCAGGGAGTCAATAAAAAATAACCCGGACAACCGTTACCTGTCCCCGCCCCCTGATGTAGTTGGTGCCAGAGTCTGGCCCAATAAATAATTGGGACCATCTTAAGCACCAGCGCAAGAGTGAGAGCCAATTTCGGTGGTGAAAAAAGAAAGAACTGGTGCTAACCTGGGCATTGGCCTGGAACGAGCACGAGCAAAAGCGCGGGTGGGGGGAAAAGGGTCATTTAGTTGTGATAACCTTTTGCTGTTGCAGACAAAGGCCTGAAGTGTCCCGTTTGTTTACTGGAGTTTGAAGAGCAGGAGACGGTTCGAGAAATGCCTTGCAAACATCTTTTCCATTCGGGATGTATCCTGCCGTGGCTGGGCAAGGTACTAACAGCACGTGTACTTTTTGGGGTTCGGTCTGTTGCAAAGCAGCATTCTATCTCATGTAACAGTCTTTTTTTCATTTTTTACTTTTCAAACTCAAGACTAACTCCTGCCCGCTGTGTCGACTTGAACTACCCACCGATAATCCAGATTATGAGGGGTTCAAGAAAGACAAGGTGAGCGAATGAACACATGTACTGTATTCACCTAAGTATTTGCTTAGTGTATGTTTGTGTCATGTAGGAGAGAAGAAAACAGAGGGAGCACAGATTGGAGGACCTCCATGGAGCAATGTACACATGACAGTGACCTTTGACCATTTCTAAATATTCAGGACGTTCTCAACTATCAGAGTGAAAGTACGCACCTTCGGTTTGCTGTAGTGACTCAGTATTGTTTATACAATTTCCACAAAAAGATATAATTTATTATATAAATGATGTGACATCTTTATTTGTTCCACGTCCTATTCTCATTCGTTCCATACTTTTTATATGACATTTGAAAATGTAAACCAATCATTTTACACTAGTGAGGCTAGACATTATATCGCTGTTTTTTTTTAATGTAGCTCAACAAAAAGCCCTATCTTGACATGGATTGGAATGTTTTTTTTCTGTTCCTAATGACCCCTGTGGTGTGATTTGTTTGGTAGCATTACTGTTTTTAAAATCTCATGAAGGATTATTCCAAGGTTTATGTACTGTACGATCTCAACCAGGGGCTTCAAACGCACAGCCCAGGGGCCGTTTGTGGCCTGCTGGATTATATTTTGTGGCCCCCGACTTGACATCAAAGTCGAATGTTAGTGAGGTCACCACTTTTATGCAGTTTTTTCCCTTCCTTTTGGGCTATCAATAATTATGAAGTGACATTGTCTACGGCATGGGTACCCATTACGTCGATCGCGATCGACCGCTAGATCGCGGACTGGTCCCAAGTCGATCGCTAGGGGTGTGGAGGAGAAAAAAAAAACCAAACAAGCGTTTGTGTGTCTTTGTGCATGTTAGTAATATATTTGTTTGTGTTAAGAAACACTGCACCCTAATCATCCTCATTTTCACAAAAAGTATTAAAAACATAAAATAAAGCAGGTAAATCTTTAACCTACGGTGGTGCGTGACCTGCGTCACCGGAAATTGTTCGCGCTCAGCAGCCTGCAATTGCAGCTTGTGATGAGAGCTGTAGCGCTATATCTTTTATCCTGATCATTCTCATTCAGAGCTTGTTTCGTGTGCAATTTGCCGAGGGCACGGGCAAGGAATAGGAATCTAGAGGGCCAAGGGAAGCACTTTAAAACAGTACGTGTGAGCTACTACAGTTAAGAGGCTGCAAAAGTGTGCCACATGCCTCCATGTCGGGCTGTTGCTCATCATGGCATGCGTGTGTATGTGCCTGCGCGGAAATGGGTAGATCGCGGGAGGTTGGCTGATCGATAGGTCGATTTTCGGTCCAAAACGTTTGGGCACCCCTGGTCTCAGGAAAGCATATTCTGTCACCCAGTCCATCGTGTCTTTTTAAAAATCTGCCATGACGAGAAAGGTTGGCAACAAGAAAGACGATTACGTACAAGAAAAACAGGAGACAGAATGTTGGGGGGGGGGGGGGGGGGGGGTTGTTCGCTTTTTCTTTTGAGCAGGAGCACCCCGACATGTCTTGAATGCATTCTCTCTGAAACGCCGTCCCCCCCACCCCCAATAAATTAGAGAATCCCGAATTTAAAAAAAAAACTTCAACATTTGTATACAAGTGTTTTAAAGCGAAACGAAGGACTTGACAGTTTAGTTTTGATCAACTGTTTTGTTTAGTTTTTTTTTTTTTACTGAAACTTTCAAATAAATCCATTTGTTGTACGATTCTGTAAATGACTCAACATCCCTGTGATACTCAAATGCTGATCCAGCAATCCTACAATGCAACATCAGCTGTGCTAGGACATCTCCAAGGTAACCCATCAAGCACAACTTGAAAATAACACATTGTCATCATTTAAAATTTTATTTCATATTTGAATATAAATCTCTTTCAAATTAAAAGACCTAAATGATAGACATAACATACATATTTACACAATTTTTAAAAAGTGTGCATTTGCGGGGGTGGGGGGGGTCTCATTTGACACGAGTCAAAATGAAGTGATCACTTCATTTTGTGTCCGTGATAGTTCACAGCAGCCATTTATTTTGTATGTTGAGGTCCTCACTCGGGTTCCAGCTGAGCTGGAGCCCATGCCATGTCCAAAAAAAAAAAAGGGACTTTTGTGTACATTTTCCACCCCCGCTCCCGAAAAAAAAAGTTAAAATCCAGTGTTGAATGCACTTATGTGCATATGGCATAACGTATTGATGCTGACACAGAATAATAAGTCCAACATTACTGTGATGAATCACACAAGCTGCCTGTCAAAGTCACACCTTATGAATTTGGTTTCAAAATAGTGAACATGGCTAAGGCTCAACGCAAAGACCCAAACAAAGGAAATGTGCTCCCTTCATGAGGGATAAGGCTAAATCTGTTTATTCATAAATTTGTGTACTTTTTAAAAACATCAGAAAACAACCAAAATTGGCAAGAGGCGTGAGACACGACTGAAGCACGCGCCTTTATCTTCTGTCAATCATATGTTCACAATGGAGCCATCAAACTAATAAGTGTCAACAAGGTGCAGCCGAGCTCAAACTGAAAATGGGTCAAAACTTGCAGGTGACTGGAGAAGCTTTACCGCAGTCGTCGTTTTCAGATGGCAAGAAGTCATAACAGACGCAGTGAGTACCTTCTCATTTTAAGGGTCATTTGGTTGGCTAACACGGACACTATGCAATATTGTTGTTGCTTGGCAAAAATCAAATCAACAGTACAACGACCGGGTATGTTTGTCTACAGATAGGATTGGGATTAAAAAGAACAAACACGAGTGAAGTCTGGCGCAATTTCATTCAAATGACTGTAAAGCAAGGCCCTGGTCCTGCATGTTTTGGATGTTTCTCTCCTCCAACACATCTGATTCAAATGATCAGCTCATCCGCAAGCTCTGCAGAAGCCCGATAACGATCCGGTTCATTTGAATCAGATCCCCTAACTGTCCAACTGCCATCAGTACACGGTACAGTAGGAAATGAAAGCAACCCTGGATGGAAATATTTAAATGTGTGAAACTCCGTAAGCACGGGCGAAGTGTATAATTGTCGAGAACGTGCCAAATTTTTCTGGTATTTTATCGGTTTGAATTGTCCACTTTGGGTCACCGGTGGACTGAAACATGCCTTGCACTCACGCTCATTCTATATTCATTCGGAGATTGGTCTAATTCTAAAACCACGATAGGCTCAATCACGATTCATATGTGAGTCCTGAATGTAAAATGAAACAATCATGCAGCTAATGGGCCATCATGGTTCTATCTGCTCACAAAGGCAGCCGAGCTGATCAATGGTCAATGTTACAAAAAAGGCTTCAAATTCAGAGTGTTCGGATGAGAAACTATGATCCAGTTAATGAATTCTGTATGTGCCATCATTAAAGTTGAGAGTAAAACAAGCCCGTTAACTGTCGTCAACATTCAGAATTGTTTGACGACACAAACATTGATTGGATGCTCTGATTTGTGCAGAAATCCATGAAGTGGGGAAACTTTCAAAAACGATTTAAAAACAAAAAAAACCCTCCAGAAATCAAGGCAACCCAGTTGTCCAACTATGGATCAAAACACCTTAGCGGTAAACAATCCAAACACCACAGTGGAATGTTGTCCAATTCTATCTAAAAGGGTTCAAGGTCCATGATTCAACCTTCCACCACCTTTGAAAAAAGATGCTTCAAGTCATGCATCATCCTGCTAATAGACACGCACATTTCATTCAGAAAAATCCAAAAGTGAAAACATATCAGATGAAGACCTTCAGTGATTAAATAACCTTGACAGAGTCCGACAACATGACTACGCAAGCCGAATTTAGTAAGATGCCATACAAAAGATTATGCACTGAATTGGTCAGCAAAGAGTGAAAGGCCTTTTTGGGGTGGCGGAGGTGTTATTCTCAAACAAACTGAACTAAAACCAATTTGAGATATTTCCGCGGTGCATGTTCCCCATTTTGTTTTACAGCTGGACTTGAGGACATTTTTTCGGGCAGTGGTCCCCAACCTTTTTCTTTTTTTTTTTGCTGCGGACCGGTTCATACAAGTTCATAATTATTGTGGAAGGGCAACCGTGGGGCGGGGTTGGGGGCAACAAATGTGAATGCGCGGTGTGGATTTTTATGTACGGCACCTTTACTAGAAGCACCAATGCAATCACATGGATAAAATCAACGCTTTAACATGGTCACTATGGTAACTCAAACATGCAAGAGACACTAAAGAACAAATAAGGTGTATGAATGACACGAGAAAAACTCAAATAAAATACAATAAAAAAAGGGGCGGGGGTATTTCGTACATATAACAACAAACATGAAGCCACATTTTTATGTAACTATATTAGCAGTGTCCTGCTGAAAGGCACCACATAACATGAAGTGCATGAAAATGCACCAAAATTCAAAAAATATTATTGTGCAGAACGGGCTTTGGGTGTGGTTTTCATTTTTTGTACTCATTTTACAATCGTGTTTAATTTTAGCGTTACGCAACCAAGACATTTAGCATCTTGACATGCGACAAAGAGTCTCTCACAGAAGGATGTAACAGAGAATCCGGTTACCTTTCAAAATAAATATTTTTCAGCCCTGGATAATAAATAAACTGGAAGTAGTGAAAGGTTCTTACATCTGCGCGGCCCGCCGCAACCTGGTGTAGGGAGGCCTGTGGCACGGTACCGGTCCGCGGCCCGGTGGTTGGGGACCACAGGTATAGAGTGCAGCGAGTACCCACCTGGTAACTCACTTTACAATATTGGAATAGTGTAATGACTGGATGCTAGAACGAGCCAAAGTAAGAAGTGCGGCCTAGTGAGTGACATCATGGCAAGTTAGTCAGACAGTTTGTAGTGGTCAGTAAATGGATGAAAGCGCAGCGTGATTGTGTGTCTCTCTTTGTCACTTCACTGGCCATATTTTAACTCACAAAACCTGCCAGTTGGGGCACTTGTTGGTCACGGGGTGTGTAGTGATTCACTTTTCGTATGACTTCCTTAAATTCCTGTAACACTGCACAAGGACAGCAGACTGAAGCTGCTCGCCAATCAAGCACCTTGTTGGGAGGGGGGGAAAAAAATGATATGACCGCAAATACAGAGGGGCGTTGGTTGAATTTGTTATAAAACAGAACGAGTCTCTCTTGGCATGCTACCTCGGTCATCGTTCCATGTGGCAGGCAACCGCGGAGCTCCTCCGCGTAGAGCTACAACATGGCTATACTCTCGGGGGTACAGTTGAGGTGTGTGGATGTGCTGCTCCCTCCGGGGGACTTGAGACTCTTGGTCGCCCCGCTCAGCGTGGAGTCCCGGGCCCCGGGGCCCAAGATCACCCCCGAGCCATGGCGGAGACACTGCTGCAGGCCGGCCATCATGGTCTCGCCGGTGACCGTGCCGAACTCGTAGGTGAAGGTGCCGTAGAAGACCAGGATGTCCACGGTGAAGACCCACTCGCAGATGGCTGCGGCGTGCTGGAGCGTGAAGCTCTCGTGCACGAAGAAGATGCCGCCTGGGAGGAAAAGGTGAAGGAGCATCCAGGAGAAGGGAGCTTCTAGGCCGTTTCGGAGAAAAGAGGGACTTGAGATAGACGTGAGTAACAAGTGGAGGACTTCTAGCTGCGTGTCATTTAGCTTTACTGCCAAATATACAAGTGAAACGTAGACATGTAATCATTTTTCGGTCAATTCATAAATTATGTAAACAATAGCGCCCCGACCAATTTGGCTTTTATTTTTTATTTTTATTTTTATAAAGACAATGCCAACATTTGGCTGAAAAGAATTCAGTTAATCAATCAATCGGCTAATTGTTTTTTTAAAAGTCATACCTCGGTTTTCGACCAGAATCCGTTCCAGAAAGCTGTTTGAAAACCGATTTGTTCGAAAAACGAAACCACGCTCTTTGAAGAAAAAAAAAAAAAAATCTTTATTGAACACATCTGCTCACAATGGAACGCTACACAAGGAAGCGTCACTTCCTCGTGTAAGCAAGGCGAGAGGAGTCAAGTGGCGCATTCAAGTGAACTCAGTTTGTTTGAGAACCGATTTTTGGTCATAATCCGAGGCATAAAAAAAACTCGAAATTTTTGGTCGAAAACCGATTTGGTCAAGAACAGAGACGTTCGAAAACCGAGATTTGACTGTACATAGATAATAATTCATAAAAGTATTTCAGTTTGCTCCTGTTGCTTCGACTCCTCATGTTCAATTAATTGAGCCTTAGATTCAGGCCACAAATGTATGCGGTACAAAAGCAACTTGAGTGAAATTATGGCACGATGCCTTTTAACTTCAAACCGCACTTCTTCTACACAATTGGGGTCTGGTCAGGAAAAGGATACTGAGAACCAGGGAGACCATTGCTCCGAGCGCCAGAGCCACGCGGAAGTGGGCCATCCAGTAGTCAAGGGCAGTGACGGCCACCCGATAGGTGAGCACGCACTGCAAGCACACGAAGAGCAGCCCCGCTGGAAAGGCCACGCCGGCGCCCACATAGTGAAGAGACTTGGCGTGGTCAACCTGCCAGACACACGGGCCTGCGTGCATTATGATCTCCGTCGAGGGGGGAGGGTCAGGCTGAGGGCCGAGTGAGTTTACCTGGAAGTTGCCCACCATGACCAGACCCAACGCGTTGGTACAGCCCGACACCAGAGCGCTGGTGTTGACCCAACATCTGTGGCTGTGTTCTATCACCTGGGCGTAGCGCAGAAGGCACACCATCACCACTGCGGACAATAAATGCACAGGGACATAAAACCGCACTGGTAACCTCCTTCAAGCTTCTGTGGAGTCGTATGAAGTACAACAATGGAAATCTACCCCCAAATTCCTTTTGTTCCACTATTGCCTTATCGTATGCAAAAGACACTCAAATCATTCATCATAAGAACCTAACGAAATATTCTTACGTTCTTTTTTTCAGAAGCGGCAATATTGCCAGGTGAATTTGACCCAAGTTGTGTTTCATTACCTCACAGTATAAAAAACAAGGCGGGTGGGGGAAAATACCCCAAAGCATTATTTAGAGCTCGTGATCAACTTGAAAGAGGTCAATGTAATACGACAACAGAGCAGGGCTGATATATTGTCATACACAGCCAATGAGATTGCCGACGGTGAGTTCTGAACTCACCGTCATCACAGAACAGAACTGCTTTGTAAAACTTTGCAGAAAAACAAGCCTTGCGTGTATTTTTGTGTTCTTTCTCTAACACCGAATGAGGCTGCCTGAACACCCTCCTTTTAAGAAGTCATTTTAGCAGAGGACTAGCTAGTGTGGCCACCGGCTGATTGCTTGCTGGTTTGATAGCAAACAGATGTTCGATTCTGCTAGAGGCAGACGGGGCTCCTTTGCACTTCCGGGGGCATTTTTTGCTGAAGGAAAATCATAAGTGAGCCATCTATTTTTAAAGTTGATGTACGATGAGTATAGAATGCAAAGTGTCAGCAAAAAAATTTGGATTTTCACGAAAAGAAAGATGGCATTAGCGTAATCCTTATCACATTGTTTTCCACATGAAAAAGGAGCCAGGTGGAAATCTTGGTGTGAATTGTGATAAACCTTGCCAAAGAAACGGCGGCCATTTGTACAATAGCCGTTAATCAACACATTGGAAACTTTTGGCCCGAGGTGGGACTTCCAAGCCGCAGACACTGTACGCTGAGGTCACCGTGCCTCACCTGTACAACCCTCCATGAGTGACAGAGGAGGAAGAACAGACAGATGGAGCAGCCGAGGCATGCATGTTTGATGGCTCATTTTTATCTTCAAATTACAAATGTAGTAAATGAATCTGTTCAGGATTCTGTTTACCTAACATTTTTGAAGAAAAAAAAAAAAAGGCTTCCCCACTTCCCAAGAATGAAGAGCAGTGGAGGGCAAAAAAAATGGCAGAACTAAATGGTGATCCGGCGTGACAGGAGGAAGGGGAGTAATGGAGGGTGCATGAAGGAGCAACGTCGGGGTGGGGGGGGGGGGGGGGGGGCGAGTGCTATTCCAAGCCCCTCCACGGCTCGACGTGCTGACATGGGCACCACGCAGGGATGACAGCTATAGAAACACCTTTGCATCTGCATGTGTGAAATGATGACTTTACCAAGGGTACGCCATCATCTATCCATGATCATTTGATGTGTCACCATTTTTGATAGGAAAGTGGAAAAAACACTGGCCCGGTTGATCCCAATTTTGTGCCTCTTTAAAATATTAAAATGTGGTGATTTTTCCCATGAACTGAAACGAGACGGAATCGCCAAAAATGACTAACTGGAACTGTTACTTCATTATAGCGAAGACATTCATTTTTCCATTTTTAATTTGATTTGACAGATTAGATTGTGGCCATAAAGCCCTTATATAACCACTTGCAAAATATTGATGGTAAATACAAGTACTGAACCAGCTATTCGGCCACTCTCAAGAAAGTCACTGTCAGTTTTGGCCGACGCTCTCCAAAAGCAAGTAAGTTCATCAATGCGGTAGTAATATTTTCGTGACCTTAATCGAGAATCAAATATATTCAGAACAACTTTGGGTGTGATGAATTCCAAATATTGTTCCTATTGCCTTTTGGGCAGCATCAGTGAGAACGGGCTCTTGCTATATTTGTAAATACGGAATATTTGTACAGTTCTTCGAGTGGATATCATTATATTATGGCTGGTCTGTGTACTGGATGACTACTCCACGGAATGTGACATCATTATCATGTGACAATTGGCCAAAATGTGTGTGTGTTTTTTTAACCTATATGTGTAGGCAATTTTTGGGATTCTTTGTTTCGGCCTGGATGAATACAAAGATTTATTCGTAGGTCAGATGAATTGCATGCCAACGCACCAGCAAAACAATGCATTAATCATGACCAATTATTCTATGTGGTAAAAAAGGCGCCCCTGAGGGAACAGAGTATCTTTTGAAAGACACGGGCAGGTGTTTTTGCCGAGCAAAGCTACACCGAGCACTCATTTCACATTTACGAGACAAACGAGCTTCCAGGCAGCGCACACATTGCCTCATCACCACGTTTTTGTGCTAGGTTAATTTCAGTGAGGATCTTACCCATGAAGGCTCCAACGTTGCCGATGAGGCTAAACAGGCAGCTTTCGGGGGGATAAGAACCACATTTACTGCAAAAGATGAAGACAAAAACGGGGTGTGAACACTGACTGTTAAGGTTCTGGCCAAAATTACAAACAGTTTTGGCAAAATCGGCGAATAGGAAAATCGAACGGGGATTTATCAGTTTGCGCCTTTACACATAGACCCCACCAACGTGTGACATTACGCTCACACAGCGATACGACTTCATTAGAGAGTGTACTGCTATTCCATCTCATACAGGCCCTGTCCGACCTCTGAAGCGACGGGTCACCTCCGCTACCCCCTCAATTCATTTCCTTCTCGATCCCCTTTCACGCTCAACATCAACACGGGAAAAGAAAACTTAAAACAGGCAGTGTGAAAGGGGCTTCCGATCACTTGATGAAATCATTGTCTCAATAAATCCCTGGGCCTTGCAATTACTTTTCACATGTTTGCGCTGACTAATGAGTCAGAGGATATGCAAAGAGTGAATCAGTGATGTCACAGAACCATCGCACCGTGTGCTTGTCGAGGTCTGTGGGTGACTAATGCACTGTGAGGAAATTGACGAATGTGTGTGAGGTAGAAGAGGAGACCTGATGAGGGGAATGTCCTGGATGGTGCAACAGGTCTTGGGGAAGCCTGGCCGGAGCAACTCCTCTGTGCATGTTACATTGTAGGACCTGCAGTCATCACATAACCAGATAAGGACTGTCTTATTCTATTATTTGTTTTAGAAAATAAAGATGACGCGACAGCGTGTGGCCACTTTTGACATAAGAAGCACTCACCAGTTCTCCACAGGACAAACGTGGTGATTCATTACGGCCATGGCGTACCTGCAGAGTGAACAATACAATTTCCAGTGTCAGAAGTTCAGTAGATCAGGGCAACCGGAAGCCTGCAGGTGGCACTCAGAGTACCAAGTGTGCGTGTGTGTTTATGCGCGCGCGCACACACACACACACGTTGTGTTTTTTGACGCTGGCATGGTAAAACATACCCTTGCTTAAAAAGTACGATAGCATGCACGTACGCTAATGTGTGTTTTTAGAAAGGCAGCAGGAGCAAAACTGCATGCCGTTGTACTTTATTGAAGTCTCGAACAAAGTATTCAACAAAGTTCTCCAAAGACGCCATGTTCCCTCACATCGTTGTCAGAGTCAGTCTTGGCGGCTCCCCAGAAACGATGCCGGCTTTTGCGAAAGTTCGAACAGTACAAGCAGGCACGTTAGACCAAGCATTCTCAATCCATTCACAAATTGGAGCGTAACTCGCCCGCGCTGCCTCCCAGTCTTAGTAGGGCTGTGTTCGGCATCGGCTCCCATGATGGTGATGTGGTTGGGCCGGATGGGTTTGTTGGCAATCTTTTTGTTGTATTTTCAAAATGCAAAGTACGCTTGTCCCTCACCACCTGCCTTAGCCCGAGCGGGTAAACTACGAATGTGGGAATTGGTTGACTGAACAGTCGGTAATAAAAGCCAAGTGAGGGCGGCAGAATAAAGGATTAAATCTCCAACAAAGCACCTTTGTTTAATGTAATGCAGAACACTACAGTTTTTACTGCAGGAGGAGCGTAAATTGGCCAGCGTTTCCATGTAATCGGCCGGATGTATCTGCGCCACGGTGGTCCTTGATTCCCATGGTCC
Source organism: Hippocampus guttulatus (assembly GCF_054856545.1). Classification (NCBI taxonomy): domain Eukaryota; kingdom Metazoa; phylum Chordata; class Actinopteri; order Syngnathiformes; family Syngnathidae; genus Hippocampus; species Hippocampus guttulatus. The sequence goes on along the minus strand of NC_141265.1, from coordinate 7,934,176 downwards.
TCCGCGTAACTTGATAGCTTGTAGTTTAAACTGTGTTTCGCAAGCCTCTCTCTTCGTCTGTGCCACTTTTGGGATGTTGTTTTGCACAAAGCACGTACCGGCACTATTAAGACATACTGAAGTGTGCCTTTAGCCTCCTCTTTCACACCCACCCTTCCCACTTTAACGTCCGCATGCTGTCCGCAGTTATGTCCGCCTTTCGTCTATATAAGCAATGCGTCGGCACAACATCAGTCAGTCAATCAGACCCCTCATTAAAGTCACACAACAGCATTTCTAGATTTTGGAATTCGGTGCATACACAAGGCAACCCGCATTATTAAGCACACTGTCCATTTTGGAGAAATTTTTAGACCTTTATGTGCGTCTTATGGTCGTGGAAATACGGTAGTTATTTTGGTCATCAATTATAGCGGCACCTCAGCACGAAGGTAGCAACATACCATGTTTCAATGTTTAAAAACAACGCACAACGGACTGTTTTGTATGGTGCTGTTATGAGGCTTGTTAAGTAATCATTCATAATGGGTAATGAATTAAAAGCTGGTACTTTTGAACACTTTAGTCCGAATACTGCGTGTATCAAAAACGTTTCGGAGAGCAGTTGCAGTAAACAAAGCCGTGCATTGTCTCATGTTGTTTATACAAATATAAAACTGTGGAGGCAATGGTATGGGACACTTTAAGGTTGCAGTCACAAGTATTGTCACATGACACGTGATAAGGTTTGAAGGCATGCGCGCACCACTCACACTATCCATATTCCTGTGATGGAAAAGGCAGACAGGCTGACCGGCAGGACGATCCAGGCAGTCATTGGGCTGGCAGTGAGCTGGCTTTGTCCCAAGCATGGGTTGAGAGGGCGGATTCGGGTCGGAGTGGTGACACGGTGCAGGGGATCAGACGGGGTGGGGTTGCGGGGTCAGTGACACACAGGGGGAACACACAGGGAGGGGGAAGGGGAGATACGAAAGGACACAAGGACGCGTCTGCTCCACGAACCCTGCGACCCACCTTCAACCTGACAGAAGAAACAAAGTGCTCTTACCGCATTGACTAGTGTACAACTGACCTTGGCATCTAACTTTGTTAGCTAACCACAACATTAGACAGCTCTCATTATACGGGTACCTCTCCAACCATAATAATGAACATATCGTAATATTAATAACGCTCTGAAAATCCAAACGATCATTCTCATCTTTTTTGAAGATGGACTATTTGCTTCATCTCTCATACAGGATATGACATACTGTATTTCACAATTGGTCAATGTTGTAGCTGGTCAGTGTATGTACCATAAAAATGGTCAACAAACTGGTTTGCTTTATTCCTACATACACGGACCCGATCAAACGGTGACCTGTTTTGTTAGGACATAAAAAGATCTTTCAAGCGGACTTGCTCTTTACAGTCGCCCAGAGTATCATTGCTATTGCTTCCTGTGACACGCTCAAGTCACAAGTGAGCAAAACATAATTACATAACACTACTTTTATTATGTTCAATGACATTTTTATTTACAATACAATACAATACAATACAATACAATACATGCTGATTTATTGTTAAGCCTATTGCTTTATCATCTGCACCATTGACATGGAAGGAACTCTGATATAGCAAAGACACAAAAACATCAATAAATTGAAATCACGCAAAATGATCACTTGATTTTTTGGGGGGGGGGGGGCCATAACATTACATTAAACAGTAGTGACGTGTTCATGTGTTTATTATAATAGGAGGGTAAGTAGGTCATCTTCATCACACATTATTTACTGATAAAGATCCAGTGACTTACTCAGTGTTGCCAACTGGGCCACTATGTCTTGTGATTTTCTGACCATTCTAGCAACACATCTAGCAGCTAATAGTGATGTTTAAAGGAGATTTCTAGAAATTTAAGACTGCCTCCTTCGCCGGAGATGTTCACCCTTCTGCATCTAGACCGCAATTGAATGTCACTTGGGTGAAGCCACCACAGGATGTCTCATTTTACATGACTTGGGTGACCTTCAACCACCTTCCCCACAGAGAATGGAGCCTTAGATTCCAAAGACATGTCTCACTGACAGACACTGTAAGTAACTAATTGTAGTTAATTTCTGCATCTTGTTGGTTGGAGAAAGTCTACTTGGACATGTCATTTTAATTGTGAAAAATCTCAAGACAGTAGGACACATTGCTACTAAGAAAGAAATTCGATTGACGGATTGAGGTGTGACTCACAACTGTTTCTGAGGCATAACTCTGTAATATGCAATATTGCAAACTACAATAATAAACATTATACTCACTCCATAATGAATACTCCCGTTGCACCAATTAAATACAGTACACTGATAACTGAGTAAAACGTTTATAAAATTGCAATTCACACTTATAGCAACAATTACCTCTGAAAATACTTTTGCATGTAATTTCTTCTTTGAGTATGAATCAACTAATTATTGGTTCCTCTTCCATACCACTGCCACTTCAAAATTGGCAGGTGACGAGCAAGCAGCAAAGTCATGCGACATTCTCTGCAGAGAAAGAAAAATCCTGCTTGCAAGCAACTGATTTGTTTGTGTTGGGGGGCCACCAGAAACACAACAGTGCAACTCGGAGCCGACCTGGGCTAACTGCATCCGACGACGCTCGTGTTAGTTTACACAAGAGACGCAAAGTTACCTTCATGAAAGGCAAACGTGAATACAGCCACGGGACAAGCGGGACAAAATTCTTGAATTGTCCCGTCTACTCGAATGCACCGCGCAACTGTTAGCCGCGTTAGCTTAGACATCGCCAGTTCTACTGTGCACTTTGGCGGCTGGTCTTTACGCTCTTCCCCATCTTCATACCCGTTAATGTTCGCGATGAGTCGCTCACGAACGAATAAAGTATGCGACAACTATGCGAATGGATCATTGGAACCAATAGGATATTCGTCAATTTGTACGTACCGCCAGCCTCGCAAGACCCTCACCGCACACCAACAACCTTGGTCCCTCTTTAGACAATTTCTCTTTCTTAGTTTATCAGCCGTGCCACAAACTAGCTTCCTTTGTGTTATTTTCAAAATAAGACTTATAGTATGGAAGTCTGTTGTAGTATTACATGCTCATCTGATGTCTTTTTAGGGGATTGGTGGATCTAAACCATTTAAAGGAAATAATAAATGCAATATGCACAGGTTATGTTACAGTCGTGTACATTGGTAATATTAACTTTATGAACAAAATTAGATATCATGTCTGGAAAAATGGCCATATCCTGAGTTTGCAGTCGGCAGCTGGTGTATATCGCCTAAACAAGTGAAGACAAACTGACTGTTACACTTCGTTTCATGCAACATGCAAAAATTTTGTAACATTTACAATATACACACTGAAATTAGAAATGTACTAATTTGGCTTCCGTTTTGCCTAAGCTTTTATTTTTACAGAATCGCACATATGCTGGATAGCGTTGTAATGCAACTTGACTCCCGTTGTCGAGCCCTCAAAATTTGGAGCCGGGTCTGCAGAGCGCAGTGTGAGGCGAGGCTCAACGTAGAGTGGACCTAAACGCTTGACTCCGCCCACATGAATTTGAAGCACCTTCTTTTAGTTTTTTTTAACCATGTGCTTTGTGGTTTTAATAATGCGCCGTTTTATGAGGTCACACTTACTTTTTAACACTATTCTATTATTTTTTTAAATTATAATTTATTGTTTTATTTAATTGTTGTTATCTGAATTATTTTTGCTCCATGCACAGCACTGACAAACTCTCAACCCATCGTCAGTCGGGGCGGAGCTATTGAATTGTTTGACGGAAGTGGTCAAAACGGCCAATTATTGTCCATTCTGAGTAAACAGAGGGTTGAAGAGCCATAGAAACTCGATAAGCGGGTTCAGGGCATCTGAGAATGACGGCGTTTACTTTGGTTCAGGACCCCAACCCCCCAATGAGTACATATGTACAGATCAAGGCTTAATACCTTGATCCTCTTGTATGTATCTGCTGTCTTTCTTAGTTCAAGCGAGGCAAAAACCTTGCATTGCAGCAGTAAACAATGAATGTCGAGATTTAATCTTCTAATTGAGAGATTGACTCGATATGGATAATTCATAATTCCTGAACCCGCCATTGTGTGGGATCTTACAAGAAATGTGTTTCTATCGGACTTCCTTTGTGTAATTTCAGAGGACTGCAAAAAGATTCATATATATACTGGATAACACGCTTCAGTACTTGTATTCATCAATAAGAAAAAGAGAACATTTTAGACCTTTGTGTGCGTCTTATGGTCGTGAAAACACAGTAGTTATTTTGGTCATCAATTATAGCGACACTTCAGTATGCGAAGGTAGCAACATACCATGTTTCAAGATTTCAAAACAGCGCACAACGGACTGTTTTGTATGGTGCTGTTATATCTTAACGGTGAGCACAATTAATCGGTGTTATAAATGGTAATTGCTGTATAAGGGGACATTGATGAGGAGCATTTGTTGGGATATGCCACCCTGTCCACATTATCGCAGCTCGGGAGCTCAGCAGAGGATAATGGTATTTAGATGTCCTGTAAGCACACGGATCCTCCCAGTCAGCAACATTAATGGGGCCATGAGGTATCCTGCTCATGTTTTCCATGCTTAGGTAAAAGGCTATTAGACAGAGGTAGTGCTCTGCCTTCTTTCCAGTTTGTACACTGACATGGGGAGCAATGGCAAGGTGTTCCAGTTCTTCAACAGGAGACGAAGTCTGTTCCCTAACTACAAAGTCACAGGCTCTGATGTTAATCGGAGATCTTCAGAAATTGTTTATCCGTCAGCAAAGGAGAACTGTGTGAGGACATGGAACTCCATGCAAGAGCTGAGCAAAGACATCTACGATATCTACGCTGAATATGAAGATGAAGATGATGATGTCCAGCATGGCTCCTCCAAACAAATTTCCCCATCCAAGAATTATACGATCAACATCAATGTAGGTGGGACGTCCTTCCAAATCGCCTACAAGATGGCAGCGAGGTACCCCAAGACCAGAATTGGACGACTGGCCACTTACACCGACCACAACATGAAACTGGATCTGTGTGATGACTACAGTGTGACCAACAACGAGTTCTTCTTTGACCGAGACCCCGAAATCTTTCACAGCATCTTCAATTTCTACCGGACTGGTGTGCTGTGGATCAAGGATGAGCTGTGCCCCCGCAACTTCCTAGAGGAGATCAACTACTGGGGGGTGAGGATCAAGAACACCCACCGCTGCTGCCGCATCTCCTTCGAGGAAAGACAGGACGAGCTGAACGAGCAGCTGAAGATCCAGAGAGAACTGGAAGCCGAGGTGGAGATCGAAGAGAACGAAGCTCTCTTTCAAGATATGTTCATGGGCCAGCGGCGGCGAGCTATTTGGAACTTGATGGAGAAGCCATTTTCTTCAATCAAGGCCAAGCTGATGGCCGTGACGTCCAGTCTGTTTGTCCTGATCTCCCTGGTGGCCATGACGCTGAACACAGTGGAGGAGATGCAGTATCGAGCTCATATGGGGCAGCTCAGTGGAAAGACTTACTGGGAGTACGTCGAGTCAATGTGCATTGCCTTCTTCACCATGGAGTATGTGCTACGTCTGGTCTCCACCCCTGACCTCAAAGCCTTCAGCAGGAGTGTGCTCAACACTGTGGACCTGATCGCCATCTTGCCTCAGTACCTGCAGGCCATCCTGGAATTCTTTGACAACAAGGAAAACTACGTGAAGCACGAGGCCGACATGCAGGCCGTGGGGCAGGTGGGAAAGCTCGGACAAGTCTTGCGGATCATGAGACTGATGCGCATCTTTCGTATTTTGAAGCTGGCCCGACACTCCACGGGCCTGCGAGCGTTCGGCTTCACTCTGCGGCAGTGCTACCAACAAGTCGGATGCCTGTTTCTCTTCATCGCCATGGGGATCTTCAGCTTCTCTGCCATGGTTTACACTGTGGAACATGACATGCCGCAAACAAACTTCTCCAGCATTCCTCATGCTTGGTGGTGGGCATCTGTAAGTAGGTCTTCATGAAGTGAAAGATCCAGTGGACAAAAGGGTATTTTTAGCCATGTTTTTCCAACAACACGATGCATCAAAACTGGATGGGATTCAATCACCTCATTTAGCATGTACTGCTGCCTTTGCTTTGTGGCTTACATTTCTCTCAAGGTCAGTCTTTGTCATAAGATAAGATAAGATAAGAAAACCTTCATTGTCTCACAATGGAGAAATTCGCAATCTACAGCAGCAAAATTTGGAGGGAAGGAGTAGGAAAAAAACCCGGAAAAAAAGTATTTGCATGCATTAAAAAATAACTGTACACAGCACAGAATGCAATATAAAATATGAAATATAAGATAGAAGCGTATATGCAAATGTGCTGCATCAGGTGGCTGTGCTATTTCCAATGGGTGAGTGGGGGTGAGTCCGGGTTTAACGTGTGCTTATTCAGCAGCCTGACAGCAGTCATTCAGTAGATTTTTCTTCTCCGTTCGTGCAGTCGTTCGCTGGTCTCCATGCCAGTCTTCATCCAAACATGAATCAGTCTACATGTAAATCACGATAGCTGCAGTCATTTCACAATGCACCAGTTTTGTTTTAGGGCTTAACCTTGGATGGACGGAATTAACACATCTTTTGAAAGTAGGCTATGGTAAAACACACCAGGACTGAGTAAAATGTTGCTTTTTGGGGGGTGGGGGGGATTTTCAACGCGACTTGTATAACCTGTATAACATTGGATCACTAATTATTTTGACTTACTAACTAGGTAATCCTTGAGTTACTTGACTGCCACATTCTATCAAGACGTGCGAGTCTGTCACAAAATTACTCTCATTGGTGCCTGGTGCAACGCTTCAATAAGATGCGTCTAAGTGCAGCATATTAATTTACATGATGTTTTGAATTGCTTAAAACGCTAATGCATTTGAAGAAAAACTTATTATTATTACTATTATTATTAAGGATATCTAGTGTAGCATTTAGGAAGTCGCAAAAACATACCAAAATTAAGCCAAAAACATACGTTAAATAAATCAGCAAAAGAGAGTTGAAATGTTTTTTTGTTCCTCATAATGATGGTGACTGCTGTCCCCTGAAAATCCTGCAGGTCAGCATCTCCACGGTGGGCTACGGCGACGTTTATCCAGAGACCATCCTGGGTCGTCTCTTTGCTTTCATCTGCATCGCTTTCGGAATCATCCTCAACGGTTTGCCCATATCCATCCTCTTCAACAAGTTCTCAGACTACTACTCCAAACTCAAGTCCAATCAGTACACAGCCTCCCTGAAGAATCGAGGGAAAGTGAGATTCGCCAAGAGGACCGTGCAGAAGCTAAACGACTGCTTGGGAAAGGACCACTGTCATGCAAACTGAAGAAACGGTATAAATTCTGACATTTGTGGAGTGTCAGCGACACCATTTTTTGTTGCACTCCACAGATTATCTACTTTACTGCCTTAACAAACATGAATAGAAGCCCGATGCAGATAGCGGCTTGTTTAAAAACCTCATAATTGACCAACGTTGGGTGAAGATTAAACGCTTGACTGGTCTCATCCTTTTTAAAGCAGAACAGTTTTTATATAAATCATCATTACAAGTGAAACAAACATGGATTAAACATAGTTTAAAATAAATTATATGCTATTTCCACTCTTGCAGTCCCAAAAGTGTGGCACGCTCTGTTTCTTTCAGGATAAATGTTATGTTGATTCAATGACAGTGCAACACACATGGTTGAATCTTAACGTAGTCATGGTCACAATTACATTTTTCAGAACATATATTATGAACTGATGTTTTGTTTTGTTTGTTATCACTTAAATCTTAAAATCCCAAGGAGTATGTTCAATGTTTCCAAAACATTATTCGGAGTACCCAGAGAAACCCCATGCAAGAAGGGTGAGAACACGGGAACATTCACAATTGTTCCCTCCTTACTTATAGTAATTACACTTTATAGAACCAGTTGATTCAACTTTCTTAATTATGTTTTCAAACCATAAAGGCCCATTCTTTTCTAAATAATACTAATAAATAAATAAAACTCATTTTAAAACGGGTGGAGTTTTAATCAATAGATTAAAAATAATATTTCTGTGAATTTCAATGAGTAAAACGAATTTGAGTAAAATGAATAACAACCTTGTTGACGGAATGAGTCAAACTAGTTTAGTCAAGGAACAGTAATTAAAGTAGTCTGTGAATGTCCAGAAGATGGCAGCACTTTAACAATAACCTGTCGCTGCCCAACCGCACCATATGAAGAAGTCACCTCCTCCTCCCACAATGCTTCGCGGCGACAAAGTGACTTTTCGCTGCTGTTTGCTGTCAAGCTGCTAGCCTGTTGTGAAGCCATGGCTCCCCCTGTTGCGGTGTCTCCATTGATTAAGGTTTGTTTACCCTGTAATAATAGTTTATTGGTGTGTTTTTAAAAAAAAAAATGTTTTGTACTCCACCCCCCATGAAGAGCGTCAATAACCGTACATGCGGATTTTCTACTACACTATGTACAATACAGTACTATTACACTACTCCGATGTGAGTAGGGCTACAGTACTAATACTGTATTTGGGATTTAAGTCAAGCACGCAACATGGATCTGGGCGGCGAGGAAGAGCAGATTTTTAAGTCGATGCAATGTGTGAGCACTTTGGATTTTGCAAGAAACTAGATGGTCTTGACAAGATGGTTGTCGTGTATAGTCTTTGAAAATGCCAAGTGCAATATCACGTCAACGCGTCTAATCCGGCATCACAAATAGCAACATAACTGAATGAAAGAACAGTGGCGACTGCCGTGCAAGTTAATGGGGCACACCAAAAAGGTGTTGCTGCCTTATTTATTTAAAAATATAACAATTTAACTCCTCCTGCTGCTCAAAGAATGACTTATTATTGCATACGCATGTTTTGTGCAGAAATTGGTGCGTACTTAAGTAAATGAGTCTCATTGAGAGCACGCAGAGAACTGGCTTGTAGCCAGACATGACATCTGATATTTTAGAAAAAGAATATGCGAGCCTTTGGCGAAATTGTGTTCTGTTACATGCAGTTGTTCTGCAAGGACAGCAATCACAGCATCAGGTTAATTTAATATGAAAATATTCACTGTGAATAAAATGAATTCCAATGGGGGGGGGGGGGTGAGTTACCTTTGATTAGTGTAGGTTTATTTTCAAAAAAGCCATTGTTGATTTTGTTTCAAAATATTGAAACAAAATCATTTTTATCATATTTAATAGTATCATTCACCATAAGCGATATATCGCTTTGTATCGAACTGGCCTAATATCAATCCGCAAGGTTATCGGTAAAAACAAAACATATTGTTAGATCCCTAGTTCAAACCCTTTGTTGTTGGAGGCTGGATCTTTTATACATGCATTGCGAAAACTATTATGAGAACTGAACTGTATTAGGATGCACCTTGATCAATAAACAGTCATTTGATATTTTTGAAATATGTAAGGCTATTTCAATATGTCCAATTGAATTTAATAGTTTTTGTTGATTGTGAGTTCTTGCTACTCTCAGACTAAAGTCTGAGAATGGCCCTCTGACGTACCGGTGTGTTCACATGTTGTTTTCCAGACTGCCAGGTATTCAGCTTTGATCGCTGGCATCATATATGGCAAGAGGCGATATGGTAAGTTGTCCTCTAAAGCACGGGTCCCCAACCACCGGTCCACAGACTGGTACCGGGCCTCAGCCCAGTTGGGACTGAGCTGCACAGAGACAGACCTGCGAGTTGTGAGCAAATGTACTCCATCAGACGTGGCGGGAATGTGCCCCACACTAGCCAATTGGAGTGCCCCTTCTAATATTGGTTTGCAAGTTGAAATCAACAGAATCTGCCAATAAATGAAAGTAATGGTAACAAATTGACCAAACGTACAGCTATATGCGCAGCTGATGGGGAGCCGTGACCTCTGAAGTTGAAAGTATTTTAACAAGAGATCCCACCCCTAGCACGATCTCCAGAGTGACGTACAGAAAGCTGTTGTGCTTGCTATATCGACAAAAACAAGGCAATACAAAAAATCCGTTGAATCATGTGAACAAGTAGCGCCCGAGTGATGAAGTGGAAAGCATGAAAAAATGCGAGCAGAGAAAACACAGCCTGCCCACGTAAATATTAGCAGTTTAGTCGCTAATAGCTAGCTATAGCTAGCTATCAGTACAGTACCAGTTCTTGAAAACTGGCAGCATATACTTGTCTCAACAAAGTTTGGGGACCACTACTCTAAAGCATGCTTCACCACTGAGTATCAATGTCAATACATCCCACCCGCTTTGACCGCACGCCTCTCTGTTCAGATCACTTGAAGCCGATTGCAGCTGAGGAGAGGAGGATTGAGGAGGAAGAGAAGAAGGCTCGTGAGGAACAGGAGCGCATTGCCAAGCAGCTTGCAGAGGGTAATCAAACGTACTAGACATCTTTTGGGCATGCTGAACTGTGAAACTGAAACTGTTTAATGTTCTGCTTGTAAATATACTGACCTAATCATATTTGACTTTGTCCTTACAGCAAATGAAGACACCATTCTGAAATGAAACTTTACTTAAATGCGTACTTGCTAACTTCTCCCTCGTCGTTTTGGAACGGGCAACGTCAGTGCTCAACCATTCGAACGCTCCCATGTTGTAGATATCGACACTGTTGTTTAGGGATAATTTATTTCTCCGGATTGCCCGCCTCTACTCCTGTTGATAAATTAATCATGTAAATATTTGGCCCTTAAACGCTTGTTTGTGAAAATGTCTGCATGGCTAAACCCCAACCACCCACACACTTTTTTCCCCCAGCCATTGTTACATTATTGAACTTAAGAATGCACTTTTTAACAACAACAGTTCTCACTTTGTATGCCCCAGACCACAACGTGCTCACAGACTGTGAAGTTGCTTGAATAAATGTAGAGTGGTACCACTAATGTGCACTTGCTTTTTCTTGTCGAGACTCGATTCTTTTTTTTGTTGTTGATGGCTGCAAAGAAACTGATTGGGTCGGAGTGGCCCAATAAACCTCATTTCAGTCGAGGCACCCGTTTTCCATGAGAAATGTCACAGCACAAAGTACTGAACTAATGATCATCTTTCTAAATGTACTTGCTTTGGTGTGATGCAGTTTCAAATGAGTTAATAAGTTTGACATTCTGCTAGACGTTGTCATGTGACTGGTTTCTGTTGACAAGTGGCCTGACGTGACGCCGGTCCAGACAACGTGAGGTCACGTCCCGTTAAGAAGGTGCGCGTCTTCAACTGGATCAGCCCAAGTCAGCAATCAGTCTTGGATAACGCCTCAGTGCAGCTTGCCAATAATAGCGGTGCGGCGTGCACAAAGCTATTCCTTTGGCTAAACTTAGCGCTCACCTTCTGTCGTCAAAAATAGTTGCTCACAAATGTCCAGGGGAATTTTTAGGATTACCGTTGTATTAGCAATATTCAGCTTTCGATTGAAATTTCACGATGAGCTCCAGATGCACCATCGCATTTGCAGGTGAGCGTAGTTTGAACTTTGCTAAAAATTTGAATGGGTCTATGTCCAACTGTTCTGGATTTCATTATTTTTTGCCCAACTTACTCTTCTCTAACGAGCTGAAATGTAAAATTCACAGAAGGTGTTCGAGTCATGAATGGACCAATACATTTCCTGCTTCAATTAGAATTTGTATTTTGGTATATTTAGTCAGTATACATTTAACGGCAAATATTATCACAGGTTTCAAACCTAAGCCTGGGGGCCAGATCCAACCCACCACATTGATTGCACGTGGCCCGCTAAAACAAATCGTAATATATCTACATCATGTTTCTTGCAAAAATCTGTCAGAAAATTGCAAGTTTCTTCACTTTTAGTAACGTACACTGAACAAATTAGTCGAACTCATTAAAAACTTGGCATGCATCAATTATAATATGCTGGTGTGATTACACATTTAGGTGCTTTTGGTTATATTGGCCCTCAGAGGGAACCAAAACTACAATGTGGCCTGTGAGGTAGGGGGCAGGGCGGGAGTTTGCCTTCTCCCCAGTACTGTATTGTAACGTTCAACAGCATGTCGAGGTATGCCTGCCGCTATTTATAGACATTACCTAACTGAACAAGTAAGATTTGATCACCTGAGCTTCCGCTGGCAGAACGTTACAGTTGCTCTGAATGAATCGGTCTTAAAAATAGCCACATCAAGACCATTTTTCCTGTTCTGTCGAAAAATGGCTTCATAGATTGCAGGGCACGTGAGGGTAATTTGAACACAATTTACAAATACAGTTGTAACGGATATCAGTGATGTCAGCATCTCAGTTAGTGGGAAGTTGAAGGATAAAGAGTTAAATCATTCATCCATCCATTTTCTTTATTAAAGTAACAGCTGTGCTGGAGTCTCTCCCAGCTGACTTTGGACAAGAAGTGGGGTCAACCCTGAATGGTCTCCATTAAATGGGCTATCACTTATATAGTACAGTATAGCGCTTTTCTACCTCGGGTACTCCTTGCACTCCTTGCTATGACCTCATTCACCTACTGATGACTCGGCATCAGGAGCAACTGAGGGTGCAGTATGTTGCTCAAGGACACTTTGACATGGTCACAATGGTCAGGGATCAAACCACCAACCTCTGGGTTGGGAAATGACCACCCTACCGCTGAGCCATGCCACCTTTAGATCTCAGGCATGCAGTGACAATTTAGAGTACTGCTGTCAGAGTCAAACCCAGCCTGCCACATTTTCTGTGGCCCACTAACGCTGTGCGCCCACTTGATGTTTCCCGCTCAGGGGATTTGTGCTTTTCATTTTGGGAGAAAAGCTGCACTCAAAGTGAGAATTCCTCCTCAGCAGAACTTGGACAATAAATAGAAGGCTTCCAAAATATTCATCTGTCACTATTTTCCCAAATCCAATTTGTTATTAGTCCTACAGTATATAATAATTCTGGTCAACAGCAAATTGTAATCAGCAATGGCTTTATTATGTCACTAAATGTATTTTTGATGCTTATTTTAAAAATGTCTTTAGTTTTTTTTTTATGTAGCGCATCAGGTTTTTAGATATTTTCATTTTTAAGTTTGACGCCTAAAAGCTTGCGCAAGGTGGATTTTACCATGCGTTGTACTTTACAGCTATTAAAAAAAGTGCTGAACCTAACCCTTAATTCATAAATATGTTACGATATCACATATTCTATTATTGAACGGTAAATGGACTTTCATTTGTACAGCGCATTTCAAATTACAAGGCACTTTACTGACTCCTCATCCACCTTCTGATGATGCAACTGGTGATTCCGCATCTTGTCCAACGACGCTTCAACATGGTCACGAGGGCCGGGGATCAATCCCACAACCTTTGGGATTGGGAGACGGCCACTCATCCACTGAGCCATTGTTATTTTGTTATTATACAATTATACAATGAAAACCTGATGTGTTGCAGAAAAAAATTAAATGAGGGCAGATTCAGAATCAACGCAAAAAACCCCGAACATCTTGGAATATTTACTCGCATCTGATGTAAAAAAAAAAAAACTAAAAAAAAGTAAAAATTAGTTGAACATTGTAACAATGAAATACAGGGTCAATTGTGAGTATGCAACAATATCATAAAGGGATCCTAATACCAAGGCCCTCTGACGGAAACCATAAATGTGGTGTGGTCAGCACGGAAAATGAATTTGACACCCTTGATGTAACAAACACATTAAAACCCCGAAAAGAAAACGCACGTAGCGCATTTACAAACTCCACAAAGGAAGGCAAAGATTCAAACTTTGTAGCTGTGAACCAGACGTGCTGACCACCATCATGTTGCCTGAACGATACTGTGAATATGTCGTTCAAGTGTAAACAAATCACAAGTGTGCCGGTGCTGCTTTTTTTTTTGTAAACCCCAATAAATTTCACATAAATGTTTTTAACGCAGCCACGGACGTGGCCTGAGGACCGGACGCATGCTCAGGCCAACCCAGCACACCAATCATTATGTATGTTATTATGTAGCTCTGCAAACAATTACATAAAGCCCATACACTGCTGAATGCAAGCAGTCAGCAGCTTACGGTGGGGGATTTGGTTAAATGGATTAAGGGTAGATTTAAATTCTGTATTTAGGTTCAAGACATGAAAATAAACTGAGAGTCAGGTGTGCTTCAGGTATAAAAACTGCAATGCCGACTTGTCGCTCACAACTCTGAATTGGACCTTCCCGCTTCATCTTGCCGCTACCCCTACAAGGTAAGGTGATGCGGCTCTGTTGGGACGGACGGGCCAGACCCGCAGAGAAAAGGCGCAGCTCCAGAATCTTCATTTGAAACATGAAGCAAACGCATGTTGCTTACTTGTCTTTGCCCAGAATGGACTTCCAAATGTTTGCCGTGGTCATGCTGCTTCTGGCCAGTGTGGAGCACAGCCTGGCCAGCTGCGTGGTGGACAGCTTCACCGTCAAACAGGACTTTGACCCCAAAAGAGTAAGTCCGCATTGTTTCATGAAGGAAAAAAAATCAGAAGAGAGTGCGTCAACTGTGTACTATATTACTTTGTAATTTAGTCAGAGGCAGCAGAGGCTCTCACACTTTGTACTGAAGTAGAAGCACAGGTACTGAACCGGAAAAAATAGAAGCACTGATTCCACTCCTGTAGATCATTAAAAAAAGTACAGACTGAAAAATATTTTTATCTTAAGCACAAAAGTAAGAGGTACAAATATTTTCTACACTGTCAATGGCATCAGTTTCTCTTTTAAGAAGAGAGAGAATTTTTGAACACTAGAAACTGATCAGAAACAGAATAGCTTGATTGTCATTCTACCAAAGGGTCCAAAAAAATGAAATAGACACAACCTATCAGAGAAACATCGAAAACCAATGACCAACAAGGGTATACAGAGCAGGAATCCGCCGGATCGCCTTTTAAAGCCCCATTTTCGCAGATGAAACATATGGCATAGTTGACAATAAAGTTGTACTTGATACTTGAAATGAATGCATAAAGAAGGGTCGGAGGGGGGCAAAAAAAAAACAACAACCCCAGACTGAGCTCCAGTGTGGTGAGCACAGTATGGATGTGGGGGAAAAAAACCCTCAGCAAACAGTCATACTGTACTTAACTCATTCACTCCCAAAGACGTTTTTAAACGTCTTTTCAGACTTGGTCCAGAATTGGCTGGTACTGAATGAGTTTAAATGGGTGGGGAGCGTTTGGGTCACAGCCCTCCTGCTGGTGGCAGGATTCAGAGCCATGAGGGCGCCACCACATTTCGTCTGCAGGTGTGCCATAACAAAAAGGCAGAGGGGTTGTCGGAGAAGCCAACTATTGTTGTGTGTTGCATTTGTGAGATCATAAGTGTGTGCACGCATGAGTGTTTTTAACCCAGCAGCACGCCAAGACATCATCTTGTTGCCATGGTGATGATGAGATTGATGATAGTAGTGTTCAGGCTGGCACAAGGCAAAACACATTCACCATAAATCATTCGTGGAGCCCACCAAAAAATGTTCTCAAATAAGTCGATGGGCGGGGAAAATTTTGCTTCAGTGAATCTGTTGATTTGACGTCATTAACGCTCCTCAGTTCACATTCCTGCATGTTGCAGCTCCGCCTATTTCTTCCACCATATGTCTCAGATAGCTTAATAATCAGGCAGTTAAAATTCTTTTCACGTCGTGCCATCATTTGCGGAGGATGAAAATAGTAATTAGCCTATTTTGACAGTTGAAAAAGTACAGATATTGTCATATTTTTTATCATGTACAGAAGAGAAGTATTTTATGTTTTGAATGGTTCTAAAAGGTTCTTTATTTTTGCCATCAGTATGCAGGCAAGTGGTATGCCTTGCAGAAGAAGGATCCTGAGGGTTTGTTCCTTCAGGACAACATCTCTGCTGAGTACACTGTTGGAGATGATGGCGCTATGGTGGCCTCCTCCAGGGGAAGAGTCACTCTGTTTGGGTGAGCAGCGCATATTGCCCGTGCATCTATTTGTTCAAGCACTGAAACTCTCGCTTGCTGATTTCTAACTCCTTGTACGACGTTCAGGTTCTGGGTGGTGTGCGCTGACATGGCCGCTCAGTATTCTGTGCCAGACCCTGAAAGCCCAGGCAAGATGTTCATGAACTACCAGGGATTGGCCAGCTATCTGTCCAGTGGAGGTAGGGGCAATAAATCTTGCACACGTGCACACATATACTCACACAATCTGGAATAGCTGAATCATTACTTTATGTGGACAATGCACACTTGCACAAAAAGATCACCGTGACCGCTATTGTGCTAGTTGCACATAATTTTCAGCATATATTTTTCCACATGCATAAATGACGATGATTAATACTGTCTTTTAAAAATAAAATGCTTCTCAATGAAACACGTGTTTCCTTATTCCGATACACAGTAATAATTAGGCTATACAAGACTAGAATTTTGGAACAGATCATCGATCACTGAGTTGAAAAAAAAACAATCACTGATCTGATCAGAAACTAGACCAATCTGTCCAATCGATTTAACCAACTTGTTTATTTAATTTAAACTAATAATAAACTATTTAATTTGTGTGTGTGTGTGTGTTATTTCAATTGGCACTTGGAAAAAAATTGAATTGAACAGCATACCGGGAAAGTGCTCATGTCAGTCTCACAGTTGAGAGAGGTTCTGGCTTAGGTTAACTGAAAATGCTAAATTGTCCAGGTGGACATCAGCATAAATGGTTGTTTGACCGTAAAGTGCAATTGACTGGTAGCCAGTCAAGGCTGTACCCGGCCGGCTTCTTGCTCAAAACGAGCTGGGATAGACCTCAGCTTACCAGCGACCCTCTTGAGGACTAGCGGTTACACTAAATGGATGGATGCAAGTCTTGCGTGGATTCTAGCTATATCCTATGCTGTTCAGTATTAGAACTGAAATACTGGAATAAACAGTTGCATTAAATTGAAGAGAATTGAACCCTTTCATGCACCCTGTAACCTGATAAAGCTGTCCACTGTAGTCACCGCTGTCCCTGAAAGGGTAAATTGTGCAGGATCAATGTGCATGCATGCACGCACGCACACACGCACGCACACACACACACACACACACACACACAGACCTCAGCATGTGCTCTGTGCTCCTCCAGGTGACAACTACTGGATCATTGACACCGACTACGATAACTACGCCATCACCTACGCCTGCCGCAGCCTGAAGGAGGACGGAAGTTGCGAGGACGGCTACGCCTTGGTCTTCTCCCGCAACCCCCGCGGCCTCCCACCTCCTATCCAGAGAGCCGTGCGCCAAAAACAGGAGGAAATCTGCATGGCGGGTCAGTTCCAGCCCGTGCTGCAGTCTGGTACGTGTTCACTCCTGCACTAGGCACAATTATGGATTTATTTTAGATGTCATAACCAAGGTGGACGTTTGAACTATAATCCATTGATTGTTGTCCTTCTCATCAGGAGCTTGCTAAACATGTCGCAACTAGCAGCTGGAGAGAAGGAACTTCATGAGTCATCGTGGTGGGCATGAAATCAGTACACCATTAAAGCTAATCCAAGAGACAAGAAGAATCCTGTCTTGTGTAAAATTGTCATCATTGTTCCCGTTGTCATGGCAGAACGCCTCAGTGTAACATAATGCAGTTCCCAAGATAAAGAGGAAAAAAAAAACGTCCTTTGTGTTTGCCTGAACAAGATGACCCCCCCCCCCCATCTTAACAGTCTTGTCGTTATTACGCAGATGGATGAAATCTGTACTGTTCCATCATTCTGGAGTACATTTTATTTAAAAAAAAAAAACAACAACAACTGTAAGGTTCATTGTGTTTTGAAAATGATTTTATCCAAAAAAATTAAATATATGACAATGACAGCAAACCACAAAAGACTACCCATTAATATTTCAAACAAGGTCTGTAAATTACTGCACGGATGGGCTAAAGTAAACAGATGAAATGAATGTCTTCTACGTGTGTGCGTGTGTGTGCATTGAGAGAGAGAGAGAGAGCCACATCTAAAGCTCCTCTGAATACTCCTCAGGCAGTGAGTACATCCCAGGCCTGCCCCAGTAGTCCACCGCTCGCACTCTGTACCAGCCGCTCACCTGCTGGTCCGCTGAGCAACACAACATGCAAGTCAGCATCAGAATTCAGAATTCCAGAAGTTTCATTTTAGCCTGCTTTTTCCAATCCAAACCATTTTGGATTTTGGTTGGTTACAATTATTTCAGAATCTTGATCACTAAAAAAAGTGTTTCACTGAAGTTAAAATGTGCTGTATGGTAACCCAGAAATATAAGGAATCGTTCAGCATCTACACTACTCATAACTCACAAGAAGTTAGGGATTTAGCAGCACCATTCAGCGGCTGAGAGAAAAAGTCAAATTAAGCACAAAGTAGGTTATTTCTAAAATTTCACCCATAAGCAGACCATCCTAAACTTTTTGTTAGCCGGGTACCTCTGACAATAACTCGTCATAACATATTGGTATGTTAAACAATGACCAAAACACAAAAACATCTTACCAGGTGAGTAAACGAATGATGTAAAAATGGTGTTGTGGCTATTAATCCTGCTGAAGTCCTTCTGATTTACAGAGAGCTCAACTTCAAAGGTGTGAATGCATCTGCAAAGAATAAATGAATGCTTTTTGGAGTGCACACACACACACTAAACATCTCATTGAGTTCATGCACCCACTTGGAACTAACACAGCCATCAGACCAGATAACGAGGACTTGGCCTTTGGTGATCCTGATAAAACGCAAACCATTGACCTTGAAGGGCAAATAAAACACACGTCAATCCCAAAAATGACATGTTACCTCTGGAACTCAGGACTTAAATGAAGACAGCTACGTATTTATTTCTCATCCTTGATATCCACCTTCAGCTCATCTTGATCAACCTGTGCTTGACATTGAGCATGTGCTGAACTTTGACAAAAAACGCTTTATAAGTCCACCGCAACACTCAGAAAAACTACTGACCTGGTTTGGAGCAGTTTTGGGTCGGGCACATACATGTATCAGCAGCACAGAGGGAATATGCAGGCTTGCTTTCAAAGTCAGAGTGTCACCTGCAGGCACCGGTTGCGGTCCATCAACAAGAGGGTCCTGACAAAGTAGCATATGAATACAACTCCAGACAAGAATAAAACTACAGTGGGTGCAACTACAAATCTCAATGTATGACATCCTACATATGGAGGAGGTACAGTATCTGAGGTAGCCCAAGGCACACCTGTGCAATAAAACCGGTGCACTGCGTGAGGAAAAAGGTGGTCACACCAGATACTGACTCCTTTTCTGCCACCCCAAAACCAAATGATTTATTTTTTGTGGTCCTGTCTAGATGGATGGCATCCATTATAATAGTATAGACGTTTTAGATTACAATTCTTGATGTATAATTTATCTAAGGGGAGGATTTAAATACGTTTTATCTTCTTCCTCCTCCTTTTTTGACCGATGGCATAGGGAGTTGCAGTTTAAAATATATGACACCCGCTTTAAATAGATATGCTGTTTGATGAGTTTGAACAGTTGCGCCCATTATGACGTCTTTTCTTCAATTGCATAGATAGTGTGATATTGATTGTGACTTTGGCATCATTACAAAAACCCATCCATCCATTTTCCGATCCGCTTTTCCTCACAAGGGTCGCGGGGGGTGCTGGAGTCAGCTGTCTTCGGGCAGTAGGCAGGGGACACCCTGAACCTGAACCGGTTGTCAGCCAATCGCAGGGCACACAGAGACGAACAACCGTCCATGCTCACACTCACACCTAGGGGAACTTTAGAGTGTTCGTGTGCATGTTTTTGGAATGTGGGAGGAAACCGGAGTACCCGGAGAAAACCCACACAGGCCCGGAGAGAACATGCAAACTCCACACAGGGAGACCGCAGCTGGAATTGAACCCTGTACCTCTGCACTGTGAGGTTGACACGCTAACCACTGGGCCGCCCATTGCAAAAATATCATCATATTTCTATCGCTAGTTCCTCATTTGGCTCATATTGAGATGGCAGGTACTGGTACAAACACACACAATCAAGATATGATCTTAATAAAATATAGCCGTGAACAAACCTGGACGTTCCTGAGCTTTGCGAACTGGTCTGTCGTGGGGTAGACGGGGCTTCCCATGTTCTGCCATTCTTGATAGGGGTTACTCACGTTATTGTCCATCAGATACGTGACATAGACAAGACCTGAGTACCAAATAAAGAGGACTTGGGCATTTTAAACAACCGCTTACTTGCACATATAAAAATCTGAGAGCAATTCTTATAGTAATCTTATCGAACAGAATAACCATATGCATGCGATCCACCTGCGTGC
The DNA here is from genome assembly GCF_054856545.1 of Hippocampus guttulatus. Lineage (NCBI taxonomy): Eukaryota > Metazoa > Chordata > Actinopteri > Syngnathiformes > Syngnathidae > Hippocampus > Hippocampus guttulatus. The sequence continues at coordinate 7,913,854 of NC_141265.1, read as the reverse complement.
GGCTCCAGTCCTTTCAGGGACACGGTGACAACATTCGTGCTGGTGGACGTGCGGTTGTCGTCACTGCTGTAGACCAGCAAGGCGGCCTGCCAGCTGTCTGGCCCTCTGGGGATTTCGGGCTGGTGGCTACTTGCGAGAACTCCCACGCGTCCATTGTGAGCATCGTCGGCTCCAGAGGAGTTCAAAACTTGTGCCAGGACCTGCGTCTCACCTGGATGAGTGATGCAAACAGACCCAGGAAGGAAGAAGGAAGATTTCAGCCACTGCATCGCGTTCATGTTCCATGCACATGCGATGTGTTGGCAATTTTGACCTAACCGAGAATATCTTAATATTTGTTTATCTCGTATCAAATTTTGAACTGCAGACCTTTTGAAACGTGTTTGGGAGAGCACAGACAGTTCTCTGGACTGAAAAGATTTATGGAATGTACACTTTAAGATTCCACCATTCTCTTTGATTGATTGATTTAACACACGCTGGTAGGGCTGCAACTACCGATTATTTGAATAATCAATTAATATTTTGTTTAATCAGTTCAAAAAAAGAAGTTGTAATTTCCATCATGGTATTCAAAAGTGGGACGTTATTTCCAATCGAGAGTGCAGAAAATGCACAAAAATTCATTATAATTCAGTTACCGGTTTGATCTGTGGCAAATAGAACAAATGGGTTTTTTTGTTTTGTTTTTTTAGTTCAACAAAAAAGATAATTAGCCTGCTTTTATGGAGGACGACAGAAATCTGAGAATGTTTCCTGTTGAGAGGCTGAAATCCAGAGGATTTGGGCAATTTCAAATTCAACAGGCTCTCCAAAGATGAAACGATTACCGGTATCCTAATTATTATCAGTTAATTTGATAACCAATTACTTGTTAGTTAGTCGATTCATCGCTGCATCGCTACACAGAGGTGAATCTAGAACCCATTTTAGGGGATGCGGGTCAAATCTGAAACAGTTTAACATTTTCATTTTTGTGTGCATCAAATTCCAGGTTTAAAGAATGACTTTTTTTTTTTTTAAATTGCTGTCAAATTTGAGCGCAGCAATTCAGGGTTAAAGAACCAGACTGACGCAATATATGAATCAACGTAAGTCCAGCAGGTCCACAGTACCGAGCAGAGCCAGAAGGCCCATGACAGTGAGGATGGGTTTCCTGATGAGCTGCACGTGAGGAGGCTGCGTGTTGTTGACCTGGAAGCGAGCGGTCAGAGTGCGCTGAGTGAAGGGGTGAGGATGGTAGCTGAGGAAGGCGTTATCGTTGCTCAGCAGGGTGTAGTTGATGCTTGTGTTTGCAGACAGCACATCCTGATGCTGGCTGATCACCTGTTCACGGACACAATTGGAATGCGCTTACATTTTCTTATACAACATTGGGGGCCCTCGGTTTACGACATCAAGGCGCTGAATGTAAAAATACGTGGTCCAGCGGCACTATTTTCCATGCAGGAATGTTTCACTTTGGTTCATCGCAAGCCATTTGACCACATGACCATCAGGTCTCATGTTCGTTCATACCGATCTCCTTGAAAATTCTGTGGCGATGCTTGGTCGTTGCTCGTTACCTTGACGGCCATGGCAGCATAGGTGACATCCGCTCTCCACTCTTGAGGCCGGGACCAGCCCACCAGCGGATCGGCCTCATCATTGTACACGGGCCGACTGCGGAACCGAGGGAAACGCTCCTGGATCTCTCCCATGGTCTGCATCTCCTGCTGGAGGATAGGCAAAGACGAGCCTCCTCCCTGGAAGAAAATGAATGCAAAAATGGAGACGTAATGGAGATGGGTGAAGTCAACCATGGGTGAGATCTTTGCGTCTTTTACGCCGGACAATTTAGGGACAGCGGCAGCAGTGGGAAATGTGCACCAGGGAGCATGAATCACGAGAATGACAGATTTGATCGAGCGAAATATTCCCTATTCATCGTTGTCTTCGTGAGAATTATTTGATGATGTGGACTCTAAGAATGATTTGTGGTGAACGTACTTCTAAATTTACAGGTCTTTTTTAATTAATACAATTTTTTTTTTGTTTTACACAAATATCTGTATTTCTACTTGCGCACAGATGTCGAGTACTCCAGCAACTCTACTCAAATAAGACTGAATAGCCTATGCGTCATGCCTTGCTAAAAATGATAACGTCCATTCATGTTAACTCGCAGACACCTTCTTGTGCAGGGCGATGTAGTCCAGCCGGATGCCCGTCTCTCCAGTGAAGTAGTTGGTGCCATTGTAGCAGTGTTGAAGCATGGCCCAGCAGTAAGGCGAGTGTGGCGGCGAGTGACACGAATCTCCCGGTCCCCCAAACCTAAGTAAGTCGCTGGCGGCCCGCAGACCCTCCGAACAGGCATCGTAATAATTTAGAAACCCTGAGGAGAGATAACATCACACATTGCACAGTAGATTCTATAGGGATGCCCACGGTAGCATTTCCATCAATATATCATTGTAGTTCGACTTTTGTACAATCCATGCATTCATCCATTTTCTAAATCGCTTATCCTCAAGAGGGCCGCAGTCGTGCTGGAGCCCGCCCCAGCTGTCCTTGGGCAGTAGAAGGGTTACACCCTGAACTGGTTGCCAGCCAATCGCAGGGCACACATTGACGAACAACCATCTGCACTCACACCCACACCGAGGGACAACTTAGAGATCACCTGCCATGCATGCTTTGGGAATGTGGGAGGAAACCGGAGTACTCGGAGAAAATCCACACAGGCACGGGGGAGAACATGCAAACTCCACACGTGAAGGCCAGAGCCGGAACCCTGCACCTCTGCATTGTGAGTAACCAGTCGACCACCGTGCCACTCTTTGTACAACACATCATGAAAATTATTTATTATATTTTGGTTACCGCACTATCATTGAAAGACAGTTTCACAGTACACAAACAGCTGCAGGGGGGTATTTCAAACTACAGTGGAAATGAACAAGGCAGGCTGTGTGGACATTGACGGCACTGTACCTTGAATTGACATGCTGACATTATCAAAGTCATGGTTGTTGGGCTCGTTCCATGTTTCAAAGTTCCACTGAGAAACACTTCCAAGACCATATTTTTCTGTAAGTGGACATTTTAATAAAGTGAGTGACGCCTTGCATTTGCTCGGAGCTGTGTCATTCGCTGTTTAAGGGGGAAGTCAACCCCAACATTTTCTGATTCAAATTGCATTTGTGGAATATGAATTGAGTATCAAAATCCACCCAATTTTAACCATCTCAGGGTGCCGCCACCCTGTAATAGACAAAAACGGGTGGATTTTACTGCTTAACTCAGATTCCATACATGCAATATTAATCAGAATGCAGTGTTTATACTAGTGAGGCTGCATACAACATATTTTGGGAAAGGATTTTTTGGGGTTGACTTTCCCTTTTAAAGAGAGGGCAGCTGACGCTCACTCACCAATGTACCTCTTGGCTGTGAAATAAACAAGATTCCTCCACTTGAACACTTGAGATTTGTTTTCAAAGTCCGTGAAGTAGTTTGAGACGCTCCCCATCAGTTCAAAACCTGAAAAGTAGCAAAAGTGCAAGGAAAAAAAAGAACTTTATAGTGCATTCAAGTTGATCAATTTTTATGAACGTTTGGTGTTTTTAATTTTTAGACTCATATCTGATGTTGGTCTTGCACTGTATTCGGCTTTATTTTAAATGACAACTGATACAATGCTAATGTGCTACCAACTGGTTATGTTAACATGCAGTATCGGAGGAGAGCAACCTCGGTACAGAAAAAGCCATGACTAATTGATAAGGGTAAAACATCTCGCCCTGTGTTTTAGGAATAGTTCTAATTAGAACTGCTAAAACACTAACGTTAAGCAAGATGGAATAGTATGACCTAAACCAACAATTATACAATCATAACCAGAGAAAAGGGTTGACAAGGATTTTGCATTGTGTCATCGTTCATTACAAATTCTAATCAGTATTGATGGAATGCAAACATTCTTGCAGAATTTGTTAATATTCTCCATTAATTTGGGAATATTGTCATGGAAAATTTGGAATTCTACAAACAAACAAAAAAAAATGTAGTTTTGGATGTAATTGCCTGAATGTGCTGAAGATTTTGACTTGGGAATGTTTGAATTGGTTGAGAAACTTGGGAAGATAAGATATATTTGTAAGACAAAATTCTATTTTGTTTCTTTTGGAATTCTGCACACACACACACACACACACACACAAATGTCAAAATGGTTGAGGACTGTCGAAGAAAAGATTAAAGGTGCATCACAGCTGCGTACCTGGCCGGAGTCCATTAATCCATAAGAGATTCAGTAGCTGGTCCAACTTTGTAAAATTGTACTGGGGTTGTCCTCCAAAATCTCTGAAACAACAAAAGCAGATGACGGCTAAAAATAGTGACACTAATACAGACTAACTATAAGCTTGTCCGAGCTGCTGCCGTTTCACGTACTGGGCAGTGACCAGCTCCATCATCCAGTGTGTTCGGATCTGCTGGATCCCTCCATGTGGGACCGAGCCCACGTAGGCAAGGTTCTGTTGCTGATCAATGCTCAGGTCAAAATGGTGCGCCTGCGTGTGAGGGAGAGGAGGACTGCACACAACACAAAGTGCTTAACAAATGTTTGACACACCTTTCATATAAAGGAGATGAGACCACACAGCATCATGAAGTGCTTTAATGAGGACTCTTTCAATTTAGGTGCACTCTTGATGTTTTACCGTCATGAACAGGGAGGCGAAATTTAAAACTGAATTCATCTTTTGACAACCAAATTTGCATCGGCTCGTTGGTTTTCTCAGAAATAAATTATGCAAGATGTTCTCACATCAAGTTATCGTTCATGTTCAGAAATGCAATTACATCATTATAATTTGCCATCTAAATCATCTAAATAAATAATCTAAGGAGTAGAATCAAAGTCTTTCAGTACATGAAGTGGAAGGCTAACATGAACTCCATTCTGACAAAAGCCCAGCAGAGGATGTTCTTCCTGAGGCTGCTAAGGAAGCACGGCCTGCCACAGGAGCTGCCGAGACAGTTCTACACAGGAGTCATCAAATAAGTCCTGTATTCCTCTAGCACAGTCTGCTTTGGGCCCGACACATAAAAGGACAAAATCTGACGACAACGGACAGTTAGGACTGCGAAAGAAAAAAAACACCTACCCACTCTCGAGGAATTGCACACCCCTAGAACCCAGACATGAGCATGGAAAATCCTACTGGACCCCCAAACCCTGCCCACCACCTTTCCGGCTACTCCATCGACTCATTATCTGAACCACTTATTCAACTAAAACATAAAATATCTGTGAAAAAGATTTTACATACTTGTGTATTAGCATAAACATAAATTGGAATTTGGTATTGCTGTTTATCTAGTGGTGGTCTTATAAATTTATTAAGCACTATAAATCCAATTAAAATCCCACAACACACAAACATACATTAAACTGTCACTTTCTTGACGACTCCTGCACATTAGTAAATTCAGGAGCCCCGAGTTATGCCTTTGCAATGACAAGGACAGTTTAGGTTGCATTTTTTATTAGCCCCCTCCAGACCCTAACGTGGAGCAGAGTAGTTCTGTACCACTGCAAACTATCAAACTTCTAAACATTAATTTCCGGTAAATAGTTACCGACATTCACATTATTCATATTCACATGAACGTGCATTAGTCATATTCCAATAAATGGTCCAGGTCTACCAAATGTAGCGGATATATTATTAAAAGTAGTTTGCTACCTGCGCACTACAGTTCTGTATACAAATTTATCACCCAGGGATTACTGCCGACCGATTGTTGTTTTTCTGGCGTGATTGTTTACCTACCAGAAACCGGTGCTTCTCCAGAAGTGTTTCAAAGGTCCTACCGGTTTATCAAGGTCAACACTGATGACAAAAGAATCGCAAAAAACGTCTTTGAAAAAAACAATGAACGCAAAGGCAAGCAATGCTTTCGTCAACATTTCTGCAAAGGAGCTTGGCAACTTAATGAATTTGCGCTAGAAACCCCCGATTAAAAATGACGGAAATCAGCATTTCAAAAGTTCAGTTGTCCAAGGCAAACTTTCGACTAAGTCTGTGAAAAAAGACAAAGAAAAAACAAACAAAAAACCCCAACTATTTTGGAACATGTTAAGTATCGCATAAAAAGTGTTTGCAGAGAAAAGTGGTTGTTGAAGTCAGCTGACCATAATGACGTCATTTTCCTACGACGCTCTTGTAGTTTTTCTACTGTCCTGTGATTACAGTGAGCGAACAAACTGTGATTGAACACCTCAGTGAAGGATGTATCGACACAAAGGCTGACTTAGTGGCGTATAGAAACACACTATTAAGACCAATCGTACTGTATATTTGAAATATTAGCAGTCAGACGTCAAGAACCGCATCATTTCTAGCAGTGCAGTGATTGTTGGGCGTTGGCCACCTTCAAAATAAAAGCAATTCAAATAATGCATCGCGTCATTGGTTTAGATTTAAAAAATGCTATTAAATAATTTCTAGGGTGTCGGGCAACAATCAGTTCACCCAGGGAGAATAAAAACTCTGTCCGAATAGCGCCAAGAGGCGTTCTGACGTTGAGATAGAAAATAAATCAATGGTAACTCTCCATCAATGACAAAAAATGTCACCTGATATTTAAAAAAAATAATTAAACAATGAATCGTAGTTATTCCACAACCACACCAGGTTTTTGACAAATGAGAGCACCCCAAGTATCCAACCAGACTACTGCCATTCAGAGCTCATGTCCCATTTCAAAATAAAACGCCTGTGAACTATGACATGTGACCGTTTTGTCCAATTTTTAAAAAATCTTTAAAAAAAACACGAGTTATGCCTAAAACAGACCATCTCCAGTGGACACTAGGGCACCCTGTGTATCCAACCAGACTATTCCCATTCAGATCCGATGTCCCATTTCAAAATGAAATGCCTCTGAAATATGACATGTTGACCTTTTTCGCCCAATTTTGCAAGTGGAGGCTGGCCTGAGCGCAGTCCCACCGTCTCCTGGCCACCATTATCATCCCCTTGCCCATAGATGCACTGTTCTCAGTTTGGTCATAGATTTCTGTCTACATTTAATATTGTCAAATAATTAAAATGTATTTTGGAAATATACATAAAGTTGACATCTGTTATACAAGTAGAGAATGTGGCACATCAACTCGATTTAAGACGATTAAAGTTTACATTATGTATTTGGACATACACTGGACTGAAGACAAGGGAGCATTAGTACAAGGGAGCATTGATTCACACCACTTCACAGTTGAGAGGTTTTGGCCTTGAATATCGGGGCCCTTGTGTGGAGAGTCTACATGTACTGTCAGTGGGTTGTTTGTCCATACAGTATGTGATTCATTGGCGACCAATCCACTTTGTGCCCTAACACTGCCTTTTGCCCAAATTGCGATGGGATAGGCAGCAAGACTAATAGCGACAAGAACGCAATGGATGCATGGATGGGCTACAATAGAAGTACAAATGCCAGACACACACACACACACACACACACACACACAAGCACCGCCCCCCCTGCCCCCTCACACACATGAACACACTTCCACACACAATTTTCAATTCTTAGTCTTTAGGAATCCATTGTTTCGCAACAATTCCCTACTACTCATAATTCTCGATAATGGGAATATTAATTACTAAAAATATGCCACTACTACATCATTTTATGATCCTATGAATTGTAGGAGCCTCAGCTTTTTTTCAAATGCCAAATTAAAAGCATGTCCCCACATGAGCAGCTCATAAAGGGACGCCTGTGTGCGTGTGTGTTGAAGGGATTACGCCACTGGATGTCATGAGTCCCTCAAGGGCCAGCATGCTTGAGGTCTGCGACGCAGGAGGCCTGACGCTCTTCTTTGGTAAATCCTGCCAGTTGCAATCAAACCATGCTACAAATGCTTCGTAGTATTCTATTTTTTTTTTGTTCGAAGAGGAACTTAATGAGAATGCCCTCCTCCCCGCCAGGCATTCATCCATGTCATCTGTTGTCTCGTGTATCATCTGTCCTTACTTAGATTGTCTCTGCCATTTCCCAAATGTTGCGCAACTTCCACCCCATCTCCCCGACATTATCTCAGCTCCCGGCCCCAGTCAGAGTTCCACCTCTTCTACTCGACGTGCTCCACATTCTCAACACCGCACCTGGAATCAAGTCCAGATGTGGAACTGGGAAAGAGAAAGCTTGCTTGCTTGGCCCAGAAAAAAAAAAAAAGCGGGGGAGGGGGGTGGGGGTGGCTGTCTATGGGGTGCATATGCATAGAGAACATGTTGGAACAGCATTAAAGTTTGCCTGGATGCCATTAAGTACAATTTGATGTAATGTGTAGTTGGGATCGTGACATTTTCAGTGGAAACTGCCTTCTCTCAGATGAGAGAGATTTGGGCCTTGTGTACTGGTGGAGGTGGCGTGTTGTGCTCGAAGCCTTTTTTTAACAGCTCGGATAAAAAGTCCTCTGTTTCATTAGCGATTATGTGCCCACGCCCGCCTCGCCGTACAGTGTTGCATACAGAAATAACAAACCTGTGCGGGTCAGAACACAGTCTTCCTTTATACCGCCAGGCTGGAGCTTGCATGACTGTGGTGCCTTTCCTTTCAACATGGGAGCTAAAATGCTCCCCAAACTCGTGAACGCTCGTGTTTGTGTATCACAGTCTTTCGAAAACTCCCTGCACTATTTTGCTTTGTTAACAGATTGGACTGCAACATTATCTTGTGAAGAAAATATACCTCAAAAGTCACCGAAAAAGGTTTCATGAGATTGAGATTCATTTAGCTTTTTCTTTGTGTGATAATAACCACAAAAGGACCATATTGCAAGAGAGCTGGCTGCTCAATGCACCCAAGCGATTGGCTGGCAACCAGTTCAGGGGGTGTCCCCCGCCTACTGCCCGAAGACAGCTGGGTTAGGCTCCAGCACGCCCCCATGACCCTTGTGACGATAAGCAGATCAGAAAATGGATGAATGGATGGATGGATGGATGGATGGATGGATGGATGGATGAATGCACCCTAAGAAAGAGGAGCACGAACACTTGCGATATGTTTTTAGGTGTTTTTCGTACTACGGAAAAAATATGGTCATGATGTAATTGCACAGCTTTGAAATCACATGAGAAGTGCCACACGAATTCAAGTCTCCTCTTCCTCTCCCTACCTCCACTTGAAAGCAAAGGCTTTGATCTGCATACAAACACAATATGCTTTGGAATGAGACCCTGAGCATTTATTCACCAGCAGTCAGCTCACCTCTTACTGATGCTATCAAAATATTAACGTCGCTTTCCCACAAGAACAATGGCAACGAGAAAATGGAGTCATTCATTTCATTCTAATCGGGTCATAACAAATATCTTCATTGCCACCATCATCAACATTGGTTTCAATCATTAATCAGGACCAAGTCCATGAATGACCGACTTCCTGTCCAAGTACTACAAAAATGATTAACTTCAATCCCTGGTGATCTGTCAGCACCAGCAAGACCTTCCCTAAACACTTTCAGAAGCACTGACCTACATTCTACAAGACACATTTTATCAATTGATTCCATGAAGTGGTATTAATTCATTCTCAACCGTTACTTCTACAGCCTAATAATGTAGTGTGATTAAAGAATTTTGTTCTAAACCTAAAATGGGTATTTTTAGGTTTATAAAAATATAGTATTGTTAACGCCATATGATCGACACATATCATATAATTAATCTGTATTTCTTACAGTGATCTAAAGTTTGAACGTTTTTAATTGGAGGATAAATGCTAATGTGTCATAAGTACTGTATTGTGTTTGTTTATAGCTGTCCGGGGTGGACAATGGAGTTCCTTTCCGACTCTGGCAACTTCATCTGCATTTGTATTGAGTCCGCTACTACGCGCTTGCATCAGTACCAGTAAATACGTTTCAAATGAAAATAAATTATACATTTTTTTGATGAGTTTTTATATTATAAACATATATTTAATACATTGCATACATTTTTTTTCAGTTAAAAAAAACGGATACCAGTGTCATTATTGTCAAGATTTTGACTAGACTTCTCTATTAGGGGTATTTCACAATCTATACAATTTTACTGAAAGTAAAAACCATCAGCGCACCTGCTCTTTACAAGTATCCGTACTTTTACCTTAGCCTAGTGCCAATATTTTCATGTTACCTTTGACAAAATGGAAATGGAAATTGTGAGAAGATTTGCTAAAAAGGGAAGCGCTAGGACCCGGGAGACGACTTTAGGGCGCACCAAGCGAATGGGGCAAACGAGCAGCAAGAACCACTAGATTAGGATTTGACACTGGAACTATCAACACCATCCCACCGCCACTTCTCTACCTTCTACTTTGCTGAGGTTGCACTGGAGGAAAAGAAAAGGGGCGGAAAAAGTTTCAAAGAGGCGAAGCAATTTGGAAAAAAGTTTTGGAAAACTTTTCTCATCCCCGGTTCACTCGTTCATGCAGATGTCAGTGTGACTTTGAGTGCCGAGTCGTGACTTTCATCAACCGCTGGATTAAGTTTGAGAAAGGACTCATCTGGACACTCGCAGTAAATAGAAAGCCGGAGTTGGATTTTCCATTGGATTAAAAAAAAACATTTGGAGCCAAAGGAACGCCGCGCCCGCCATGACTTAACGGAACGCTCATAACGGGACCAGTGTTTGATATATTTTTTTAAAAAAAGGACCGGCTGGTGTGTTGTACAGCAAACTCTCCCTACGTTTGTAATATTGGGATCGAGAACAACTTTACTCCCGAACCCCCTCTGGAGGCTTCATGCCGGAGATATGGGTTGACCTGAGGCTGAGCTGAGATCCAGCCCAAGGACAATGAGTCTTGACATCCCTGTGCTGCCGGGTCGTGTGGTACTGATGCTGCTGCTCCTCCTGGCCGCCCTCGGGCCGCGGCAGTCCCGGGCGTGCCACGGGCTACTCGGCTGCAGCTGCACGGACGAGCGCTCCAAGGCGCACGCAGCCCAGCCCCTTGGGCGGAGGGTGAGCTGCGGCAAGGAGGAGCTGATCGAACCCCCCGATGCCAGCCTGCTGCCCAACAGAACCGTCACTTTGTGAGTTGACGAGACCTGCAAAACAGCACTTTCTTTATTATTATAACTTCATTTAATTGCACATTTAGCAGAGAGGCGGTGTTGTTATACGGATTAGATTAGAGGGGTGCAAAATTATCTAAACGAACAGTGCATGCTTATTGTTGTTGTTGTTTTCAGACTATTGCTTTGTCTATAACATAGGTGTCAAACTGTCCTGCATGTTTTCCAAGTGTCCCTGTTGCAACACACCTGATTCAAATGATCAGATCATCAGCGAGCCCTGCGCAAACCTGACATTGAACCTGTTCATTTGAATCAGGTGTGTTGCAACAGGGAGACTTGGAAAACATGCAGGGCAGCGGCCCCTCCAGGACCTGAGTTTATAACATCTCAATCGAAGAAATTGATTACCATTAAATTCACCCATTGACCTCATCCCATCCTCTAATTTCAAATCAAGCAACCCGGACACTCAATAACAAAGAATTTAGAATCTGACAACTGAATAGACTACCAACATTTGCATTCGCATGTACTGCTGCTATATTCAGTAAGCATGTCTTCGTGGTTTAATTTTAGTTATTACCATCCGTTCATTTCACGATTGATGAATTGACTGATGCATGACAATGTCAGTGAGGTTTTAATTTAGCAACTTGTTGCCGTTTACAAAAATACATACTACTGCACAAAAGTGTGTGCTTAATTTCCTCAGTTTTATTTTGTCTTTTGGCAGCACACAATCAAATCGAAGTAGATGTATAGTCTTCTTTCAAAAAAATTATCTGAAGACAAAGGATTTTGTTTCGTGACAAAACAAAATGGAGTGATTTCAACACAGCATTTTTTTCCGTTCCGTTGCACTAATGTTTTGCACACCTCACAGGGACAAAATACTTTTTGGGGAATTTAGAAGAGACTGTACTTTATTATAAAACCCTCTCAGCATTACAAAATACAATAAATTTGGGCATATGTTACTTGTGATGGTCACCATATGTAATTACATCTTCTCTTGAGCTTTTTAAGTGGCAACAAAGTTCTTTTTGGGCTATTTTGTCTTTTACTGAAGTGCCAAATGTTGCGGCAAACGATTATTTATTCAACCAAAATAATAATCAAGTTGTCGACTGACTTCCTCTTTGTCTAACTTGACATTATTAGCTTTGCAAAGGCTAAAAAAAAATACAATTCTTATAGCGGACCTTATTACATTTTGCAAGTATACCTAATATTCTGCATGTAAACACATGAGGCCCATGCAGAACTGTGACCCATTGAACTGATTTTTGTATTAAGGACTTGCTACAATTATAATACATGATGACCCAAAGTGGGCATCTTGAACTACTTTGGCCTTAATTCGAGCCAACTGTGTGCACCGTATCATCATCATCACCACACCATCATGTGGTCCCACCTCTTCGACATAAACCTGTCACTTTAAACAGTCCTCCCTTTCCATGAGAATAAACACAAACACATTTCATTTCTGACTGCTTCCATTAAATATGGCTCCCAATTACCTTGCGCCGAGGAAAGAAATGTGTAGCCTGTGAAAGCGGTATGACAGCATAAAAATTTAGCTCCAGTATAGTCGGATATGTTCATACTGGGATGCACTCATTTGTGTGGTCTATTTGGATTTAAGTTGAAAGAACTGTGCCAAAACATACAATTTTAAGTGATGGAGGGGCTCATAATCTATCGGTGACACATATTTGGGTGGTGTTGGTGTACACTCAATAGGAATTAGTTGAAATACTTTCTTCGCAGCTGCTCTCAGAGTTTATTCGTTCCCACAGTGTGAGTAGAGTCGCTGCACTGTAAGAAAAGGCGCCACTGGAGTCAAGACATGAGGTAAAGTAGGTGGATTTGTGCCCCGGGAAAGCTAAAGTCAGCCAGTGGTCCATTTATAGACTCGTATGTTTCTGGCTTAATAAAATCAGGATTATACATCTGGTAAACACATTGCTGCAAACGGGAGGGGAAAAAAATAGCAGTGGTTGAGGTGATTGAAGATAATTTCCATGGCCCCACCTACTCATTATGGTTGGCTTGTTTTGGTGCAAAGACTTAACGTGCTGCGATGAAGCTGTGGACAAAAAGCTATTTGTTAAAATATTAGATTGACGTCTCGTTTATGGACAATTGCATGCAAACCAGTGGTCCCCAATCTTTTTTGTGTCACGAACCGGTTGATACAAGAACATTCTGTTCACGGACCGGCAACCAATTTTTTTTTTCATTGCTTTTTATTTGCCAGTTTGAAAGCACTGGTACCGACAACAGCGATAATTATAGAGCAATTCAACATTTTATTAACGCTCATTCCTCTCAAACAGTGTTATTCTGCTGCACAACAAAGCTAGAATAAAATAAAATAACACAGTGAACTATGAAGAAATGGAACAATTAGGAATAATAAATACGCCTTGTCATGTAAACAATACGTTATGATCCAACATAGGGTGTTAGCTTCATTGCTATTTTCAAAAGATGACACGATTGAGTGCTGCTGTCATCCAGTGGCTGTCGGCTTGTTATTAGCGACTACACTGCTAATGTTTACAGGCTGTGCAAACTCTGCTCGCATTTTCATGCTTTCCACTTGAGTGCTACTTGTTCAAATGATTCAACAGGTTTCTCGTATTGTCTTGTTTTTGACGACGTAGCACACGCAACGGCTTCCTCCTCTGCGTCGCTCTGTAGATACCGCGAGGGAAGGAACTGCTCTTGTCAAAATAACTTCATCTTCGGAAGTCAGGCTGCCCATCATGTTCTCATGTGTACTATTGAAATGCTCTCTTACACTCTACTGGTTGCTCTTTCGCTCATATACAATACTGAAATGTATTTCAGTAGTGTTCGTATGAGAGTGTTTCGGTGTTGTATATGAGAGCATTTTGGTACTGTATATGAGTAGGAAAAAAAACTTGCAAAATCAGCAGTGTGCACGAGAGCATTGCAGTACTGCCTATGAGAGCATGCCAATAATGTATATTACTTTTAAAAATCAGCAGTATGTCTGAGAGACTTTCAGTAGTGTGCACGAGTGTGTTTCAGTGGTGCATGAGTGGAAAAAAGTCAGTAGTGCATATATGAGAGTGTTTCAGTAGTGTAGGAGTGAAAGAAAATTCATGAGCTAGAATGAGAGCATTTCAATAGTGTGTGAGAGCAAGCCTTTTAGTGTGCATGAGTGCGTTTCAGTAGTGAGTGGGTGAAAAAAATGCGTAGTGTGTATGAGAACGTTTCAGTCGTGTGTATAAGTGTGAAAAAAATCTGTAGAGTGTATGAGTGAAAATAATCTATCGTGTGTATGAAAGCATTTCAGTCGTGTGTATGTGAGCGTTGAAGTAATGGGCATGAGAGCATTTCAACAAGGTGTATACCAGTCTTTTAGTTGTGACAGTGTTTTAATAGTGTTTAGGAGACGTAATCCTGAATTATGCTTCTCACAGCCCCCTCATAGAAGGTGCTGCACATTCAGTGAGTTTATGTGGTGGCCACGCTTCAGTGGGTTTTCGTGACATTTGCTCCAGATGTGGAATGTGAGATGCTGCGTCCATATTCATGTTATTGCCGACATTCCTGGATCCGTTCAGAGTATTGCGGAGAGTATCCCAGGTGCGGCGGTAGAGCCCCGCGTCGCTCCCGCCCCGCATCGGCCCTCTCTCTTGGGGTTCTCCTCCTCGCTGAGCCGGCGCGGGGCCCGAGGACTCAGCAGGTCCAGAGGCTTCCGGGGCCAGCTTCTACGTGTAATACACAACAGCTGGCCCCTGCGAACATTCCGGCTGAGGCCCCTCACCCTCCTGGGAAATCCCAATGTGGAATTGTTTATGAAAACTATTTGTTCACTGTTTGTTTTCCCTGCCAGCCGTAAAGGAGCAACCGGTCGCCACAATATTTTCACCTCCTCCTGATGGATTCTTATTTTCTCTGCTACTCTGAATGCATGAACACGTTGAACGACAACCTCCCTTCTTCCCATAAACTCTTATCGTTGCTTTAATGATGCATTATACTAGTGACAGCCATGCGCTCCAGTCATCGGTCGCACTTTCTCTCTTTTTCTTTATCTCCAGCTCCCCGATTCTCTCCCTTTCCCACCCCTTTATCACGAGCTCATCCACACGCAGTAACTCTTAACCTAAATATTTAGGCGTCTTGGTAGGAAACTGCCATGTCCAAACTCCTTCCAGATGTGAGCCTGTGCAGGCTTGTGTTTAGGTCTAATTATGCACGGCTGCAGAGGAGCTGCTTCGCTGGGGGAGGAGGAGAGACGGAGGCAGATAAGCGGAGAGTGAAAAGTGCATTTGTTCAGGACCGACTGAGGCCAAATGATGGACACTGCACATGCGAGAAAGAGGTGGAGAAAGCGCATGCGGTGGAGAAAAAGAGAAAGGACATTCTGTGAGAGGAAGGAGCGAAGTTGGGCTGAGGGTTCAGAGGCATGTGCCCCTGGAGACTCCAAATCCTCGCAGCCCCTGACAAACAGCGCGAAAGAGGGCTCCTCGGTGTAGCATTTTTTTTTTTCCAGGACTTTGTTATTCTTAGCCTTTATGCATGAAGGAGGGGTGAAAAAAAAGAACTTGAAGATGGATACACAATGTATGCATTCTGAAATGATCAGAAATCAGTTCCTTTTACAGTTGAGTCCTGAAAGTTAAACACCATTTGACATTTTTCCTCTTTCTCCTTTCCTTTTACCACACACACACACACACACACACACACACACACACGCACACACACACACATGTTAAGTTCCTCATTTGGTCACGTCTCATACCTGGTCCTGCTTTTGTTTGGACTGCTGATCTGGTTTTGGATTCTTGTTCAAACTGTGGATCATATTATTTCGGAATGTCGGTAGCTGCTGGTTTCGTGGTTAACAGGGCTGGCTGCCGTTTATTTATTAAAGGGAAAGTCAAGTCCAAATATTTATTGACAGTAATATCTTCTATGCGCCACAGATAACGACGATCACGGCTTCCCTTTTTTGGGGGGTTTGGTCATGCGACGTCCACCAGCTGGGCCCTTAGGCACCGTGATGTCATTTTTTGGTCAACAAAAAGTGACAGACGAGGGAAGCTGTCTACCCTCTGAGATAGATCAAATGGATTAATTTTTCCACTTAATTTATATTCCACAAGCATGATATTAATCAGAATACAGTGTTTTGACCAGTTGAGGGGCATGGAACATATTGTAAACTTAACTTGACTTCACCTTCAAGGCCCTCCTGGAAAAAAAGCAGTATATAGAGAAAGGAAGGATGAGATGCGCTCCAAACCTTAATATTGAGTGCGAGATAAGCAGAGTGGAAGTGCCTTGTTGCGCGTGCTTGTCGTCATTCTGTCATCATTGTTCCGACTGTTGGTGTCGGCCCAGTGGGTGTCGAACCAAATTACATGCTGTGAGGTCAACATGGTCGTCCTTGGCTGATGCCCCCCTCACCCAGGACAGCTGCAGTGCAAGGTTGCTGTTAAGCATAAGAATGGCAATGTCGTTGGACCTGCGGTCGAATCGAAATTTTGTTTTCAGTGAGATTCCCCTTTGCGCATTTGCTCTGAATGTCGCGTGCACGGGAATTGCAGCCTTTTTGTCACTTCTCCTCGCATTACAATTACAAATAGCATTATAAGCATCACAATATCCGAGCATTCTTAACATTCATACAAGTATAAACGATGCTAATGTTAAAGCTTTAAAACAACAAAATGTGTTGTGCGTTCAACCCCACTTTTGACAACAAATGACCAATATCGAAGTAGAGAAGGAGGATTACCGGTATTTAAAGTGAAAGTGAAGACTAATACAGCTGACTAATAACAGCCTCTTTTGATAGTTTTGGAGTACCGGTAATATAAAATAAAATGGACTGAGCAGCAATGACAGAAGTGCGATAACGTTCCTATTATGATTCCGTTGTCAATTGCATTTCTATTGCGCCGAAGGTGACAAAAAAAGAAAAAAAGAAACGTTTGCGTTCCATGTCACCTTAGGGGCTCCGTATATTTCTCCTCTTTGATTCAGCATCCTTCGTATTCGCTCCTTTGGCATTTGGAGTACGTTTTAAATCAAATCAAAGGGAGAGGGAGGATTATTTAACCTGCGATAATACCAAATGCTTTCTGGTATACATTATGTTTTATTATTTTTTTTGTGGGGAAGAAAGTACACTGAAAACACAAAATAGCTAAAGGAAAAGCAAAACACGAACTGTACATGTGAAGAATTCCTGCTATCAAGCATGAAGAAATGCACCACGGCATTTTTAAACTCTTGAGTTCTGACTTTACTTTCGTCTGACTTCAGAACAATACATTGATTTATTTTAGAAGTTCTTCGAATTCTATTTTACGGTTTTCTGCTGTCGGTGGCACGCATCCAAGCAGCACCTGTGTGTTATTGCTTACATCTGTTGGCTTCTGTTCACTCAAAGCCAACTCGACTGACAGAATGTTTGATCGGCTAGGTTAGTATCAATCTGAGCCCTTCAGCTGTCATTTCTCCCTATGAGCTGCGTTGTTGAACTCAAACCCGCGGCCCAACGCAGTTGGCCCGCAAAGAGCTAGCAGATGTGCCTGAGCACGTGAGCGTGTGTCCAGACGGGAGTACGCGCACGTCAATGAGATGTCCCGAGCAGTCGTCTTATCAGCGGGGAGGATCCCAATAGCAGGAGGAGTGGCGGGCTGAGGCATTCTTGCGGCACTGCAGTTTATTTATGTGTGTGTGGGGGGGGGGGGGGGAAGGTGTTGAGAGGAGTGGGCTCTCCTCCACACATGTGAGCTGGGGCAGCGGTCGGCAATAAATCAAAAAAGCAAACAAAGTCCTGACATTGGATACTCAGAGCTTACGACCCATTAGAGCACCTGCCAATGCCACACTGGGGTGGGATTTTATAATGCCCGTGTAGGTCAAGGTAATGCGACCCCGCCCCCCCATAGATGTGCACCGACGGTGCTGTGCCATATCTCGACCATGAATTCACTTAACGCTCGGTCGTACATGTTGATTAAAACGCTGTGATGTTTTCAAGCCTTGGCAAGGACACAAAGATGTGTTGTAGTCGTCTCAAGTGGCTCGGTGTTGTTTTAGTTTTTCCTTTCGCTCCAGACTCTTCTTATCTTACTCCAAATATGCCTGACTTTGACGTTTCCTTGCCAGTGCTAACTTCCCTCTCCCTGTGTTTGACCACAGCGGCCCCCGAATTTCCCGTTCTGCTTCTGCAAACACATGGATGCAGACACACGGACATAATGGCTGTCTATATTGGGAATGCCTGTGGCTATATGATGTGTGTGTGTGTGTGTGTGTGTGTGTGTGTGTGTGTGTGTGTGTGTGTGTGTGTGTGAGTGATATGCATGACAATGGTGCATTCATCTGCTGTTACAATAACATATGTCTGCTTGCTTCCTTTTTACAATTTGTTGAAACACAACCCTGTTCATTCACATAAACAGCACTAGATCAGATATGAATAACACATAATTGCAGGTAAACACACAGCTGCATTTAAGGCGTCGATCTGCGCAAAAGCGTCCTTAACTAGGCCTATGGCAGCACGGCATATAATGCTCCAACTTTGGGGAGGAAAAAAAAAAAACCTCATGGCGAACATACAAATGATTTATTTTTGGAAACTAACAAAGAGCTATTGTAGAGGGATTTAATGTGCAGTGAGATCACCACATTTCTCTCAGCGACTTCGGCTACATTTTGAACATTGAAAGCTGTGTGTGAGCCAGCGGCCTCGTTAATTACGACGGCGGAGTTTCAAAGAGATTAA